>NW_020185328.1:7450307-7529286 GCF_003031525.2 Neophocaena asiaeorientalis asiaeorientalis
TTTTTAGTATAGATTTTAGTGCTTGTTATCATTGGTGGATTTTTTTTTCGTTTGGTTGCTCTCTTCTTTTTTTTAATTACTTTTTAATTTTAAAAAAAAATTAATAATTTTTTATTTAATAACTTTTTTTAAAAATTTTCACTTTCCTTCTTTTTTTCTCCCTTCTGAGCCATGTGGCTGACAGGGTCTTGGTGCTCTGGCCGGGTGTCAGATCTGTGCCTCTGAGGTGGGAGAGCCAAGTTCAGGACATTGGTCCACCAGAGACATCCCAGCTCCACGCAATATCAAACGGGGAAAGCTCTCCCAGAGATCTCCATCTCAACGTGAAGATCCAGCTCCACCCAACAACTAGAAAACTCCAGTGCTGGACACACTATGCCAAAAAACTAGCAAGACAGGAACACAATTCTACCCATTAGCAGAGAGACTGCCTAAAATCATAATAAGGTCACAGACACCCCAAAACACAACACTGAACATGGCCCTGCCCACCAGAAAGACAAGATCCAGCCACATGCACCAGAACACAGGCACCAGTCCCCTCCATCAGGAAGCCTACACAACCCACTGAACCAACTTTAGCCACTGGGGACAGACACCAAAAACAACGGGAACTATGAACATGCAGCTTGCGAAAAGGAGACGCCAAACACAGTAAGTTAATCAAAATGAGAAGACAGAGAAACACACAGCAGATGAAGAGGAACTAGGCAGTCTACCTGAAAAAGAATTCAGAATAATGATAGTAAAGATGATCCAAAATCTTGGAAACAGAATAGAGAAAATACAAGAAACGTTTGACAAGGACCTAGAAGAACTAAAGAGAAAGTAAACAATGATGAGCAACACAATAAATGAAAATAAATATTCTCTAGAAGGGGTCAAGAGCAGAATAATTGAAGCAGAAGAACAGATAAGTGACCTGGAAGATAAAATAGTGGAAATAACTACTGCAGAGCAGAATAAAGAAAAAAGAATGAAAAGAATTGAGGAAAGTCTCAGAGACCTCTGGGACAACATTAAATGCATGAACATTCGAATTATAGGGATCTCAGAAGAAGAAGAGAAAAAGAAAGGGACTGAGAAAATATTTGAAGAGATTATAGTTGAACACTTCCCTACTGTGGGAAAGGAAATAGTCAATCAAGTCCAGGAAGCACAGAGAGTCTCATACAGGATAAATCCAAGGAAAAACATGCCAAGACACATATTAATCAAACTATCAAAAATTAAATACAAAGAAAAAATATTAAAAGCAGCAAGGGAAAAACAACAAATAACATACAAGAGAATCCCCATAAGGTTAACAGCTGATCTTTCAGCAGAAACTCTGCAAGCCAGAAGGGAGTGGCAGGACATATTTAAAGTGATGAAAGGGAAAAACCTACAACCAAGATTACTCTACCCAGCAAGGATCTCATTCAGATTCAACGGATAAATTATAACCTTTACAGACAAGCAAAAGCTGAGAGAGTTCAGCACCACCAAACCAGCTTTACAACAAATGCTAAAGGAACTTCTCCAGGCAGGAAACACAAGAGAAGGAAAAGACCTACAATAACAAACCCAAAACAATTAAGAAAATGGTAATAAGAACATACATATCAATAACTACCTTAAATGTAAATGGACTAAATGCTCCAACCAAAATACATAGATTGGCTGAATGGATACAAAAACAAGACCTGTATATATGCTGTCTATAAGAGACCCTCTTCAGACCTAAGGACACATACAGGCTGTGAGTGAGAGGATGGAAAAAGATATTCCATGCAAATGGAAATCAAAAGAAACCTGGAGTAGCAATTCTCATATCAGACAAAATAGACTTTAAAATAAAGACTGTTACAAGAGACAAAGAAAGACACTACAGAATGATTAAGGGATCAATCCAAGAAAAAGGTATAAAAATTGTGAATATTTATGCACCCAACATAGGAGCACCTCAATACATAAGGCAAGTGCTAACAGCCGTAAAAGGGGAAACTGACAGTAACACAATCATAGTAGGGGACTTTAACACCCCACTTTCACCAATGGACAGATCATCCAAAATGAAAATAAATAAGGAAACACAAGCTTTAAATGCTACATTAAACAAGATGGCCTTAATTGACATTTATAGGACGTTTCATCCAAAAACAACAGAATACACTTTCTTCTCAAGTGCTCATGGAACATTCTCCAGGAGAGATCATATCTTGGGTCTCAAATCAAGCCTTGGTAAATTTAAGAAAATTGAAATTGTATCAAGTATCTTTTGTGACCACAATGATATGAGACTGGATATCAATTACAGGGAAAAAAATCTGTAAAAAATACAAACACATGGAGGCTAAACAATACACTACTAAATAACCAAGAGATCACTGAAGAAATCAAAGAGGAAATCAAAAAATATCTAGAAACAAATGAAAATGAAAATACTACAACCCAAAACCTATGGGATGCATCAAAAGCAGTTCTAAGAGGGAAGTTTATAGCAATACAATCTTACATCAAGAAACAAGAAAAATCTCCAACAAACAACCTAACCTTACACTTAAAGCAAGTAGAGAAAGAAGAACAAAAATACCCCAAAGTTAGCAGAAGGACAGAAATCATAAAGATCAGATCAGAAATGAATGAAAAAGAAATGAAGGAAATGATAGCAAAGATCAATGAAGCTAAAACCTGGTTCTTTGAGAAGATAAACAAAATTGATAAACCATTAGCCAGACTCATCAAGAAAAAAAGGGAGAAGACTCACATCAATAGAATTGGAAATGAAAAAGGAGAAGTAAGAACTGACACTGCAGAAATACAAAGGATCATGAGAGATTACTACAAGCAACTATATGCCAATAAAATGGACAACCTGGAAGAAATGGACAAATTCTTAGAAAAGAACAATCTTCTGAGACTGAACCAGGAAGAAATAGAAGATATAAACAGGCCAATCACAAGCACTGAAATTGAGACTGTGATTAAAAATCTTCCAACAACAACAATAAAAAAATCTTCCAACAAACAAAAACCCAGGACCAGATGGCTTCCCAGGCAAATTCTACCAAACATTTAGAGAAGAGCTAACACCTATCTGTATCAAACTCTTCCAAAATATAGCAGAGGGAGGAATACTCCCAAACTCATTCTACAAGGCCACCATCACCCTGATACCAAAACCAGACAAAGATGTCACAAAGAAAGAAAACTACAGGCCAATATCACTGATGAACACAGATGCAAAACTCCTCAACAAAATACTAGCAAACAGAATCCAACAGCACATTAAAAGGATCATACACCATGATCAAGTGGGGTTTATCCCAGGAATGCAAAGATTCTTCAATATATGCAAATCAATCAATGTGATACACCATATTAAAAAATTGAAGGAGAAAAACCATATGATCATCCAATAGATGCAGAAGCTTTTGACAAAATTGAACACCCATTTATGATAAAAACCCTCCAGAAAGTAGGCGTAGAGGAACTTAACCTCAACATAATAAAGGCCATATATGACAAACCCACAGCCAACATCATTCTCAATGGTGAAAGCCTGAAACCATTTCCTCTAAGATCAGGAACAAGATAAGGTTGCCCACGCTCACCACTATTATTCAACAAAGTTTTGGAAGTTTTAGCCACAGCCATCAGAGAAGACAAAGAAATAAAAGGAATCCAAATCGGAAAAGAAGAAGTAAAGCTGTCACTGTTTGCAGATGACATGATAATACATAGAGAATCTTAAAGATGCTACCAGAAAACTACTAGAGCTAATCAATGAATTTGGTAAAGTAGCAGGATACAAAATTAATGCACAGAAATCTCTTGCATTCCTATACACTAAAGATGAAAAATCTCAAAGAGAAATTAAGGAAACAGTCCCATTTACCACTGCAACCAAAAGTATAAAATACCCAGGAATAAACCTATCTAAAGAGACAAAAAACCTGTATGTTGAAAACTATAAGACACTGATGAAAATAGTTAAGGATGATACAAACAGATGGAGAGATATACCATGTTCTTGGATTAGAAGTATCAACACTGTGAAAATGACCCTACTACCCAAAGCAATCTACAGATTCAATGCAATCCCTATCAAACTACCAATGGCATTATTCATGGAGCTAGAACAAAAAATTTCATAATTTGTATGGAAACACAAAAGACCCCGAATAGCCAAAACAATCTTGAGAAAGAAAAACAGAGCTGGAGGAATCAGGCTCCTGGTTTTCAGATTATAATACAAAGCTACAGTAATCAAGACTATGGTACTGGCACAAAAACAGAAATATAGATTAGTGGAACAGGATAGAAAGCCCAGAGATAAAGGCATGTACATATGCTCACCTTATTTTTGATAAAGGAGGCAAGAATATACAGTGGAGAAAAGACAGCCTCTTCAATAAGTGGTGCTGGGAAAACTGAACAGCTACATGTAAAAGAATGAAATTAGAATACTCCCTAACACCATACACAAAAATAAACTCAAAGTGGATTAAAGACCTAAGTGTAAGGCCAGAAACTATAAAACTCTTAGAGGAAAATATAGACAGAATGCTCTATGACATAAATCACAGCATGATTCTTTTTGACCCACCTCCTAGAGAAATGGAAATAAAAACAAAAATAAACAAATGGGACCTAGTGAAACTTAAAACCTTTTGCACAGCAAAGGAAACCATAAACAAGACGAAAAGGCTACCATTAGAATGGGAGAAAATATTTGCAAACAAAGCAACTGACAAAGGATTAATCTCCAAAATTTACAAGCAGCTCATGCAGCTCAATATCAAAAAAAACAAACAATCCAATCCAAAAATGGGCAGAAGACCTAAATAAACATTTCTCCAAAGAAGATATACAGACTGCCAACAAACACATGAAAGGATGCTCAACATCACTAATCATTAGAGAAATGCAAATCAAAACTACAATGAGGTATCACCACACACCAGTCAGAATGGCCATCATCAAAAAATCTACAAACAGTACATGCTGGAGAGGGTGTGGAGAAAAGGGAACCCTCTTGCACGGTTGGTGGGAATGTAAATTGATACAGGCACTATGGAGAACAGTATGGATGTTCCTTATAAAACTAAAAGTAGAGCTACCATATGACCCAGCAATCCCACTACTTGGCATATACACTGAGAAAACTATAATTCAAAAGGAGTCATGTACCCCAATGTTCATTGGAGCTCTATTTACAATAGCCAGGACATGGAAGCAACCTAAGTATCCATTGACAGATGAATGGATAAAGAAGATGTGGCACATGTATACAATGGAATATTACTCAGCCATAAAAAGAAATGAAATTGAGCTATTTGTAGTGAGGTGGATGGACCTAGAGTCTGTCATACAGGGTGAAGTAAGTCAGAAAGAGAAAAACAAATACCGTATGCTAACACATATACATGGAATCCAAAAATCTATATATATATGGTTCTGAAGAACATAGGGGCAGGACAATGATAAAGACACAGACGTAGAGAATGGACTTGAGGACACAGGGAGGGGGAAGGGTAAGATGGGACAGTGAGAGAGTAGCATGGACATATATACACTACCAAATGTAAAATCGATAGCTAGTGGGAAGTAGCCACATAGCACAGGGAAATCAGCTCCGTGCTTTGTGACCACCTAGAGGGATGGGATAGGGAGGGTGGGAGGGAGACGCAAGAGGGAAGAGATATGGGGATATATGTATCCTGATATATGACTGATTCACTTTGTTATAAAGCAGAAACTAACACACCACTGTAGAGCAATTTTACTCCAATAAAGATGTTAAAAAAAAAAGCAGTGAGTCTTCATGAGGGTCAGATAAATAAGCAATGTTGCCAAATATGCAAGCTGTTTTGGCCCTCTATCAGGCCTGTGCAGGACCAAATGTCCTTAACCAGTTTTCCCATAAACTTTGACATGCGTTACATGTAGCCAGGTGGATTCAAAATAAGGGATAAACTGCTTTCTCTTTTGATGTTAATGAGTGAAAGAAAACTATTTTAAATCTATTGAAGTCTTTGGATGTATTTTACCATCATAGGCAAGATGATTTTAAACTAAGCTTTGATTCATATAGCCATACATGTTTCACCCTTGGTTTTACAGAATTGTTTAGTCAGTTTTCAGTAAGATCACACAGGTATATTTCCGCAAGATTTAGAGATGCAATCTGTTTTGTAGTAAAATACATAAACTGTTGAATGAAGGAAGGAAGGAAGGAATGACATCAGTTTAATGAGTGAGTGGACTTAGATGATAGCATTTCTTCTAACACAAGATTACACCAAACACCGTGATCTCTCATTGGATCATTGTAATGGCCTCCCATTGCATATTCTGTACACCAGCAGTCCCCAACCTTTTTGGCACCAGGGACAGGTTTCGTGGAAGACAATTCTTCCACGGACGGGGTTGGGGTGGGGGTGGCTCAGGCGGTAATGCAAGTGATGGGGAGCAGCAGATGAAGCTTTGCTGGCTGGTCCGCTGCTCACCTCCTGCTGTGCGGCCCGGTTCCTAACAGGCCTGGGGGTTGGGGACCCCTGCTCTACACAGCAGCCAGAGTCGTCTTGTTGAGACAACTCAGATCATGTATTTCCTTGACTTCTTCCTGTGGCTGCCAGTGGTGGATAATAAGTGAATTGCCAGTGATTACATCTCAACTTCTATTGGGGCCTCCTTCTAGTCTGTTTCCCTGTATTGCAAATACCAAAAAAGGCAAGTTTTATGCCTTTCCCTTCCAGTGATGTTCAAGGCACTTATTCTCTGTATAAACCACTCCCTGCTTTACAAAGTGTTTTTATTTCTGTATCCAAACCCTAATGGGTACACTTCTAACTGAGATTAAAAATCTAAGTATTTCCACATCTATAAGGCTCCCTGTTACTGTGCTGTCACCTTCTATTACTCTCCCTCCTCCTCAGTCACAGCTCCCTGATCTTCCTGAAACCCACCACATGTTCCTTCCTCAGGGCTTTTACTTGCTATTCCCTCTGCCAGGAAAGATCTACATCCAGATATCTATCTGCATGCCTGACTCCCTCATTTCTTCTAGATCTCTTGTTCAAATATCACCTTCATGGGAGGTATCCCTGACCAAGCTACATAAAATAGCAATTGCTCCCAACCCTCTCTTGCCCCTTACTCTGCTTTATCTTTCTGTATAGCTCTTATCATCACTCAACATTCCACGTACTTACCTGTCTATCTGCTTATCACTGTCTCTCTCCACTAAAGTGTAAATGCTATGAATTTACGCATGTATATTCATTGATGTATAACTTGCCTATAGAACAATGCCTGTCTGAGAGCAGGTGCTTAACAAATATTTGTTAAGTGAATGATGTTTATTTGAAATAGTTACAAAAGGTTTTCATCAGATGGGAAAGGTAGAGGTTTTCACAATTTACCAACTACTTACTATGTGCAAGTACTAGTCTCTACCTTACTTGAGACAAAAGACCATCGTCCATCCCTGGACAAACGAACAGAGCAGTGGGAGTCAGACAAGTCAAAGGTAATTGTAGTCAATTATACCTCAGTACAACTGGGAAAAATCGATGATTGCCATTCATTCACTCATTTAACAGGTATTTTTTGAGCACTTAATTGAAGAGAAAGAAAATTTTCACAAGCTTTCTCTGGGCCAAGCATTGTGGGAAGGCACAGTAAGATTTATGTAATATATTTTATGGCAACCCAATATGGTAAGTAACTATTATCCCTGACTTACAACCAAGAAATCTGAGGCCTACTAAGGCCCCAGGTTACCCCACTAGTGAAAGATAAAGATTAGACCCTAGTTCTGTCTGACTCAATACTGTTATTCTGCTTAAAGGGATGTGGAGAAAAGCCATCTAACCTGTTAGTGAGATCAGAACAGCCTTCTGGGGTAGAATACTGACTACCTCCAAAAGTAATATGCTGGAATTAGGCAAAGATTGGAGGGTAGGGCATGCCTCCATGAGTGGTGTGCATGAAATATCGTGATACTCTACTTTCCGTACAGAAAGAAACATGGGTCTTCTGGGCTTCTGTTTTCATTAATCAAGTAGGCTAAATTTTGGCCCTCTGAATTACAATAAACACACACACACACAAACACACACATTCACACACACACACACACCATTAGAAACAATGGCAAAATCAATTTAATATGTGATATAACCCAATCATGCAAGGCAAATAATCAGCATGAAGGAATTACATATAAAGATGAGACTGAGGAAGATCTAGTATTCCAGACTCTAACAAAAGAGATATGATTGCCTATAAACAATATTTTCCATTTATAGCATATAATTAAATAACTTACTTGGCAATTAAATTACATGCCAATTAAATAGAATTGCAAGTTTTAATAAAACAAGTTAAAAACAAGTGGAAGTTATTACTGAAGCACATCAATTGCTTTTTTTTCTACTAAGTTGAATTGACATTCTAAAAATTAATACTGACCTATGTTATGCACTTTCAGTATTTAGAATATAAGTATAAGAATTAGGCTGCTAAAAGTTTTCAAGGTAAAAATTAAATAAGGTTAAGAGGGTTACATGCTTGTTTCATCCAAACGAAATAATATAGGAAAATAAATGTTTTGATGGATTGGTTTTACTTTTATTTTTTTAAGCACATCTTTTTTTCTCTTAATCATCCAAAGTGAGGTTTTCTTTGAAGCAAGATGGCATGAGCTGAGCTTTGATAGCACATACTTGATCCAAATATCAATTTTGTAATTTATAGTTAAGGTACAAACATGTATACATACCTCTGTGTGTTCTTCTGGGACACAATTTAAACTTCAGATTAAATATATATATATGATATACATTGTGTGTGTGTGTGTAACTTGAGAAAGAAAATTATAGGTAGGAAAACCTAACCCACCTTTATACTCTTGATTCCTCAAACATTTGAGTGCCTGTCCTTGGCTAGCACTCTGTGAGGTCTTATTCCTCGACTCAAGAAGTTTAAGTTCTAGGGCTTCCCTGGTGGCACAGTGGTTGAGAGTCCGCCTGTGGATGCAGGGGACACAGGTTCGTGCCCCAATTAGGGAAGATCCCACATGCCGCGGAGCGGCTGGGCCCGTGAGCCATGGCGGCTGAGCCTGCGCGTCTGGAGCCTGTGCTCCGCAACGGGAGAGGTCACAAAGTGCAAGACAGTTAAATGGAAAGATGAAAATATTCACTCTTCCTGATTAGCAACTGCTTATCATACTAAGATTCAGCCATTCCATCTTCTTTCCTATTCTGTTTTGTAAATTTATAGAAATTTGCTTTCATAAATGGTTTGAGTGACATCTGATGAATAGCTGCTCCCACATTCCACCTACTTACCGGAGGGAAGAATGTCTTGCTCATCTTCTAAATACTGCACACAGGAATACATACAAATCATCTTAAAATTAATCAAATGATTGCTTTCCACCTTTATCTGGAAGAAGGATTATAAGTGGGGAATAAATGGCATGGGCAGGAGTAAAGTAAGTTCTGAGTCTGAAGGGCAAATCAGAGGGGAAGGCTGAGCAGCACATGTTACATTCGATTGGCTAAACTTAAGTAGATGAAGCCAAGTGGTGAAAATAATGCTGGAAATTAAAGGTTGATTATGGGTTTGGTCCAGCGTTAGGTTTCATTGAGGAGCTTTTGTAGGACAGTGTTTGAAGGTAGTTGAGGGTGTTCTAGTGACCTAGGCTTGATGGAATGTGAGGGCTGGTTAAGACCAATGGACTGAGGGGCAATGAGGGATCAAATGAATGAAGGGACTAAGTGAAGGTGAAGAGCAGGTATAATTAAAATAAGGGAAAAGGATTTTAAACTACCTCTGCTCTGGAAGCTGATTTCTCCCCTCTAATCACTTTAGAAAGGAGTATGAAATTTTTCCAGTCCTCACCCCCTGGGTACTGGAAATGACGTAAATGAGGTCACAGTCACAGTAATAACACAAATTCTGTTATTTGAATTCAGTCACTGGCTCAGGGCATCTAGCTCCCTGAAAAATCTTCCCCAAGTATTTCTGGGGGACTCAGGGCTGTCTAGACTGAGTCTACTTTCCAAGAGCTTGAGTGCCGCTGCTTTTCTACTGGGCACTCCAGTCCCCCAGTCTGCCTCTGGCCACCCCCCACCCTTGGGAAAAATGGGCACAGTGCTTGGACCCACCTGGTTGCAAATTCCCTATTCCATTGCGGAGCACAGGCTCCGGATGTGCAGGCTCAGCGGCCATGGCTCACGGGTCCAGCCGCTCCGCGGCATGTGGAATCTTCCCGGACTGGGGCACGAACCTGTGTCCCCTGCATCGGCAGGCGGACTCTCAACCACTGCGCCACCAGGGAAGCCCCGAATTTTTACTTTTAAAACGCACTGTGAGTAAATTTTAATGCAACAATTAGGGTATGTTCCACAAATTAATACACAATGAATACTTATTGATTTATTCAAGAAATGTTTGCTAAGTTCCTTCTGTGTGTGAGGCACAGAGACGGATTTAGGAAATGAAAGACAGAGCCCCAGCACTCAAGAAAGTTACACCACTCTGGTCAGAGAAGCAGGCAAATAAATAGTAAACTGCAACAGCGTACGTGTGATTATTTGTTTCTATGTTTGCGGTGTGTGTGGGGGGGTGTATGTAGACCCATCTTCTTCCAAAAAGAATTTAAAACCCTAGGCAGGGTGGCAAGTGTTCAATTTTACTCTAGGAGCACAGAGGAAAGGTGCCTGACTCTGACTAGGGGTGGTTAGGGAAGACTTTCTCCAGGAGCTTATCCTGTTGGAAGGCCTGAAATTCCATGTGCTACCTTGACCTCTTTGAGCCTCACAAGGCTCTAAAAGTTTAGCCATTGAGTTCCTCTGCTCTTGCCAGATAAGCCCTCACCTGGCGGAAAAGTCTCCCCACCCAGCTAGTTCCTCTATCAGTCGGACCGGCTGCAATCTATCCTGTCCTCAACTTAATGGGTTTTCCCTCAATGCCAGCCTGTGAAACCCTTCAAACAGACAAGTCACATCCCCCAGTGGGAACCACGGGGTCCCCTATCCTCTTGTTCCTACAAGGCCTGCTTCCCACACCCCATCTGACTTCTTCTGCCCCCAAGTGCACCTCCCATGTGGCCCCGCAGGGCATTCAGTGCCCTCTTCTCCGGGCTGCGAGGATATGTGACGAATAACTTTTGCTAGTCTCTTCTAACCAGTGTTGGGTTGTGTGTTGAGCCATCTCACACTATTTAGGCAAGAGATCCCTCCTTCACCACCTGGGTGACTAGAAGGTGATCAGAACAGTCACGTCAGTTAAGTTTTGATGAATGAATAAGATTTAGGGAGGTGGGGAAATGGAGAAAAGCATGTCAGAACAGAGATATAAAAGGCTATGGTATATTGTAGGAAGGACCAGTAGGTTGGTAAGACCCACACATAGTGAAGGCTGAGGCTAAAGAGGCAGAGCCCTTTGTGCAAAGCTATGGAGCTCATCATTCTTCCTAAAACACATTAAGAGATTTTAATCAGACATTTTACAAAGAACACTCTGGCCGTGTGTGGTCAATGGATTTAAAGTAGGGCAAGAATAAAAGCCGAGCAGCCAGTGAGAACGCGATGACAGAATTCCAAGCAGGAAGCACGGACAGTTCAGACCAAGGCACTGGCAGTGAGTCAGGTTCCGTAGGTACAAAGAGAATAGAATCCATTCAACTTGGTGGCCTCCTGGATGAAGGACGGAACACAGGAGAGGGAAGAAGAGAGAATGACTGCTGGACCTTGGTCACCAGGTTCAAGTTGTCTTCATGCACTGAGACAGGAAATACAAGAAGAATAGCAGGTTTGTGACTGGGAAGAATTCAATTCTGGACATACTGATTTGGAGAGGTTTGTGGAAAATCCAGCTGGTTTCCAGTGGGGAGTCCATATATAGGCCTTAGAGCAGGTTGGAGATAAATGTTGGAGAGTCATCAGCTCAAAGGTGATACTAATGCCTGTGTTCAGTATAAGGGAATGCATAAAGACAAGGGGGATGCCAGTCAAGGACAATGCACACAGGAAGGAGTCAGAAAGTAAAGCACATCCACATTTAAGAGGTGAGTGGAAGAAGCGATGTTTGCAAAGAAAACTGAGAAGGGTCCAGGGGTATCAGGAGAATGATGTTGTGGAAGTCCAGATGGGAAAGAAATTGAGGTGTTTATATTTTAAAGGAGATAATGAAGGTACAGGATTAAGGGAATAAATGATAGAGCAAAGTTCATGAAGAGGCCAGAGCAATGGGATTCAGAGAAAAGACAGAGAAATTATGCTTAATAAGGGAAGTTATCACTTCCAATGAAACAGGAGATAAAGACAAAAGGATGCACATAAATTTCTGTGAATAGGGTTAGTATTTTCTTCATTGAGAGAAAAAAATTCCAGATAAATTGCCTACCACTGGGTGGAATAAAACTCTGGAAAACAGTGTTCCTCATTTGGTTAACCAGCAGGCTGATGATAAAGAGGCAAAAAAATTACAGCCACTTTAGAGTTTTCATTTATGTGGAAATGTAATTGGATAGACATAAAAGGAACATAATCTGAGATGCACTTAGAAGCTAGTGATAGGTCTGTAAACAAGAATATGTGAAACCAGTTCATAAACTCAAAACCTACTCTAAGATGAAAGAAATTGCAAGACATGTAAAAACTCAAACTACATGTATAAACTGTGAAATAGAATTGCGGTGTTAATTCCTAAGAAAATAATAGTTCACCAAATAATACAAGGGTACGACTTTGTAAAAAAGCATTTGTCACACCTACTAAAACTGCTTTGATTAGAAGTGATGCTTTCAGTTGGATCTCAAATGTGATGCTGCAATCAAAATAAAGGTCCAAAACAAATTGATGAACCCAGGTTCATCTTGGGTTTTATTTTAACCATGAGTGAAGTCTGAGAGTTCATTACTAGGAATGTAAACACAAAATTTTCCCAAGATCAGATAGCTCTTATCATCTGAAGAATACTTTATCTTTTTAAAAGAAAAGGGAGTATTTTCAGAGGACAATGTATTATTTCAAAAAACAAGAATAAAATAAATAAATCATTATGATCCACTTAGTGCAAATTTGGTACAAATACACTATAATTTTCTATGGAGAATGTCATAATAATAAATCATGAATTATCAACACAGCTAAGAACTAATTCTGAATGTGCAGATGTACAATTACAGAAGATTCAAGGTAAGATAAATGTATGACTCTGAGATGTAATGTCACTTATTTTGATTTTTGATATTAAACTCTAGATCTTTTATTTTAGAAAGCATTTCTCGTAAATAGAATTTAGCTACTGATTTGTCAGAAATAACTTTTTGTTAAAAAATATTTGAGCAGTGGCACAGTGGTTGGGGGTCCGCCTGCTGACGCGGAGGGCACGGGTTCGTGCCCCAGTCCAGGAGTATCCCACATGCCGCGGAGCAGCTGGGCCCGTGGGCCGTGGCCGCTGGGCCTGCGCGTCCGGAGCCTGTGCTCCACGACGGGAGAGGCCACGGCAGTGAGAGGCATGCGTACGGCAAAAAAAAAAAACCAAAAAACATATATATATATATGGTATGTTGGAAAAATAAAAGTGTTGGGGGAAATTATATACATCCCCCCCACTAAGATAAAACATTTTGATAAATACCTACCAGGTATGTCTTGCAATGCATTAAGTAAACACAGACAACTATATGGAAGTAGAATTATATTATGTATATTCTGTATCTGCTTTTTAAACTTAATATTCTTAATACTATGTTTGAACATCTTCCCATGTTAGTAACTAAAGATCTACAGGATCATTGTAATTGCTGCATTATGTTACACTGTATGAATGTATTAGCTTTTTAATCACTCATTTGACGAAAATTTAGGTTGTTTCCATCATTTTACTATGATGAGCAATGCTGCAACAAAAACAATCTTGACATGTATCTCTACACACATGTCTATCTGTTTAGGATAAATTCCTGCAGTGGAGTTAGTGGATTAAAGGGAATCCACATTTTAAAGACATTGCCTATCTGTTCTCCAGAACAGAAACAATTCTCTACTCCCATCAATAGTCCTTTGGTGCCCATTTCTTGTACTACTTAAGAGGTTGAACAACTCTTTCCATAAGTTTGGAGCCACATGTATCTATTCTTATACAGATTATCTACTCATGACCACTTCTCTTGTGGGGTGTTCATCATTTACTAATTAATTTGAAAAATTCTTTTTGAAAGTCTACTAATCTTTATCTGTTGCTGGAGATCTTTTTCTACTTTTCCTAGTTTGGTCTTCCTTTCATAATTTGGGCTTTTGAGTAATAGTAGGAGGGACTTTTCACCTCCCAAGATTGTGAAAATATTCTATCATGTCTTTGTTTTCTGTAATTTCATTTATTACATTTTAAATGTTTGAACCATCTAAAAGTCTTTTGATGTTGCATGTGAAGTCAGATTGTAGTTAGTTTTTTCCAAATGGGTAGCCAGTTCTCTCATTGAGTAACTTTTCCCCCACTGAAAAGCCTTTTTTATCACCCACAAAAGTGAGAAGCATTTCTAGATTCTATTTTGTTCCACTGCTCTATGGTTATTCTTGGACTACTATGTCTCTACTTTAGTAACTCTAACTTTGGGGAAAAATATTTCATATCTTCTGGGACTTGTTCCAACTTTTTTTTTTTCTGAAGGTTTCTGGCTATTAGACCTTTTTACACACACACACACACACAAACTTTAGAAACATTTTTTCAGGTTTCTAAAAAGTCCTATTGAGATTTTAGTATGAATTACTTTGACTTTCCAGAGTATGAGGGGAAGGAAAATCTTCACATGAATCTGACCAAGAATTCTTTCTTTGAGTGTTCTTCTATGTCACCCAGGAGAGTTTTATAGTTTTTTTTTTTTTTACGATCCTGTACATTTCTTGTAAATTTGGTCACTTATATTTTACCATTTCTGAATTAGTAATAGTTGTACTGCCATTGTGAATGGGATCTTTTCCCATTACATTTTCTAACTGATCAACTGTTTTGTATTAATTTTTTGTATATTTATTATGCAATTAGCCACCTCTCTGAACTCATTGTTTTTCTATTTGTTCTCTTGCATTCTCCAGGTTTTAAATAACAGAACTGTAACTAATGCTTCTTCTGCACACTCCCTTCCAATATCTGATTATGTAAAATTTAAGAAATTTAAAGGATATGCTTATTACTAGTACTTTTCATTAATTTTGCATAGACATAATATATACTATCAGTGAATAAACTTAGCTCTTTTGGTTAGCTCAGTAAAGATTTCCCTAACTACTATTTTTTTCCTGGGTTTTTTGGAGGGGGCACACATAATTCAAAAGTTGCATTTGTATTTGTTTTTTGTTTGCTCTACCTTATTTTTTTTTCGCATCCCGTTTCTTTACATTTTTGGAGAGGGATAAAATTTATCCATATGACCAATGAAGTTTTCTGTAGTCAGTAATGCTGACCTGTACCTCCTATTTGTAAATAGAGAATCTGTGTTGGGGGTCTCCTTTTATTTTTTGCATATTTCAGGATGCTCTCTCTTCATTCCTCCCCTTTTTCTCAACTTATTCTTTATGGCTAATAAAAATGAAAGAATAATTATTTAGACACATCTTTGTGTAAGACAGAGTGCCAATAAGTACTTCATAGACATTAGCTTGTTTAATTTGTACAAACTCTGAGGTAGATGTTACTACCATGTTACATGTAAGGAAACTGAGACTCCAAATCACTAGGCAACTTGCCCAGGACTCCACAGCTAGTCAGTATTAGAGCCAGGATTTAAAGCCAGGTCTTTTGCCTCCATAACCCATGCTCTTAACCCTACCAGAGGGTTTCATGTGCCCTGGCTCTACGCCCTGCTCATGAGGGAGCTCAGTTCTTTTCAGATGTACATCTGGAGTGAGGTGGTCTCCTAAGTGCTGGTGCCAGTTCCAGTGCCTGCTCAACTAGGGCATGAGCATCTTCTGTTGTCACCTACAAATTGGCACTTGCCATCTACCTCTACAAGGATCAAATTATGAGCCACTGCAGCTGCTGACCTTCAACACCCACTGAAAGGAGTTCAGGGCGGAGATCAGGAATGAGGCACTCTGTGCTCTGGGAAAAACTGGCAGAACAGGTCTTCAGATAACTATTTTCAGGAGAAGATTTTATGAGCCCAATTCTTGCATCTCCTCGTATTTAGAAAAGCACTAAAATCCTTCATGGTGACATCTGCTCCTCGTGACTAGCAGTAATCTTCTGCAAAAAATATGTGCTTGATTGTATGTACTTCCCCTTCACCAAAATCACATATATACTGACCTCCCCACCTCTACCTCTTTGGAGCAGTTTCTCAGAGCTATCTCGTCTCCCAGGCTATAGTCTTCATTCTGTCCCAAATAAAAAACTTAACTCGCAACTCTCACATTGTGCTTTTTCTTCTTTTTTCAGTCAACAGCTCCACAATTCTTAGTCTGGCTTTGCTACGGTCAAATGTTCTTTGCATGAGTGCTGTATTTGCTGCAATCTGAGAGTCTGCTACTCTCCATCCATCTACAAGGCCATCTCTGGGGTGACTGTACATCCGAGAGTGCAAAGTTCCCCTTCCTCCTGAATCTGCAGTTGTACTAAAAATTGAATCCTGTAGTCTCTAAAGGAGATGAGGGATCCTGAGGGCTGGGCATACATCCCTAGCTGGCTCAGATAATTTCTGTGTAATAAGGGGTTTGATTCTCTAGGCAGTGTATCTCTTGTGGCCTGCGTTAGAGGCAGTGACTGAGCGGAGGCTTTTTCTTACCTACTCTGCAGCTAATGTGGGTCAATAAATCAAATGATTGACACTGAAGTTAATATAAATTCCCAACGGATTTTGGTACAGGGTTTCCTCTTATCTTTAGTTATTAGTAGTGTCGCAGTCTTTGTGGGTATTTTTACATGAAACTAGCAAAGGATAAAATCCAAGACTGCTCATCTGTGGCCACATTTGAAACACAATTAATGAGCACCTGTATCATGCAATCAGTTTGGGATCAGTGTTAGACTCCCTCTTTTTCCTCTCCCGTTGCGGAGCACAGGCTCTGGACGCGCAGGCTCAGTTGCCATGGCTCACAGGCCCAGCCGCTCCGCGGCATGTGGGATCTTCCTGGACCGGGGCACAAACCCGCGTCCCCTGCATCGGCAGGCGGACTCTCAACCACTGCGCCACCAGGGAAGCCCTAGACTCCCTCTTGAAGAACATATGTGGACTGTCCCCACCAACACCTAGTGGTCATTGACACAGGCCAAAGTGAATCTAGATTTCTATGATACATTTCCCAGGCTCTTTCCTTGGATGGAGGAAGCTCCCACAATATGAGCTATTCCTAAGCCCTATGGATTAGCTAAATTGTCTTATGACAATTTTAAATGACATTAAAAAAAAAATTGCTCTACTGAAAGACAAGGTAGTGTTGGAAAGAAAATTAAGGATTGAGCTAAGGTGTTTTCCTGTCTGTGAGACATGGTTGAGGAGGCTGAGAGCCAAGGTCAAAGTGACCTGATCAGTCTTGCTGTTCTTGAGTTGTCTTGTGCAGAGAAAAAGCTTTTACACTGTGAATTGTGGAGGTCCCCTGGAACACATAGGATTTCTTGTCTCAGTAAAGCTGAGCTAAGGACATTATACAATGCTCCCTGATTTTTTTTCCCCTTTCAGAAGCATCCAAGTTATTTTGGTACTTCTATGGCCAAAGCTACTTTGGATAGCAGGAAGTAACAAATGCATTGAAATATTAAATGTGTAACTGGAAATCCCAAGCTACACTAGGTGCCCCTCATTTGTATCCCCATGTCACCCCTTTGTGATGGTCAGTTTTGTGTCAACATAATGTCATCATGTTTTATGTGTTTACAAAGAGTCACCTGATGATTTTAAGTAGGGTACCCTCAATAATGCAGGTGGGCCTCATTCAATCAGTTGAAAGCATTGAACAAAAACTGAGGTTTCCCAGAGAAAGAATTCTACCTAATACTGCAATATAAAAACTCTGCTAGCCTACCTCATAGATTTAGACTTGTCGGGCTCCATAACTGTAAGAGAAAATTCCTTAAATTAAATCTCTTTATACATACACATGTTTTACTCAGCTCTCATCCCTACTCAGCTCTAAGCTCAAAGATGTTGACTATGTCTTATACATCTTTGTATCCTCAAATTCCAGCATGGTGCCTTCTGAAACTCTAAGTATTCAATAAATACTTTTGAAATAATGGATAAATGGATAAACCTTTGGCATGATAGTTTGCCTTCTTAGGCTCAGGGTGGCTGATCCATTTGATCTTTTAACACATTATATGATCCTAAGCAAATACAATTCTAAGGTCAAAGCAAATAGGAACAGAAATTCAGATGGTTGAAACGCAAAATAATGCTTGTTGATTCTACAGGTTATTCTCTACTTCGTATCAGGGACAGCACTGATGAATGGGGTGGTAGCCCTTGGTCTATAAGCACCAACAGTGCAGTGAACATAGTTTGCTGAAAATGGACAAGAGCAGAACTAGAACGACAAGGAGATTTGTACAGGGAACATGTCCAATGCTACATAACCATAGATATGGTAGTTAATGTACAAACTTTGGCTAGCTTTGCCTTTGAAATTAACTGAACTGTATCAATGGATTGTGCAGTGTTAAGTGAGCGGTATGCCTTAGCTTATTCTATAGATGAGGCAAATGTGAAAACAGATTAAACTGACTTTTGAGGAATAATTATTCCTTTATCTTTTTGAATGGGAAGGAATCTTCCATTTTGAAATGTATATAAAATGCTAATCTCCAGATTCATGACATTGTTTTTTTAACAATTTTTAAAAACGTTATTTTTCACTCTACAAGACTCTAACCTGTAAAAGAAATAATAAACTTGGAAAATGCTAACAGTAAAACCACTTCAGCCATGGCACGTAGAGCCAGAAGCCAATGACAGCCCTCAATTATAGAAGTTAGCAGTGCTTTCTGTTCACTGTGAAAGCAGGATTCCACATTCAAACAAGAAATTGTCGTTCAACAGAACAAATCAGGTCAAGAGAATCAACCATATAATATACTAACAGATAGGAGGCTGTGATCACATGAAGAAAAGCAAGAACAAAAATAACAATCAAACCTCATTTCCTGGGACATAATATTGATGGCAAGATTTCTAGGTAATCATTCCTTAATTTAGTTTAGATAAAAACTTCCAACGCAAAACACTATTAGGAAGTAACAGTGATATAAAAGTGATGTAAGGCAAGTACTATATGTAAGACAAACTAGAAAAAGTTTTTAATTTCCTCTAGAATTTACTGTAGTTACCACGTCATAATAACAAAAGCAGATCATTCTTAATGTGTAAATTCATTTATTAATTTAAATAAAAATATATGATCCCCACCACACAAACAGGTAACTCTAAATCTACTTTGAAGTTGAATCAATCAATAAGCATCTATTTGGAAACTATGCACCTAGTATCATATTATACCAAAGATAAGGCTCCTGTCCTCACAGAATATGGATCACTGGTAATCAATCATTAACCTAGTGAATGTCACAATATATTGGGGAATATATTGGAAAACTAACAAATTTCTCTGGACATCATTTATCTTGCCCTTCTGAGAGACTTGTAGATCTAGATGAGATTAGTTTGGAAAAGGTGTCTTGTTTAGGTCAGAAAATCTTCAGAGTCCAATATAGTTCTGGGCTAATCAGAGACTAAAGAACCTTTATAAAGTTCTTTTTTTTTTTTTTTTTTTTTTTTTTAAGATTTTTGGATGTGGACCATTTTTAGAGTTTTTATTGAATTTTTTACAATATTGTTTCTGTTTTATGTTTTGGTTTTTTTGGCCCCAAGGCATGTGGGATCCTAGCTTCCCAACCAGGGAACAAACTCACACCACCGGCACTAGTAGGTGAAGTCTCAACCACTGGACCATCAGGGAAGTCCCTATAAGGTTCTTATAAAGAAGTAGGCTTGGAAATCAAGCAGTCTTACTTTGAATTAGCATGTTTTAGTCAAAGGTATGGAATCAATGATCAAGTATCAGTTAGGAATTTCTGTAATGCCCTCCAATGCCAAGTGACCACTAATATTCTATTTCCTACTATGATGAATCCTTGACGAGAGGCAGAAGGCATAAAGAATATTGCCAGCTATAAAATCAATTGCACTCCAATGTCTATGATCGCTAAAGATAAATCTTTTTTTTAATATAAGAAACTCACTGAATCAAATGAATGCTAATTAAAGCAAATGTAGTGTACGTAAAACTGAGGTAAGAAACCTTTAATTATGCAGGTAATCTGTGGAAGGATTAATCATTTTAAGAGAAGAATCATTTTTCCAGTAGCCCCACTGCTATGAATGATATCTTCATGAGCCTGGGCCACCTTCTCCAATGGATACTGGGGACCTATTACTGGTCTCAACCAACCAATTTCCATTCCAGCTTGAAGGGCTGCTGCAAACTGCTGAAATTCCTCCTGAGGAAAAGAAAACGTTTTTTCAGTAGAGGAACACATGACTTAATTTTCAGAAGCATTAAAATTTTTCAGAATCTAAGAGAAAAAAACATTAAGAATTTCTCACAAATACGTAGCTTTTGTCAACTTGTCCAGAACTACAAAAAAAGTAGTTCTCTATAGGTTAACCATTTAGTGCAATTTGTCTGTGGCGGTCTCAGTTTACAAAATACCTATCGTCCTGAAGTAATTAGTAATTGTGAATAGTATCTCCTTTCTCTTTCATAAGTGCCTTGGCTTGGAAAATCACCCTATCTTCTAGGGATGTTATCTTCTAGGAATTAATCCTTAACCCACTTAGATAACTAACTTTAACATCTACTTAAATTTTCAGTCTGCCTGACTAGACAACTTATATCAATGTTTAAGGTACCCAAATCAGAGTCACTTCTTTTCCTACCTTGGTGGATGAATGGAGAGCAACTCCTATTATGCTAGATTCCTTTGCCATGGTGTCCCGTGGGTTTATTTCAATAGGACCCCTGCTGCCAACAACCTAGTATGAAAAACAGCATGTCTATAGTTAAAGATGACTGCAAAATAGAGTTAAATTACGATAAAACTACAAAGTGGTAAAAAAAAAAGAAATACTTACTATTACTCGTCCTCCATGTGACAAAAGATTCAAATCGTTGCTAAGATTTACATTAGCTAGCATTTCAATAATCACATCAACTCCTTTTTCACCAATAGATTTCTATATAAAAGAATGCAGAGTAGATTAGGAAAAATAACTGTTATCATAGTCCCATATATTACAGAACTGTGTTTCAAATGACATAAGATGCTATATTTTAAAGACTAATAATGCAAATTTTAAGATAATGTAATTATATAGTGATGCTGTAATTCCAAGGTACTAGCTACAACATCTAAAATGATAAAGGTCTGTATTAAATAAATTGCTATAATGAAATAAAATTTGTCCAAAATTTTCAGGCACTTAGACTCAACTTGACTATAAAGTACTTTTTCCTTAGCTGAAAATTTTCTATCTTCAAAATGTACTTCAATAGAGAAAGAAGGAACAAATCAAAAATCCAAAACTGGACATTAGGTTTCCCATTTTTATTAAAAAACAGAAAACAAAAGAAAAAAATCACTGGCTGTTTGCTGTTGCAGGATTTTGTGTGTGTGTGCATTCAGTTTTGCTCTAAGTGGTCTACAATCAGCTTGGCAGACTATTTCTTTTCCTTTGGGCTCTCAGATGTCGGTTCCCAGCATCTAAAACTGGATCTTAAATAAGCTATACATATCTACCTTATATTCATTTATTTTAACAAAAAAATGAATACCTGTGTCAGGCACTGTGAGAGGTACTAAAAATGCCAAGATGGACATAAAGAGCTCAAAACAAAGTGAGGAAGATGGAAAACACTACAATCTTCACTGTGATGTGATGGGCTAAGTACTATATTAGCAGAAATAAACCACAGGTTATGGAGGGAATAAAAGTTACAACTCTGATCACCTGTAAAGGTCAGAGAAAATTCCACAGAGATGATGACCTGGGCCCTGAGGGATGAGTAGGAGTTCCTTAAGTAAAACAGAAGGAAGAGGGCGCAAGAGGAAGTTAGACATGAGGCAGTCGGTCTGGACAAAAGAAACAGAAAAGCAAAGATATAGGGACTAAGAGTACAGGTTGGAACTGGAAAGTGGCCCAGCGGAGCTGGAGAACGTATCTGGGAAAGAGATGGGGGTGGGGGAAGAGGTGGGAGACAAGAAATTGCAAATTGGTTCAGACTGTGAAAACACATCAAATGCAGGTTAAAAGATTTGGACTTTTGGGGGGCAGGTGTTCATTAATTAATTCTTGTGCCAGACACTGTTTTAGGCACTGAAGTTACAGCAGGGAACAAGAAAGACAAAAATTCCTATTCTCATGGAGCTCTCATTTCAGTTATTTCTGAAGACTTTTTTCTTTCTTTCTTCCTTTTTTTAAACAGAGAACCAAATAATGCTGGAGACAGTAGAGAAGACAGAGGGGAGATTAGCTCAGCTGGGAATAATAGTCAAGGCTGAAGAAGATGAGGACTAAACTAAGTCACAACAATGAATGGAAAAGAGAAACAGAGACGTATATGAAAGGCATGTCAGAGATGACACTGATAGATGAGGTGACCAATTTGATGGGTAGGAGGGAGAATGGTGATTAAACAACAGGGACAGGAAATGAAATGTGGGTTTCTGTCCTGAGGGACCAGATGAGTGTCAATATCTAGTAGACTGATGGCATGAAGGAATGAAACAGGCCAGAGGTAGTGTTGGAAACCAGCAGTATAAGGGTGTGTATGAGATGAATCAGGATGGAGGTGCAGCACCAGAGAAGATTAGAGAGCAAGGGGAAAGACCTAAGGAATACCAACATTTAAGTAAAATGAAGAGAAGGGAGACTGAAAATGAAGTCGGAGAAGTAAGAAGAGAGCCAGCTTCGTGTGGTCAGGGTCAGACAGGATGAGGACTGAGCCAAGAGCAGCTGCCTGGTAACTAGGCGCTTACCAGCACCCCTGACAAGCCGTGTAAGTAGCTGGGGTGGAAGCAAAACTGCAGTGGGAGGTAAGGAAGTAAGAGCAGTAAGTACCCCTGACTTTTTCAAGAAATGTGGTGGTAAAGGAGGGGGAGGAGGAGATAAAAGGTTAAGAGAAAGTTTTTGGAGAATGAGAGAGACTTAAGCAGAAGGAACCAGTAGAAGAGACGGAATTAGACTGCAAAACAAAAACATATTCTTAAAATAACTGACAATTTTTCATCTCTGATACTGGTGTCTTGAGTGCATACTCAATCAATTTTAGGTTCCCTCAACATATAACAAAGGAGTGCCTTAACTCAGTTTTTTGGCAAGATGATTTAGTGGTAATAAACTCTCGGTCATATTTTTCCTCAGTTTGTAATGACCTTGTTTACACAGTAATCAGTACCTGGAATATACCAATTCTTTCTCAACATGAGCAAGTAGTTTGGGGATTAGCAAAGTAATAGGTGTTTAGTAAACTGCTACTATAGCACAAATGGAGAACTTCAGAATCTGTTTGAATTCTGTTGCAGCAATGGAATGGATGCAATAATAACTAAATTCTATCTCGCGCTTTGGATGAGGTAGTGCTCACTCCTCCAAAGTATCCAGTAAACAAATAAACTTTACTCCCTAGGCTAAACAGATCCACTTTTTAATCAGTGGATAACTTCTCTTCTATGGAAAATATACACCAACAGAAATTATATTAAGACTACCTTTTTGTGGCCAGAGGTGGGGTGGAGGTGGGGGACGGGTGACAGGGGTAAAGGTGGGATCAGAAGGTACAAACTTCCAGTTGTAAAATAGGTAAGTCATGGGGGTGTAATGCATAGCACGGTGCCTACAGTTAATAACACTGTATTATATATTTGAAAGCTGCTAAGAGAGTAGATCTTAAAAGTTCTCATCACAAGAAAAAAAATTTTATAGTTGTGTATGGGGACAGATGTTAACTAGACTTGTTATGGTGATCATTTCACAATATTCACAATATATATTAAAAAAAAAAAACCTGCCTTACAGCTGCAAATACAAAGCTGTGGCTTTACTTAAAATGTGATTTGCATTAAAGAGTACCAGTTTTTATAACTATATGCCTCTAGAGAGGCTATATTTTGCTTAGTAAAAATAAACAAGACAGAAATGATAGTGAAGGTTTGAAAACTAGACATCTCTGTTAAACTAATTAAATCTTTAAAACACACATAAGCAAAACAAACAACTTTAAGAGAGTAGTTGATAAAAGAACTTACCAAAAAAATGTTGTCTCCCATGAAACAAAATTTTACTTTTATAAAATTATAGAACAATTTTACCTTAATTTTATCAATGTAATTAGCTTCTTTGTGATTAAACACTTCGTGGGCTCCATTTTGCAAAACAATCTTTTGTCCTTCCTCAGTACCAGCTGTGCCCAAAACCTTTAAGCCATAAGCTCTAGCAATTTGGCATGCTGCTATTCCAACCTGAAAAACAAAATATGGCCCAACATTTTAGATTCTTTGCATCCCTGCAAACATTTATTAAATACATATAATGAACTTTAGGTTCTTCTAGGTTCTAGCTATTGTTAAGAAGTTTAAGAGCCTAAACAAAGAAATAAGAACAACAGCTAACTATTACTGAGCATTTATAATATGCCAGGTATTACACTCAATACTTTCTATGTATTGCTTCATTTCATCCTCACAAGAAGCCTATGAAGTAGATATTGTTATTGTCCCTGGCCCACAGATGAGAAAATTGAAGCTTATATATATGGAAACAGGAGCTGGACCAAATCAGATTGCAGAGCCTGAGTTTGTAACCACTGCACAAAATGTTCATTTAGCATCTGCTTTGTGCAAAAGATACAGGGTTTAAAGATGATGAAAATGTGCTCACTGACTTCATACTTTAATTGTACATATAAAATATTACATAACAAAGGTAAGGCCTCTACCACTTAAGTGGAGGAGACAGGTACATACATGAGCAAATTAACTTATTCACTAATATGATGAATGTTTATTATTTATTATGTGCAAGACATGATTCTTCATGCAAGATTTTTATGTTCTAAGGTAGGGGGAAGATAATAAACACATGAAAAAATAAATGAATAAAGTAAATTCAGAAAATGAAAAGTACTTGAAAAAACTAGAACAGCCTATTGGGTTATAAAGAGATAGGGAAAGGGGCCAGTTAGGTCATCAGGAAAGGCTGCTCTGAAGAGGTGAGACCTGAATGAAGTGAGGGATAAGCACGTGAAGGTGGGGGAAGCCTGCTGGAGATGTTGTAGGCAGAATGGTCATGGTTGAACCAGGAATGAGCTTGGGGCCTTCAAAGGTCAGAAAGAGGGTCAATGTGGGACTTCCCTGGTGGCTCAGTGGTTGGGAATCCGCCTGCCAATGCAGGGGACACGGGTTTGATCCCTCGCCGGGGAAGATCCCACATGCCCCAGAGCGGCTAGACTCGTGTGCCACAACTGCTGAGCCTGCGCTCTGGAGCCCGCTGGCCACAACTACTGAGGCCCGCATGCCTGGAGCCCGTGATCTGCAATGGGAGAGGCCGACGTGGTGAGAGGCCCGCGTGCCGCAATGAGGAGTGGCCCCCGATCCCTGCAACTAGGGAAAGCCCATGTGCAGTGGCAAAGGCCTAATGCAGCCAAAAATAATAAATAAATAAATAAATTTATTTAAAAAAAAAAATGAAAGAGGGTCAATGTGGCTTGAGGGTGGGACATGTTGGACAGCAGAAGATGAGGCCAGAGGGGCACAGAGAAGCCAAGGCACACAGGGCCTTGGAGGTAAAGGCTTTGGATTACATTTAAGAGCCATGCAGAACTACTGGAGAGTTTAAGCAGGAGAGGGATATGATCCAAATTAGGCTTTTAAAAGAAATTCCAATTATATGAGAGGCAAAAGGAAGGTAGGGGGAAATGGGAGTAGGAAGACCAGGCCTTCCTTATAGATTGAAGGTGGAAGGTGAGGAAAAGAGAAAAATTAAGGATGTCTCCCAGGTCTTTGGCCAGATTAACTGGGTAGATTGACTGGGATAAGGAAGATTAGAGAGGATCAAGTTAGTGAGAGCATTAAGAATTCACTTTGAACATGCTGAGCTGTATGTTGCTCACCTAACTGAAGATGTAAAGTCATCAGCTGAATATGGGTATGGGCTAACAAGAATTCAGAAATGGAAACGTAAATTTGAGATTCATCAGTTTAAAGCTACGGGACTTGATGAAATCACTAGAGCACTAGATAAATGTGCTTAGTATAAAGGAGAAATAAAATTATTTTAGGAATATAGATGAAAGCAATTATTTAAATTGCAATACTAGGAAATACGTTTGATCACATGCCAAATGAATGGCACAGATAAGGGTCCCATACATTTAGAGCAAGATTTCTCAAACTTGGCACTATTGGGCCGGGTAACTCTTTGCAGTGGGGACTATGCTGTGCAGTGAAGGATGTTTAGCAGCATGCCTAGCTTCTATCCACTGGATGCCAGACCCCTTTACCCAGTTGTAACAACCAAAAATGTCCCCAGACACTGCCAAATGTCCCCAAGGGGGAGAAGAGATGATATAAAATCACCCCTTATTGATAACCACTGGTTTAAAGGAAGGTAAAATGATTATAGATTAGGCATGATAGAAAAGAATTAAGGTGAAAAATGATGATAGAAACTAATTAAAATTGTAACAGAATCACAGACTCCCAGGCCTGAAATAGACCTTAAAGATTGTATGGCATATGGGACTGATGAGCCTGAACCCACTTGGGTTATGGTGAGGATCTGTTTGATTTCACCAAACAAACACTGGGAACTCACTGTCTACTGAGTGCAACAGACATTCAATTCCATGAAAAAACAATACACTATGTGGTTAGCATGACTGATTTTTGCTACTTTAATTTTCAATTAAAAAGACAGGGGGCTTCTAATAAAACCACATTTCAACCTAAGAGTTAATGTAAATATACCTCCTTATGCTCTAACTACTTCAAAGGGGCACTCAGTAGCTATTTTAAAGGTGCTGTTTATTCTATTCTTGTCAACAATTATACTAACAATATTCCTTCAATAGATCATATATCATGATGTATCAACTATTTTTTCTTCTATTTATTTTGCTGATGCTAAAATAGGGCACTCCCCACCAACATATCGGAATAATAGCTGTGTTCATACATTCTACACCATTTTAAATACACAACATAATCCCAAAGGAATTTGATTTAAATGAGGACAGAAAGTACAAACAGAAGCAAGACAAAACCCAGCACTGTTTCCCTCTGATAGGGCAGGGAGGATCAGAAGTGCTTCACACACCAGGTCACCAGCCTATCCCCGCCAGCCAAGGATTTAACAAACTCAGCCAGCACAGGGAACAGTGCGGATTCTGCCTTTAAAAAAAAAATCATGGTGAAGCAACCTGGCTTTTTACAAGAGAGTAAAGGGAATAAAAAGAGATTTTCTTTAAACTCTTCTCTCCCCTTCCTACTGAAATCTCTCCCTTTGATACAGAGCACAAGGTTAGCTCTCTGAAAGCCAAAGCAATTTAAATACATGAATGTTTGACAGATCCTTTAGTTATTTAGGGTTAAATTTAATTTAACCCCCAAATAGCCTCTTCGCTGAAGCTAAACAATGGGCGTTTTTTGACAAGGTATATCTGTCATATTTTCTCAAGCCCCAGAAAGACAATCTTGGTGTTTTTTAGTAAATAGTCTGATCCGTGAAATCCTTCAGAATTAATCTATTGAAGGTACACAGGAAGCTGGGTGTGAAACCTGGTGATACATTCACATTAAGTAACAGATAATGCAGAGGTCTGAATTCTCTGTTTGTATTATCTGGCCACGTTTAGAGGTAAATTCACATTTTCAGGATGCCTCTCATTATTCTGGGAACAATGTGCCATCAATAGGTTACTTCTTTCCATCTACTCTCTGGAATACACAGTGCCCTGAAAGGGTTAAGCAGCTTCCTCAAGGTGAACCATCCAGCCCCAGGCCTTGTATTTTAAAAATGTGAAATCCTGTCTCCAAAATTTCTAAAGCCTTTACGTGCAGGATAGAGGTCATGTGGATTTCTTGTTAAATTCCAGCCTCAGAGCTCTAACTTTTCCTCTAAGCTCCTCGGAGGCAGATTGACAGCCAGTTTCTTGAAGAGGTTTCTGACAGCCTTGCGTTGCGTGATTTCACTGCAGGGCTGATTTTATAAGTTCTGAGTCCCCCTCCCCCGCAGCCCCATTAGCATTTTAAGCCATGGGTTGTGGTGTGAGGGACACAGCTGTATACTATGTACCCCACGAATGTCATCAAAGCGCAGCAGGCCAGGAGGAAGGGAACTAGAAAGGACAAAGACTCGCAGTGTGGCTTTGCAGTGCTGTCTGGGGCAACAGCGGTAAAGCTTTAATGAGCCTTAGTTTCCTTATCTAAGGGAATGTAGAATTTACATTAACCTTAAAGAACTGTTTAAAATTCTAAATAAATATTCTTGTAACATTCACTACTTGAAGAGAAAAACAAAACCGGCTTATCTAGGTCCATACCCAACACAGGTGGAAAACCTAATGCATACATTTTTGACCTGGTAATCTATTGAATTTATTAACCAAGAAATGCTAAACTAATGACAGGGAATCACCTTCAGAAGACGGAATTTAAAGAAGCCTCGCTACAAAAAGAAAAAAAGCACCCTTGACTATATTTACAAATTTGGCTTTTAAAAACAACTTAAAGAAATACAACGTGAAACGCACAAACGTAAGCTCTTTTAAAAATAAACTTAAAGAACAAATACTTACCCCTCCACTAGCCCCATGAACCAGAACAGTTTCTCCAGCTTTCACACGGGCACTGAAAAAGAAAGTATAGCTTCATCACCTTACTCTGGAGCTAATTAAGCTCAATGCTTGTCATAATTCTTAAGAGAACTCTACCCTCAGTTCAACTAACACTTACCCAAAGAGGAAACTCATCGTGCTATATAACCCAAGATATTCTCCAAGCTCCACAGGATCAAACAATGGTTCTTCAGAGCCACAGATAAAAGTAAACCTTCAATTCACTTATTCATTCAACAAATGTTTATTGGAAGTCAATCACATGCCAGGCACCGTTGGGATGCCGGGATCACGTTATTGGGCTACCTTCTCAGAGGCCTTGTTGGTGTGTTAAGTGAAATTGCTTCACCTAGAGGAACTGGAGTCCGCCATTCAGTCCCACAGAAAGTGTCGCAAAACAGGGTCATTACAGCTCAGTCTTTATTCCACGGTAAACACAGAGCAATACCCAAGTAAACATAGCAGCTACTGCCTTCCTTCTCCATGCCTTTGAACATCTGGCTGCACAGCCTCTAAGCCCTCGCTTCAGGAAGCAATGCTGAGTCAGCGATGGTAAGAGAGTACGAAACACAATAAATCCTGTCACACAGGTTCCCCTGTCAGCCCCTAAAATGTCCAGACCCTCTGGTGAAATGACATATTCTTTTTACTTCTGGTTCATACCACTGTTTTTCTATTACACTGAAAACATGGAACATGGAACGTGCAGCAAGACAAAGAGGGATGCCTTATCATTTCAGATGGACAAGTGCTGATGTCACAAGCCAGCAACCAATTTGTGATCCAGATCTGACGCCCAGCAAGGATCCTTTACTCACCAGGACAATAGGGCGTGGCCACCCTGTACAGACATTATGTTCAATCTGGGAGTGAGAACACAGTAACCTGGAGTCCTGCTCAAGCCCCCGTGCCAACAGCTGACAAATGACAATTGTGTCAGTAAATGAAGTTTCTCCAACATGCTTGCTTGGAGATGAGGGGTTGAGGGCAGTGAGTTAAACTGAGGGTTTGCAATGATAAACTGAGATAGGTATTACCAAAACATTTAAAAAAGTAAAATACAAATGTAAGGGAATAGGATTACTAATGTTATGCTATGCGTCATGAAATACTTCCCAATGATTTTTTTTAAATCTTATAAACAACTCCTCACACACTAAGCACATCCTCCTAAACCTCTGGGCCTGCAGTGGGTGGAGAAAAAGCTGGCTAACCCTCTCCTGGATCCCCATGGCTACGATCCGTCTATCCTTGTGTAGGGTCACTGTGATGGTTAATTTTATGTGTCAGTTTGGCTGGGCCATGGTGCCAGATATGAGTCAAACATTCTGGATGTTTCTGTGAAGGTGCTTTTTTGGATGAGATTAACATTTAAGTCAGTAGTCTTTGAATAAAGCAGATTATCTTCCATAATGTGGATGGGCTTCGCCCATTCAGTTGAAGGCCTTAATAGAACAAAGACAGACTTCTCCCAGAGCAAGAAGGGATTCCGTCAGCAGACTGCCTTTGGATTTGAACTGCTACTCTTATCGGGCTCTAGAGCTTGCCAGCCTCCCCATCAGATTTTAGACTCACCAAGCCTCCACAAGTCAATCTATCAGTATATACATTCTGTTGGTTCTGCTTCTCTGGAGAACCCTAACTAACAGTCCTCTGTCCCTGGGGCCCACGGCAGGCCTGAAGCATGTGGCCTGGCCTTCTGTGCTGCTGTAGCACCCCATCGCAGTTACTGAAGACTAGGACCTGGCACATAGGCTTCCTCCTCCACCCCCAATCCAGCCCCAATCTGGGAGATTTCAACATTCACGGGAGGAAACCCGCAAATCACAATTCCTGAATTCTCCTCTGCTTTTACCACTCTCTCCCTACACCTGGTAGCCACCCCTAACCATTCTACCTGAGGAATATGAGACACTAACAAGCAATATTAACCTCCTATCCTGATTCTGTAAGCCCATACTCTCTCAAAACTTCTTCAGCTTCACAGATCGCTGTCTCTCAATTGCTCCTTTTCTGCCCTCTTGCTGCTCCTGGCCTCACTTCCCTCCCTAGTCAGCCTGGACCCCATGATACATTGCCCCAACTTCTCTCTGTCTTCCTCCTTCAACGTCTCACCTCCCTGCCCACCAACTTTCCATAATTACACTACCTCCTCCAAGCTTTACAGATGAGTTCTCCTTTCGACCTGAAGCCAATCTCTCTATCTCTGTCCTAAGTCGTCTCCTTGCCCTGCTCAGGATCTTGTTCCATCTGCCACTCCGCCCTCTCTTCCAAGCCTTCCATCTCTCCCTCTCTGACAGATCCTTTCTCAGCTACAAACATGTCCAAGTCCTGTCCATCCTTAAAAAAAACCTTTTGTTCCCACATTCTCCTCAAGTACTCTTCTACCCCTTCCTGCCTGTCTCCCCCACTTTTTAAGAGTAGTCTCCATTCAAGAATCGATTTTTTTTTTCCTTCCTCAACCCACTCAATCAAGCTTCTGTCCACCACTCTACTGAAAATGAACTGATGAAAGCCACCAATGACCTCCTAATTGCTAAGCCCGGCTGGTATTTTTTCCCAAATAGCCCTCACTGCTGCATTTGACAACTAGCTTACCTCCTTGTTAGCAACATCAACTACTACCCCTAACACTACCCACACTGACTGTACTACTCACATACTAAGAGCTTTACATGCACTAATTACCTCATTTAATTCTCAGCACACCCCATGAGGTACATGCTATTATTATCATCCATGTTTTTCAAGTCAGTAAACTACAGTTGAGACAGGAAAGCAACTTGACCAGTAGTAGGTGGAGACAATACTATAACCTAGGTATTCCTGTCTTCAACACCTACGAGCTTAACAGATGTTTAACAGACATGGTGACTCTGGACTCTCTTGCCCTTGGGATACACTCCCTTTGGTTCCCTTAGGACTCTGTCCCCTACGTTTGACCACACTCTTCAATGTTAATGCTCACTAAGATTCTAGTCTCACTCCACTGTTCTTCTCACTCCCTGAGGGATTTCAATGACTTTCATTTTGCCAGCTCTCACATGCTGACAGCCCCAAATTTATACCTCCAAGCTTCAAGCTTCAGACTCTTTCATCCGACAGACTGCTGGACTTCTCCATGACGATGTCTGTCTTACTTTCACATTCAAAACTGAACTCAGTTTCCCTTTGAAACTTTTTCCTCCTTCTCTTTGTCAAAGTAAACATTACCCAAGTTTAAAGCTGTAAGTATTCTTAAGCTCTTTCTCTCCCTCATTCTCCACATGCAGTCACCAAATATTTCTGAATTTACCCCCTAAACAGTTGTCCTTTCCTCTCCATCTCTACCACGACCCTTGCTCTAGCCCTTAAGTATTGTTCCTAGAGGGTACTTCTATAAGACCCTCCCATCTCTTTCTCCATTCCTGTCATCAAATCCATCCTTCGCATAGCAAATAGGTGATCTTATTGAAACACAAATATGACAATATCACTCTCCTGAAAAAAACCACTGAATGACCCCCCCAATCCCTTACGGAACAATGTGTGAGCGCTATAATCTAGCTTTTTATTATCTGAATCCCGCCTATTTGATAATGGCAGCTAACATTTATTGAGAGATTACTATGTCCCAACCTTATTCTTCAGCACTCTTTGCCTTGAAATCTTCTATCTAACAAAAACAAACTGCTATAGCTCTTTCTCCCCAGATACCATGATGTTTGCCCCCCACACCAACTATTCCCATTGTCTAGGATGCCCTCCCCACTCCCAGCTACCCTTCCCCAGGATAAGTCCCTCTGATCCTTTTCAAATACCTAGAGAATTTAATTACAATACAGATTCTCAGGTATCATCCATGGAAACTGACCAGTGGGTCTAGGGTAGAGCCCTTTTAAGTTGCAGTAATTAGTTTCTGGAGCTGGATAACAAGATTTTTGAACCACGGCTTTAAAATAATCCAAGTCTTACATCTTGCCACGAAGCCCTAGCTCATCACCACAGGCACATCCCTTGTGATCCCATAGATACCTATGCACATCTCTACCACTGCCCTTTCCACATTATACATCAATATTATTACTCTTAGTCCCTTACTCCCTCCCTTACTAGACTGTGAGCATGTCGAAGACAAAGACAGTGTTTTGCTCTTCTTTTTTTTCTTCAGTGATTAGAATAGTCTCCCAAATTAGCAGTTTCTACTCCATAAATCTTAATGGTAACCAAATGGGAACCAAAAATGACCAACAGTGGACGGGTGGTAGGAAGCATAAATTATATATTATCCTCCTCCAGTTAATGCTGCCCTCCTCTAGTGCTGATTATAAAGCTGACAGAGTGTATCATTACCTGTGAAGCAGAGCTCGAAAAGCAGTAAAATACGGGATCCCGATGGCAGCTCCCTGTTTAAAGTCCAGTTTTTCTGGCAGTGTGTAAACAGTGTGATCGGCTGCCAGAGCATATTCTGCGTAGCCCCCAGAGATTGTGCTTGTAGTGAAAACCCTGTCACCTTTCTGGGGAAAGCAATAAATTAATAAACGCTTTAGGGATTAAAAATGATGTCAAAATGGGTACGATCCTTTATAATGCAACCTTTATAACAAGAAATAAATGAGTATTTATAAACTGTTTTCTACGTCCTAAGGTCTCATAAAAATAACTTCAAAATACCGAACATTTAAAAATGTTCTATTAATGGGAACTAGTAAGAAGTAAAATCAAGGGAAATAGGAAAAATAAAAGAAAGAATGTCCAGCATGGTCTAATAATAATGATGATAACTAACCTTTATTGAGAGCTTGCTGTGCTAGGCACTGCATTAAGTGTCTAATGAGTATTATCTAATTTGATCTTCATGACAGCCCATGAGGAAAGTACTTTCATTATCTCCCTTTAGATAATCCCACTACACAGATGAGGAAATTGAGGCACATACAAGTTCAGTAATTAGCTCAGATCAAGCCGTTAGTAAATGGCAGTTAATATAAAACTTTTTTTTTTCTTTTTTTGGTCCAAAATACTAGGGAGAAGAAACAAATAAAATGTAAGGTTTCTTCCACACACCAAACACCTGTTCTAAATCTTTTCCATAGATTTGTTTCTGTATTTCCCTCATTTTTCATGCATACACCAAAAAGCAGGCAACTCTGCCTGGATCCTGAACAGCAAAGATGAGCCAGGACAGATGTCTTCACCTGTCACAGCACTAGAAACATAAAAACTCTCAATAAACAAACGTCTGCTGGGTCCTTGCTACTGGAAAGCAGATGCGTGACTGAGGGTAAGGTAAGGCACCACACAAGCACTACAGGCCTGCCCAAAGTAACCTGCACACTAGGGAAATTAGACTGCCCAGTACAAGCACCTCTCCTAACTCCTATTTCTTTTTTTTCTCCATAATACATGGAAATCTTATAAGATTTCTTTTTAATTGAGCATGAAATAGGCAACAGAGTTGTTGCCACCTATGTAGGATTACAGATTCAAGAATAAATATATATGAGAGTGTACACACACACACACACACACACACACTAGTTTACAAAGATACAGGAAAATAAAAAACACCTGTAGAGAATATTTTTCATGTTGTTATGCAGGTCAGCCTAAAACCAGACTTAGTGGCCAAGTTTGAGAAAGAACAGTCTTCCATTGCTTTCAGTAGTATAGGAGTACACTGTACAATGATGAAAATCATTATCATTTTTTGCCTCTTCTCATTATTGCCCCCTTGCAACACACACACCCAAGATAAAGTAAGAGAATACAGTTTTTCATAATCTATTTCACAGGTCTGTTAAAGAACTAGCCTCAACAATCTCAATGTAGTAGAGAGAATATGAACATTAGAGTCTGCCATACCTACATTCAAATCCCGGCTCAGTCATTTATTAGCTGAATTCTATGTCAGCTATGAATTACAATAAAAGCTAACTCCTATTTCTTAAAGAGAATAAAAAAGGAAATATTCCTTGGAATAAGCAAAACAGTAAGGCAATAATTCTCAATATACTTAAATTTGCCCTATAATAAAGCACTATGTGGTGAGGTAGTGATAAAAAAGGTACAAAAGGCATCTAGGAGTCAAAGACAAGCATCACTGCTTAACAGTGTTGCCTGCAAATGGTCAAGTATGACTAATTTAAGATTAATTCTGTTTTTACAGCTTAAAAACACATTGCATTGATTTCAATATAATTCAAACCTGTTCTGAGAATCCACTATGGAAAGTAGTACTTCAAGTTCTGTGATGGATATTAATAGCAAGACACTCTCCCTAATCTCAAGCTTCTTAAATGCTAGGAAGAGGAAAAAAAAGGATAGAAATAATTACAAAGCAAGGCAAATATGATGGGCCATCAAAGATAGGTACAAGAAAAAGAAAGGAATTATTTCTAAGTTGAAGGACTCAAGAACAGCTTCACTGAGAAACTAGTATTTGAGGTAGGCTTTGAAGGACAGAACAAGATCTTGAATTGAAAACCAGACCTGGGAAAAGTCATTATGGATGAAGGAAACAAAGTACGTCAAGGAACAGTGGCAGGAATAGGTGCTGAGAAATCATCAGGATTCATTCCCAACGAATAAGTAGTTTAATGTGTGGAATGTAATAGTTTCGGGAGATAAAATGAAAAGAAATGAAAGCTGGAGGGTAAAAGCCCTTGAACCCATGTTTATAAGTTTCAGTTTAGTTCTGCCATGCAGAAGAGCCAATATGAACAAAGACACAGAGATGAAAGAGCATGGGATATGCAGGGAAGAACAAACAGTTATTACTAAAGAATAAACTACAGGGTGAGAAGGAATGGGAGATAAGAATGGAAAAAGATAGGTGGGGGAGAGAGCACGAAACAGTCTTCTTTCATAACATAAGCAGTTCCAGCAGTACCTTGAAATCTACAGAGAATTAATGCAAGAGTTAAAACAGAGATGTATAATAATCATAAGTACATTTTAGCAAATTACTCCTTATAGAGCAAGGATAGATTCTCAGGGGAAGAAGGGAGGGTGGTAAGTTGTACCTATTATAGAAATCCAGGTAAAGGACCATGTAAGATAACCAGAACTACACTACAGGCAGTGGGGAGGAAAAGAGGAGAGAGGAAACAGTTCCAGTAAGGGAGAGCTGAGTGAGGGAGAGTGAATGGAGAGGTAAGCCTCAAACCCCAGATGTCACTAAGACAGTCACACGAGACAGCAGCAGATCTGCTCTGAGAAAAGATGAACTCCCTTTTAGACACAATGAATAAGAGGTTCCTGGAGGCTGCCGATGTGGGTCCTGTGCCCTGCAACACAACCTTCTGTGATGATGTAAATGCTCTGCATCTGCACTGCCCAATAGGGTAGCCACTAGACACCTGGGTCTATTAAGCATTTGAGTAAATGAACTTTTAATTTTAATTGAATGTGAATTTTAAATAGCCATGTGTGGCCAGTGGCTACTGTATTTGGACAGCACGGGTCCAGAGCTTATTAGAAGATTCTAAGCTAAGGATATCACATGTGATAATGGAAACCAAGGGTGTGTATGAGACCATCATGAGGGAGAAAATATAAAAAGCAGAGTCTAAGTAGGGACGGCGAGAGCTGGGCAACACACCAAGATGTGAGGGGCATGCAGAGAAAAGGGAGCTTGAAAAAGGATGCCCAGAGAGGAAGGGAGAGAGAGGATGTCACAGGAGCTGAAGAAAAAGATTTTTAAGAAAAGTAAGTGGCTGAGAGTGTCAAATGTCACACAGAAGTCAAGAGAGATAATGACATAAAAGGGCCCATTAGCTCCAGCAATATACAGGCCATTAGTGACATGAGCAAGCATCGTTTCAGTGGAGCGGTGGGGGCAGAAGCCAGAGTGCCACAGGCGGAGGAGTGGAAAGCTGTAGGAATTTGCCCGGCTTCCTGGGCCCGGGCCACGTTAATCTTCGCTGTCTCAGTTCAATTTTGGTAAATGTGCTGCCATAGTTGAGCAGGTCAAGGAATCATGAGGAAAGATGAAAGAACATGAATATACTATGTTTTTTATGTCTTTTGGCACATAAATAACGAAAGCCCTGATCATAACATTTTCATTGACTCAGTCACCTTGGTCTGAGTCACAGCTCTAAAAATGTAGAGCTGACCTTGCATTTTTTCATCTTTTACTGATTATTCAAAAGAATTAGCCTTCCCTGTATTCTGTGAAACTAATTTTATAGAAGAAATAAAAAACTATGCTGGCTGTGTATTACCAAGAGTTAGGAAATAGTATAATTTCCTTGCTTCTTTTCTTTCCTTACGTATTTCTGTCAAATCAAAGGATCATAGTTCAATTCTGCGGGGATATGGAAACACAGAAATGACCCAGCACTTATTCCCAACAATCAGACAAGCAAGGTCCCTGGACAAAAGGTAATTTCTTTTTTGACTAGAGGAGTCCCCCAAGTGGCAGAAATTGTGTAATGGGGCCTTTTAAAGACTTAAACACAGATATATTTTACAGCTATGTTAAAAATGTTAAAAAAATACATACATATTAAGCTAAAATAGAAATAATTAAAAATGTAATACCTTGAAAGCAGATACACTCTCTCCGACAGCTTCTATTATTCCAGCCACATCTAAGCCAGGAGTATAGGGTAGAAGTGGTTTTCTACTGTAAGTACCAGAGCGAATATATGTGTCCACCGGGTTTACACCACATGCTTGGACTTTAATTAGAACCTGCAATAACAATGTACTTTAGTTCAAACAGAGCATTTAGGCATTCATTCAGCATTATGCTAGGACTGTAGTGATTATGGGAGCTATAAAAATGGTGAGGAAAGCCCTGCCTTCAATGAGCTCACGTTACAGTTTTACAAACCAACATATACACACACTATAATATATAAAATAACTAATAAAAACCTGCTGTCTAGCACAAGGAACTCTACTCAGTACTCTGTAACAGCTTATATGGGAAAAGAATATAAAGAAAAAAGAGAGTGGATATATATATATATGTATAACTGATTCTCTTTGCTGGATACCTGGAACTAACACTACATTGTAAATCAACTATACTCCAATAAAAATTTAAAAAATAAAATCTGAGTGCACTAATAAAAAGAAAAAAGAAATAAGACAGAATGGTTTATGTGCTATATTATAAACATTTGGGAAAAACAGTGGTGGAAATATGAGCGGATGTGTGGCAGAGACCACTATGTGCTCATCAAATCTATTTCCTCCTCCTCCTAGGCAGGTAGAAAGAATATTCCTTCCTGGCTCCTTCACAGTTACGAGTAGCCAAATGGAATGTGAACAAAAGTGATGAGAGCTCCTTTCAGGCCTGGCCCACAAAGACCTTCCTAGGCGATTCACATAGTGTCTCCACCCTTTCATAGCAAACTCAGAAGAAAGGTGTTGAAGGTGGCAGAGCCACATGATGGAAGAAATCCAGGTCCCTAAATCACTTTGGAGGAGAACTCTATCCACCAACATTTTAGAATTGTGGAATTTAGTGAATGAGACATCATTTTCTATTGTTGAACCCTTGACGTTTTGAGGCTACATCAACAATAGAAGCTAATTTTACCTTAACTGATACAGAACGATTACTTCTGATATAAAAGTAAGGAAAGGTCTTATAAAGGACGTGTATTTGAGCTAGGTCTTAAAGAATGAGTAGAAATTCTTTCAGAATGGGAGAAAAAGGCTATTTCAGGTTAAAGGAATAGTATGTGCAAAGACAGAAGGAATGACAGGACCTCTCAGGCAAACCAGATAAAGCTTGTGTTGTTACAGCAGTCTGTTGAGAAGGAACGGTAAGAAATAAATCTTTGCCAAATTATGGCCACACTGTAAAAACTCTCATAAAGCTTGCTAAGGAAATTAGACTTGAGAGCCATGGAAGGTGCAATAATAAAAATACACAATTTTTATTGAAAAAGTATATTGTTGAAGTCACCAGAAATGATTAAACTCTGCATTTAAATTTTCTTATATGCGAAAAAGCATGTATGCAGAAGAAAATTATTTTCCCCATGCATAAAACAAAGATCATGACTGAAAGTCTGTAATAGAATAACTTGTTCAAACCTACTTATGACTCCATTCAGAAAAATCCAATTACACAGATGATTCTCAACTTTAAAACTTTTCTTATAAGATGTTATTCCTTTTCATACATTTACTTCACTAGTTAGAATTATGTTAGCCTTGTCAGAGCTTATAGAGGCAAACAGTGTAAACTCTGTCCTAATTCAATGTCTTTATAAAGCATTGTGAGTTTGCTTCTTTCGAACATTAGCTTGATGTGCTAGAGACGCACACTCAGCGTAATTATTGCCTGTTTTTAAGTAATGACTTCCACCTGATGGTCTTTCGGAATTGGTATGGCAACATTCGACTGGAGTTTCAGCACTTCTGGTCCACCAAATTCAAAAACTCTAATAGCTCTCATCAACTTCTGTCCAGTCGCCATGGTGACCTAGATACTAAGGAAAAAAATTAACATATTGTCATATTGTATCTAGGCTATCACTATGTTTTTTCCCCTGGAGGGAGAAGATCAAACAATTTTTCAAACAACAGTTTAAATCATGAGCTTACCACTGATCTCATTTCATGTTTGAGGACCTTTCATCTTACAAATCCTTCAGCTACAAAGCAAAGTACTTCATATTACTTCCTGTAGGGATTCAGTGCCTTCAACAAGGGAATCAAACATACAAACAAAAACATCTGGATAGGTGAAGCATGATACAATATCTTAGGTTTCCTTTGGTGTAAGCTTGGGCTGCAACATCTTGGAATTCTAGGAGCTAATTTAAGTTTTCTTAATATTAGATAAATAGATCTTCTTTTGTTAGATTATGTAATATTTCAAATATAGAAAGAAATATAAAGAATATAATAAACATTTAACTGCCACCCAGCTTTAACAAATCTTAACATTGTAAAAACCTAAAACATGTACATGTAACCAAAGTCTCCAGTACCCATCCCCAATCCCATTTCTGTCCCACAGTTTTAAGAGATGACTATTCCCATAAACTCAGTGCTCATCCTTCTCAGGCATGATGTAATACCACTGCCACATGTATTTGCATTGGTAAACAATATGTGCTATTGTTATTGTTTTGCATGTTTTCAAACTTTATTTAGATTGGATCATATTGTACTGAATTCTGAAACTTGCTTTTTCTTCTCAGCATTAAGTTTTTGAGATTTATCAATGTTGAAACACTTAGTTTTATGAAGCTCATTCATCTTAACAAAGAAGAACAAACATTAAAAACTAAAAACACTGCTTTGTATGTAATCTTTTTTAATCATGAGGGTAATTTATAGTTAACCTTTCTCCGCTACCACTGTTAATATTGAAATGAAAACTCAAGAGTTAAAATAAGTTTAGAAAAGGTAAAGAATATTTATATAGAGAATTGGATAACTTTGAAAATCTTATACCTATAGAGATGCAATGAAAGGGCTTTGACTGATCTCCATAATTTTATTTGTGAGCTATGACAATTTCTTGAAATTAACCATATCAAATATCGTTAGACTCTGCCACCACTGGGAACATCTTTGCTAACTTCTGGAATAATCATATTCACCAACCATGAGCCACTGAAACATCAAAAAGAGTTGCAGAAACTAGGGCTTGAGATGAAAGATCTTTACTGTACTGCAGTTCAACACAGGACTCCTCAGAACGGAGCCCATGCTAACTATAAAGTAGCCTTCCACGTGTGAAGGGAATCAAAGCACTTTGATGGTATTAATGGGAAGTTCTTGATATAATTAATCAAAAGTTGTGTCATTTAAAAACCCTTTATTTAAAATGATTTAATATAGTACCTAGCACAGAGGAGAAACTAAACTCTCCATTGCTAAAAGGCTGTTTAGCAATGACATATCCTGAAGGGCAGTCCTCTTATGAAAAAAAAAGGGGGGCAGAAGCAGGCAGAAGCCTCACTGCACTGTAGAGCACCAAGCAGTCCTAGGGTGAGAAGTCCTGTGCAGGGAGCTAGGACCAGGAAAAGGCAGCTCACGCCATACCTACCCAGCAGTCTCACTACCGCATTTCTATTTGGGTCTTCGCTCAAGCTGAGTATTTCTTAGAGAAGAAAGTGAAATATATACATAAAGAAAATAAAACAGAAAAAGAAAAGGTCGCACAGATCAGACTTTTCCACTCTGAAAATAAGAAGATTTTTTTTTTGTTTTTTCCTTTTTGTCTTCAGCATGGTGTTATGGAAAGAGTGTGGGCTGTGGAATCTGACGGTTCTCAGTATGAATCCCAGATCTATCATGTACTAGCTGTGTGGTCTTGGGCAAGGCAGTCACTTTTTTTGAGCTTCTTCATCTGAAAACTTGAGTTCCACTCAGGGTTACTATGCAAGAGACGGCAAGTATCAAGCACAGAACCTGACAAATGTTTACTCCTATACATAGTGATATCACAGTTCCTTTCCCATCTATTTTCTCCTTTCCAATTTCTTATTCATTAAAATATCTTTGGTTCTATAATTCTATAGTCATCTTTGATTTAATGTGACAATATTTACAGCACTTTTTTGTAAAATCAAGTCCTTAGCCTCAAAGAGTTCACAGTCCAGAGGATCATTTAAACAAAACACTAATACCAAACACTGGTTGTTATTCATTCAACATGTATTTTTTGTACGTTAACTGTAAGCAAGGCACTGTACCAAACTCAGAGAGCACAGAGGGCAAAGAGAACAAGCCCCCCTGCTCCCCAGCTCCTGCCCACTCCGCCCTCATCTCCCCCAATGCACACACATACCAGGTTAAGAGGAGTAGCTCTTTTTCCACTTTCAATATCTACCTACTTCCTACCTATTTATTTCTTTCAAGCTCTCGCATCTATCTTTTCATCAACAGACATCACTGGTACCCTCAAAAAGCTGTAGCAATAATAAAAGCAAAATTACCCTGAAATAGGATCTGTCAAAAATATCTAGCACATACATTTTTTCCCCTCACTTTTGGACATTTGCTAAGTTGGAAGAAAAGAACAAAGGAAGGAGGAGATTCATCCTTAATTCTGGATTTAGAAGACCCCCCTTCTTTGCCCAGTACTACACCTTATCCTATGGAGCTCGTAAGGAAACAGGGCATGACCTTGACAGCTCTGACTTCTACTTTGTTTCTGGAGATCTTACTTCCCACTGAACCTTTGCCACCATGATTGATCAGGCTCCAATCTGCACTCATTGCCTTTGAACCCCCTCAACTACCCACAGGATCCTCATCTGCTTCATAATATAGGTACTATGCTAAAGAAATAATAAAATAACACAACACACTAATAGTAATTACAATTCTTAAACCCTTGAGATACCTGATTTCTTCTAAAAAGCACATCTTTCACACCCATTGATATAATTTTCACAATAGGTAGAAAAGCAACAGTTATTAAAACCACCATTTAATTGTATGCAGAAGTGGAAATAAAATCACTATCCATGTTATGGATGAGAAAACATTCAAGGGGTTAAGAGGCTCACCAGGGTCACACGGAAGCACAGCTGGAACCCAACACCTTAAATATTGTTAGGTGTTTTTTTCCCCTTACTGTAAAATCCTTTTCATCTCACCCTTTGAAATGCTGGCATATAGGACCTTTAATTTCTTAGAGATTGCAGGTAGCATTACATATTTTATGATTAAGGTATCTGCTCTGAGTCTGAAAATTTTCAAATGCCCGTAAGTTAAGGGCTCCACTAGAGATACACTGGATGTGATTCTATCAGGAAAACTAATAATTTCCCTATCTGTAAAATGGGGCCAACACTCCCTAGCATAGGGTCCTTGTGAAGATGAACTGCAACAGCACATGGTGAGTGCTTCAGAGCACGCTTGACATGCTGTAAGCTCTATTATTCAGAGTAAATCATTTGCAGTCAGCAGCAGGCTTGTCACACTGCTTGTGTATTTTAATTAAGCCCATACTTCAAATAGGTTTTTCTATTTATCAAATATAATCTTTAAAAAACTAGAGCACCTTGGTTTAATGTTGGTTTTACTTTTTACCTCTGAAAGGTTGCCAACCATACTTTGCAAATGGAGGAAATACAGAATTTAAAATTCTTCCTCAAATAGTGATATTTTCCAAGCTACACTTGAATCCATTTGGTTTAAATGAAAATTAAAGAGATAGGGAAAATGTGGGAAATATATTTTCACACAAAATGAACAGATCAATTCACAAAGCCAAAGCAAAGGCATATCATAAAAGCAAACAGAAAATTTTTAAATAATTCTTAAGTAAGAATTTCTAGCAAGAAAAAAAAACTTGGAAAGAGAATAAAACACAAAATGTGCTGCTTTTGATCAAGAATGACTCATGTCAGCATATTATTTATTATTCTTAACCCAGAAAAAATTTTAACAATTAAAAGTAGCCACAGAAAAGTCTCTTCCTGGCCATGTGACCTTGTCGGGTTACTTCACTGGCCTGGATCTCAGTACCCACTTCTGATAAGAAGGGGTGGAGGAGGAGTTGAATAGATAATTATTCTAAACCCCGCCAGGTATTCTGAGGAAAAGACTGGATGGAGCAGAGCTCGGTGGGATTTACTACTGCTGACCAGACACTCATGGAGCATCCCAGTGGTTTCAGTGGGAATCACACCGCCATTTCAACTAGTTGCGGACCAACAGTCCAAACCTTAGCCTTTCAGTGGTTCAATCATTAACACACCTTTCTTGGTCACTGATATAAGTTTCCTCTAGGAACTGCGTAAATATCCCACGATGTGTTCACAGCGTGTTTTGTTAATTTTCTTTCTTTTGAAAATTCTTCTAGGTGGGAGCCATGGCGGGGGGCGGAGGATGAAAAAAATCTACACATTTCTCTCCAAAAGTAAGACGGCAACTCTGATGGCAAAGCAGGAGGAAAGGCCGGACAGAAAGAGCCCTGGGAAACAGGAGCCTGAAAGGAGAAATTGGCTCCTCCGGCTGCCTGTGGCGGGGGGTCACAGCAAACGCGCGCGGCCGCAGGAATCCAGATCCCAGACCGGGCCGAGGGGAAATCTAGAGGGAGGATAGGCAGGGGGAGCGGGATGGGGGGAGTACCAACGGGCGCCCCGCTGTGGCACCCGAAACGCTCACGCTGCCAGAAAGCAAAGCCGGGCTCTCAGGACCAGCAAGTAATACTGCCCTGGTGATTTACGGATGACCAACTTGCAGCCCCTGGAGGGGAATAACTTCGGCCACGAACACCTTATTCACTGGTTCTAGGGGAGGACGGAACGCAGGACAGGAGCGCAGCCAAAATCCGGCTCGGTTCCTTTGGGACGAGCGCGGGGGAGTTCCGCAGCCTGAACTAAGGGGGCTTTTTAAACCACTTACCCGGTTCTAGAATGGGAAATCAAAATCTGCGAGGGATCCCTCAGGTTCCACGGAAAAAAGACACGGGCCGCGTCATCCGCGGCGCTTTCAGGCTCCGCCTAGCCCCGCCCCCAGGGGCGGGCCCGAGGAAGGAGTTTGGACCTTTCCGGCCACCACTGGCTTCAATATGGCTACCCCCAGGGAAAGGCGGGGTTAATGTGAAAGTGCAGACCCTGACTCCCTCATCGCATGGATCGTAGCGCAGAGTTCAGAAGATGGAAGGCGCAGTGTCTGAGCAAAGCGGACCTCAGCCGGAAAGGCAGTGTGGACGAGGATGTGGTAGAGCTTGTGCAGCTCCTAAATGGGCGAGAACAGTTTTTCACCACCAGTTCCTGCGCTGGCCGCATCATCCTTCTAGACCGGGTGAGCAGGACCCTTTGTGTCCTTCCAGCGCCTGCCCTATAGTGTGCAACACCAGGAGCCTTGTGCTCACCCAATGTAACACCCTGTCTGTGTTTATTCTTCTGACCGGTGGTCTCGGTTTCTTTATCAAGGAAACTGAGAGGGTGACTTAAACCAATGCTTCTAAAATTTTAATGTGTCTGTGAATCACTTGGAGATATTTTTAAATAGATTCTGATTCTGTAGGTCTAGAGTAGGGTCTGATCTGTATTTCTAACAAGCCCCCAAGTGATGCTGAAACTACTGGCCTGGGAATGATCTTGAGTTGCAAGGGTTAGAGAATTTTATTTTTTTAATACTAAGGAATTTTAAGGACTTCCCAGCCTGGCGAGGCGGCTGTCTTCTCGTTAACCGCTCTACCAAATCGTTGTTAACCACTTGATTGAAGATCGCTATGGTTAAGAAGTTCACTGCCTCCTAGTGGCTCACTCCGTTATTACAACTCTGGTAATTTTTACATTACCTGAGAAAGTACATTAGTATGTAGTCTGTGATAGTGGTCAGTCCCTCAGGCTTTGGAGTGATACTGCTTAGATTCTAGATCAGTTTTGGGTATTATTGGCTATGTGACTTTAGGGAAGTTATCTAAACTTAGCCCCTTCTTGTCCCATGAACTAAGGATAATAGAGTATCCACTTCATAGGGATTCTATGTAGAGGAAATGGGATAATTTATTTGAAACCTTTAGCACCGTGCCTGGCATATTAAGTGCACTGTAAAAGTTAGCTGTGTGTTCACTTTAACATTAGGACTGAATTCAGAGCATGAAAGACAGCACACTCATAAATTCACTCTTTAGCTCCTCACTGACAGACCATTTGCCGGTCTCCCAGGTGAGCAGGGCCTGCTCATTCTTATATTGCTTCCATTGCCCCCTGAGCACTGGCACTCTTGCTTGTCTTGAGCTCTCTCTCTTTCTCCATTTCTCCTGCCCTGTCTTACCTGGATTTCTGCAGTGGTTTCCTAACAGGTCACTGAACTCTACATGTTCACTGAACTCTACCAGTCTTTCTACCCCAAACCATTTTACATACAGTTAATAGATTCCCCTCTCTGAAGCACAGCTCTGTGCATGTCACTCATCTATGCTGAAATACTCTAGTATACCTTTCAGCTCTATTTTCCGCTGTTTCTCTTCATCTTAATCTGTTTACTGAAACAACTATTCTCTTTTCCCTCTTATATTTATCTGCCTTTGCCTTTGCTCATGTTTATTTTTCCTAAAATGTCTTCCCCCATTTCTGCATATCTGAGATGTACATCCCCAGACTCCCCTTTTCTACCTGAATACAAACACACACATCCATTTGGAAGCCATGACTATTTCTTCTGAACTGCCTTAGGACTTTTTCAGAACCTCTTTTCATTTTATGTATTATCTTATACCTTGTGTTTATTTTCACTTTGCCTTATTTCTGGAAGAATTTGGATCAACTTACAAATAGGCAATAGAAAAAAAAAGTGAGAAAATCTGCATAAAGGGAGTATAGATAAGATGAAGCAGAGATGGCATTAGTTCTCAAAATATACCACTAGACTCTGTAAATTTGCTAGAGGTGGGCCACACATTTGGCTGTAAGATTTAGAGCAGCCAGCATAAGACCAAAAACATAAGTCACTGAGGTCATTCAGTGAAAACAAATCAGTTATTTAGGACAAGCACAGCTCTTCTCCTTTCCAAAGCCAGACAGCAAAGTCCCCTGTGTACCCACTGTATAAAAGTTACGTTGTAGAAAAAAGAAAGAGAAAATGCATAACTTTAAGAAAAAAAAAAGAAGTTACCTTGTAGAAGTATAGTGATTTAAAAGTGCATGTGTTTCCTGCATCCTCTTTCCAGTGTCCTTGAGGGTAGGATCTGTTTATATCTAAAGTACCTCATAGAACTTAGCAAATAAACATTTTTCTAGTTAATAAGCAAAAAGTTACGTTAAAATATTTGCCCTCTTGAAATTTTGATCTTTCAATCCTAGCTCTGCCCTTTGGGACTACACATAAGGTCTAATCCAGAGGTCACAAATTTATGCCTATAGCGACTAGGGACATAGGAAGGTATGAACAGATCACGTGTCAGTAAAAAGTGGTAGGTCCTGTGTGGGACTGGAACAGTGCTTTCTTACAAAAGGAATTCAAAAAATATTTTTTTTAATATTGTGCTAATCATATAAAACAGCTAGAGTACAATTTAGGGGCTATTCGTGTACAGTCCCTTGTGATAATCCCTTTGCTTCTGACAAAATCATGACCGTATTTCAGAAAATATTTATTAAGTTCTTTTACCTTAATAAACAAATTACTTTCTTTCTATCTCAAATAATTTGGTTTCATTTTTGTTAACATTTATGTTAACTTTACCCAAAAGCCTGTTGAATTGTTCTCAGTAATACTTAAAATCACGTGGGATTATTAATTTAAGAAAGCCTAAAATATGCTATACATTGTACTTATTATTTTGTAAATATTATATGATAAATTAAATTATGTTATTTTTTCACTTTAGGGTATAAATGGTTCTGAGGTTCAGAAACAAAACTGTTGCTGGCTACTGGTTACACATAAACCCTGTGTGAAAGATGATGTGGTAAGTTTTTATATATAAATTTAGAAATAAACTTTAATTCACAGTCACTTTAAATACATATGAAAAGAATAGAAAATTCAAGGTGGTTTATGTATAGAATCGTAATGACTAGATTATAAAGCCTAAAGAGAATTCATTACAATGGCTTTTTTTTAAGTTGTGGGAGGTTATTATCTGCGCTGGATTATTTAGTTTCCTAAATTAAAATGTTTAGATGAGTTCATATAAGTTTGCATTAGTCAGGCATTTTACATTACTGGCTCAGGTGCTTAAATGTTGTCTTCAAAGCTCACTCAGTCTCCATCTCCTTTGGGTACTGGTTCTCTCTGTATATTTGCCCTTCTCCTCTTCTGTGGCAGATAATCTTTGTGGCAGGAAAGATAGCTGCCAGCAACCCCAGCAGAAAAAGATTTACTTTTTAAGATCCATGTATCATTTCCAAAGGACACTGAGTCATCCTTCCTGGTTAGGTGTTCTCCCCACTGAGATCAGCTATTTTTGCCAGTAGAATGGAATGCTATCCTTGATCACACCTAGGCACTTGGCGTCTCTGATATTATGATAGTGGGAGTGATGAGTGACAGGGTCACGCTTGACAGTGCCACCAGAATCAAATGATGTGAAGGAGGGAAGATGGTGCAAGGAGACTAGGCAGACAGAAGTAACAACTGCCTTATATAGCTTCTAGCTGAGACATAATAGTATATGTGTCTCAAACCTCGATCTAACAGCAAAACATTTAGACAGACCTTCTAGTACCTTCTAGACCTTCTAGTCTTTATGTACCATATTCCTTAATGAAAAATCTGCTATGGAATTAAATAGAGTAGTAGTTGACTTTTTTGAGGTATGGTTGGAAAGAATGACACAGAAGGTTTATGGGAGAATTAGAAATCAGGTCTCTTAAAAGAATAAGTGGATCAATAAGTTTTGGAGAAAGAGGGCCAAGAAAACAGAGGGAAAAGTTACTGTGGAAGGATGCAGAATAAGTCTGAAAGTTCCTTGGAAGAATTGAAGTTATGTAGGATAAAGGTTCACCAAAGAACAGGATCATGTACTTGTGTCTGATCCTAACATTTTCCGTTTATTTAGATTGTAGCCCTAAAGAAAGCGAATGGCGATGCCATTTTGAAATTTGAACCACTTGTTCTTCATGTGCAGTGTCGACAGTTGCAGGATGCACAGATTCTGGTAAAATTTTGTGATTATACTTGAATTTATAGGTATGTGAGTAGATTTAATTTTAAACTTTAAATTTTCTACCAAAATTAATGCAATGCTAGTTTAATCAACTAGTGTTTTATTTAATTATAGATTTGGGGTTATAAATGTTTCTGCAGTTTGTAGGGCTAAAGTGTTTATTTGATTAGCCAGATGGTCCAAATTTAACAAATTTATTTTCTTACAGCATTCAGTGGCAATAGATTCTGGTTTCAGGAACTCCGGCATAACAGTGGGAAAGAGAGGAAAGACTATGTTGGTACGACACCTTTTGGCAAAAAGCAATATTTTGATCATGAAGTAATCCAGATTATTGAATAACCTTCTACTCAAATCTTCTTGTCATTCCCTTGCTCAGAAACCTTCAGTGACTGACTTTTCTGTACAGGGCGAAGTCTAGAGTTGTTAGATTTACATTTGAGGTCTTATTTTACAGTATTCCCCTCCACTTACTTTTAACTTGATTCTCTCCGTCCTCCTCACCCTAAATAGTCAAGGCCCAGTTTAATCAGCACCATGATGTAGTGGAAAGAATCACAGACAGGGCGTCTAAAGTCTTCTGCCTGGATCCATCAGGGACTGAATTGTCTCAGCTATATCAGGGATCTATCGAACTACTGCCCTAGGGCCACATTCAGCCCCCAGGCGGGCAGTTCCAGTACACCCATTTGATTAATTACTGTCTAAGGTTGCTTTTGTGCTACGATGGCAAAATTGAGTAGTTGTGACAGATATTATATGGCCTGCAAAGTTGAAAATATTTATTATCTATCCTTTCACAGAAAAGGTTTGCCGACCCCTGGACTAGAAGATCTTTAAGGCTCCTTCTAAGTCCCACAGCGTCTCTGAGTCCTTTCCTGGCCAAGCCAACCCCTAGTGATTTTGCCCTATTCTCTCTGATCACACGTGGTAGCTACTGTTTGTGTTTACTGTTTGGCATGGTGTACATTGTTTGCTTTTGAACTACTTCAGATTGGCTTCCATTCTAGCTCCCTAGACTTTACTTTTTTCTATTTTTAACAGACAACCTATTTTCCAAAATGAGGTGGCTTAAGAAGAAGACATCTGTAAAGCATGACTAAATAGAAAATGAAAGCTTATAGTACTGATTTGCATCCCCATCTCAGTCCCCACTGCATGTGGTGGCCCAGGCAAGAACAGAGCTACTCTTTCACCTTCTCTCCTTTATCTTCCATATTCAATTAGCGACAAGTCCTGTCCCATCTACCTCTGATTCCTCACTCCTGACTCCACCTGTCCAAGCCCTCTGCCACTGTGCCTGCTTGAGCTGTCATCGTCCCTCACCTTTATCTTTATAGTGCTCTCCTGACTGGTCTTCCTCCTACCCATCTTCTCCTTCAGTCCCTCTAGCCAACACTGTCAGAATCCCCCTTTTAAAGAAGTCAAGGTCTCCTGGTGTTTTCTCAGGCCTTATTTATGTTCATGTTCTGCCAGCATACTTCCACCCCAGCCAGACAGAATACTATTTGTTATTTCCCAAATGTATTATGCTTTTGATGTTCCCATGACTATAGAAAAGTTAATCCTCTGGCTGGAATGCTCCCCTTCTCCCATTTTTACATCTGGTGAAATTACACTTACCCTTTAAAATTCCAATTCAGATGCCACATTTCCCGTAAAACCACGACCTGTCTCAGTTAGTTGCTCCTCTTCTACATTTCCTTAGCATTTTGTGTGCACATGTACGTGCATGCATGCACATGTACACGTATGTGTTTCTTCTGTCGTAGCACCATGATGTATTGTGATGCTCTGTTCACTTGTTTGTTTCCAGTTCAGAAGTGTTAGCTCTTTTAAGGGCAGGGACCATGTTATATTCATCCTGTACCTTCATACCTTACATGGGGCTTAGAATACTGCAGATGCTTAGTAAAGGCTTGTTGAATGAATTTTTATGCCTCATAATAGTTTTTGTTGTTTCTTAACCTATATCCAGTGTTTGGATTTACTTGGAATATGTTGACTGTTTCATCGGCAACCCTAAAGCATTGAGAAAGCAGCCACTTTGTGAGGTAGAAAAGGCATGGTTTATCTTGTAACAACCCTGCTCAAGCAGTGCTAAGAGGCCCTTTAGCATCCAGTCCATTTTGATTTTCCCTTGAAGCTTCTGTTGAGGTTTCATTTATTTCTTTTCTTTAAATAGTGTATTAAAGCTTCCTTAGCTTTAGTGACAGTGATACTGTTAAGTTCATTGGATTCTTTGATAATATGTGCTTCTCTGAAAGACAATGTATAGAATGACTTGCTTTACAAATGATTTTATGCGATGGGAAAATCTATTTGAATCTCCTTTGTTTCAACTGTATTTAACTAAATTATATCAAAGCACAAACTTAAATGTTGTAATGGAGCTAAACTATATATAAACACAGCCCTGACTGGGACTTTTCTTTAGTTACCTTCAGTTTCTCCAGTACATAAGTCATCATATCTAAATTGCTCCTTGCAGGCTGTCCGGAGCACACATGGCTTAGAAGTTCCATTAACCCATAAAGGAAAACTGATGGTGACAGAGGAATATATCAACTTCCTGATAAAGATAGCAAATCAAAAAATGGAGGAAAACAAGAAGAGAATTGAAAGGTACAATCTTACATGCCTTGGGCTTCTTTGAAACTATTAATATACACCATCTTCAGTTTATACTCCCAACTGCTTTTATATTTGTAGCCTTATCACGAATAATTAAGATGATGCAAGTAATTGATGAGAGTAGGCCAGACTGCAGTGGGTACTAAATGGAGCATAAAGGGGAGGAAGCTCCATGGAGGCTAGTGGGACACGTGACTGCCAGCAACAGGCATAAAGGAGAAACAATCACTCAGGTACGTGAGCCCAGCAGCCCCAGGGACCATAACTGATCCAGTTGAAGGCAGCCAGGGAGGAGGTACACTCTGCCTCCTGGTTGTAAACTACTGAAGACTACCTAGAATCTCCTTTTGAGGAGAACAGCCTGGTTAATTTTAGTCTGATAAATATTTTATACCTCTGGCTAGCTCAGAACCCCACTCCTGTCATGCATTAGATTTGAATTGGCATAATTGTACCAGTCAGAAGGATTATGGCTATCCAGTCACTTCTTTATATTTCTCTTGTTCTTAAACTTCACCTCCTGGTAGATTAATTTTACATGACTTTCTTTTTCAGCTTTTTCCTAAGAATAGAATCTTTGATGTAAAGAAGTAACTATTATGCTGCCTTTTATATATGAAGATAAATGCCACTGACCTACCATCAGTAAGATGTAAATTTCTGAGTTATTTAAGGACTGATGGTCATCTTGTTGTCATTTATAATTTTCTTTTTGCTTTTTCCCCCACCCCTTTGGTCACCTCACAACTAGCCAATCACTGCCTAAGTAACTCCTGAGTCATTCTTCTCTCCCCACCCTTCCTGCCATGTTCTTTATTCAGGACCATTGCAGTAACCTTATTAGCTGGTCTCATAGTAGAATGCTTCCAGTATGTCTTTCTGCTAAGCCATTCTCCGTATCACCATCAGAATCCTGTCTGGAATGAAAAGGAATACTATTGCTTAATTTGCCTGCTTAAAATTCTTTAATACCTAGAACTTTTTATGAAGCAGCTAAGACCAGAAGTGCCAGTGGCAGCAGTGTGGCATGGTGGAAAGGGGTAGAAATGGGCTCCAGAGGCAGAACTGAGTTCAAATCCTACTTCCCCCACAACTTACTCAACTCTCTTGGCTTCATTTTTCTTGTACCTACTTATCATAAAGAACAATTTTAGTATACACTAGACGGCATATGTATAATGACAGGCCCTGTCCGTGTTATGTCATGGATTCTTAGGATAGGATAGCCTTTCTCCTTGTTCACCGACTCATACAGAGAATAAACCTATAATCACATCAGTACCACCATCCAGGCTTTCTTAACCAGGGCTCCTTATTTGAACCACAGAATTAACAAAATTATTCGAGTGACTATTTCTCAGTTCTCCCAACAGTGGTATATAACTTGTACTAGTCTAGACACATTGGAGAGAAGTAATTCATGACATACAGTGGATGTCCTCAGGCATTAGGACTGAATTTTTTAGCGGAAGCCTGGCTGAAAAAAGCTGAGAGGTTACCTGGACACAAGGTTCTTTGAGCAAACATTCTAAATATAGTGATGATTTCAAGTAAGCAACTGAAGGTACCCAGCCACTCCACCAGACTACAGAGTTTGAACTGTATGTAGGTACTTACTGGTAGCATTCCAAAAGTTGACTACGGTTGTTAGATAGTATTCTAGAGAGACTGTTTGTGAAAATGTATGAGGTAGCAAATCAGTTTCTCTGTTTCCTTACTTGAATTTCAATAAGATTATAAATATAGCCCAAGATCAACTAACTATACACCTGGTGAAGTTAACTGAGTCACGTTCACCAACTATAAAATCAAATTATGCTTTAAATCCCTTGACTCAAAAATATGTTTCGAGATTATGGTGTGCATGCTGCTATCTAGAGAGTCATGCTCATCATATAAAATCAGTGAAAAATTAAAGAAGGGTAAAAAGTTTCTTAAGATACTGATTAGAAGATTACATGTGAATTCAGAAAGGGTGAACAAATTAGGGAGCTCCTTTGGGAACAGCTGTATATTCAACCAAATGCAGAGAAAGAGTTACTCTTCTGCTGTGGAAAAGAGAAAAAATAAACACTGGAGGTGATGAGTTCTGCAATCAGACGTTGAGTACTAAAGTTGGTTTCTCACAGGACCAAAGTTTCATAATTCAAACAACTATAATAAGAGAATTTTTAAAAGTTAAAATCCTAATGTGTAACATTCCAGCAATAAGAAATATTCTTGAGATACGAAAATCAAAAGGTAAAATAATTTTAATAGAAAAAAAAGCCTCTTTTGTAAAAAAACAATTCCTAAGCCCACTTCTTAGTGGGAAGAGTAAGAAAATTTCATACATAATGATTTCCAGGTAAAAAAATATGAAGTTTGGAGATCTATTTACCCATTACGAGTGGAGGGCTATCTTTGTAGCTGTTAATAAGAGATCAGGACTGACTTGGGTTGGATGGAATTAGCCATGTTCTTCTTCTCACCAACTGTAATAAGACAATAAATGTTAAATAAAATGTAGAATAAACAGAAATAGAGTTATAGATGTAGAAAACAATCTTATGGTTACCAGGGCAGAAGGGGGTGGTGGGAGGGATAAATTGGGAGGTAAGGACTGACATATACACACTACTATATATAAACTAGGTAACTAATAAGAATCTACTGCATAGCACAGGGAACCCTACTTAATACTATGTAATGACCTATATGAGAGAAGAATCTAAAAAAAGTGGATATATGTGTATGTATAACTCATTCACTTCACTGTACACGTGAAACTAACACTACATTGTAAGTCAACTATACTCCAATTTAAAAAAACATGGCATCTTAAAAAAAATTTTTTTTTAAATATAGAGTAAAAGGGCCAAATATATTGGCATATAAGATTGATAAAAATAAAGCAAATTAGACTGAAAAAGTAAATGAATATTTCCAATGGTTGTTTTTTTTGTGGTAAAATATACATAACTAAAATTTATAATTTTAACCGTTATACAGTTCATTGGCATTAGATACACTCACATTGCTATGCAACCACCACTATCACTGCTATTTATCTCCAGACCCTTTTCATTTTCCCAAATTGAAACTCCATGCCCATTAAGCAATAATTCTCCACTCCCCAAACTCCCAGCCCCTGGTAACCACTCTTCTGTTTTCTGTCTCTTATGATTTTGACTATTCCAGGTACCTCATACAAATGGAATCATACAATATTTATCCTTTTGTGTTTGGCTTATTTCACTTAGCATAATGCTGTCAAGGTTTATCCATGTTGTAGTGTGATCAGAAGTTTACCTTTTTTTTTTCTTTTTTGCGGGCTTGCTGTTTTCTTTTTTTTAATTTTTATTTTATATTGGACTATAGTTGATTTACAGTGTTGTGTTAGCTTTAGGTGTACAGCAAAGTGTTTCAGTTATGCATATACATATATCTATTCTTTTTCAAATTCTTTTCCCATTTAGGTTATTATAGAATATTGAGCAGAGTTCCCTGTGCTATACAGTAGGTCCTTGTTGGTTATCCGTTTTAAATATAGTAGTGTGTATATGTCAATCCCAGAATCCCAATTTATCCCTCCCCCCACCTTTCCCCTTTGGTAACCGTAAGTTTGTTTTCTAAGTCTGTGAATCTGTTTCTGTTTTGTAAATAAGTTCACTTGAATCATTTTTTTAGATTCCACACATAAGTGATATCATATGATATTTGTCTTTCTCTGTCTGACTTACTTCACTTAGTATAATAATCTCCAGGTCCATCCATGTTGCTACAAATAGCATTATTTCATTCTTTTTAATGGCTGAGTAATATTCCATTGTATATATGTACCACATCTTCTTTATCCATTCATTTGCGATGGACATTTAGGTTGCTTCCATGTGTTGGCTATTGTAAACAGTGCTGCAATGAACATTGGGGTGCATATATCCTTTCCAACCATGGTTTTCTCCAGATAGATGCCCAGGAATGGGATTGCTAGATCATATGGTAGCTCTATTTTTAGTTTTTTAAGGAACCTCCTTACTGTTTTCCACAGTGGCTGCACCACTTTACATTACCATGAATAGTGTAGGAGGGTTCCCTTTCTCCACACCCTCTCCAGCATTTATTGTCTGTAGACTTTTTGATCATGGCCATTCTCACTGGTGTGAGGTGATACCTCATTGTAGTCTTGATTTGCATTTCTCTAATAATTAGTGATGTTGAGCATCTTTTCATGTGCCTCTTGGCCATCTGTATGTCTTCTTTAGAGAAATGTCTGTTTAGGTCTTCTGCCCATTTTTTGGTTGGGTTGTTTTATTGATATTGAGCCACATGAGCTGTTTGTAAATTTTGGAGATTAATCCCTTGTTGGTCGCATTGTTTGCAAATATTTTCTCCCATTCGGAGGATTGTCTTTTCGTTTTGTTTATGGTTTCCTTTGCTGTGCAAAAGCTTTGGAGTTTAGTTAGGTCCCATTTGTTTACTTTTGTTTTTATTTCCATTACTCTAGGAGACAGATCAAAAAAGATATTGCTGCGATTTATGTCAGTGTTCTGATTGTGTTTTCCTCTAAGGGTTTTATAGTGTCTGGTCTTACATTTAGGTCTTTCATCCATTTTGAGTTTATTTTTGTGTATAGTGTTAGGGAGTGATCTAATTTCATTCTTTTACACGTAGCTGTCTAGTTTTCCCAGCATCATTTATTGAAGAGACTGTCTTTTCTCCATTGTATAGTCTTGCCTCCATTATCCTTTTGTGTTTGGCTTATTTCACTTAGCATAATGCTGTCAAGGTTTATCCATGTTGTAGTGTGATCAGAAGTTTACCTTTTTTTTTTCTTTTTTGCGGGCTTGCTGTTTTCTTTTTTTTAATTTTTATTTTATATTGGACTATAGTTGATTTACAGTGTTGTGTTAGTTTTAGGTGTACAGCAAAGTGTTTCAGTTATGCATATACATATATCTATTCTTTTTCAAATTCTTTTCCCATTTAGGTTATTATAGAATATTGAGCAGAGTTCCCTGTGCTATACAGTAGGTCCTTGTTGGTTATCCGTTTTAAATATAGTAGTGTGTATATGTCAATCCCAGAATCCCAATTTATCCCTCCCCCCACCTTTCCCCTTTGGTAACCGTAAGTTTGTTTTCTAAGTCTGTGAATCTGTTTCTGTTTTGTAAATAAGTTCACTTGAATCATTTTTTTAGATTCCACACATAAGTGATATCATATGATATTTGTCTTTCTCTGTCTGACTTACTTCACTTAGTATAATAATCTCCAGGTCCATCCATGTTGCTACAAATAGCATTATTTCATTCTTTTTAATGGCTGAGTAATATTCCATTGTATATATGTACCACATCTTCTTTATCCATTCATTTGCGATGGACATTTAGGTTGCTTCCATGTGTTGGCTATTGTAAACAGTGCTGCAATGAACATTGGGGTGCATATATCCTTTCCAACCATGGTTTTCTCCAGATAGATGCCCAGGAATGGGATTGCTAGATCATATGGTAGCTCTATTTTTAGTTTTTTAAGGAACCTCCTTACTGTTTTCCACAGTGGCTGCACCACTTTACATTACCATGAATAGTGTAGGAGGGTTCCCTTTCTCCACACCCTCTCCAGCATTTATTGTCTGTAGACTTTTTGATCATGGCCATTCTCACTGGTGTGAGGTGATACCTCATTGTAGTCTTGATTTGCATTTCTCTAATAATTAGTGATGTTGAGCATCTTTTCATGTGCCTCTTGGCCATCTGTATGTCTTCTTTAGAGAAATGTCTGTTTAGGTCTTCTGCCCATTTTTTGGTTGGGTTGTTTTATTGATATTGAGCCACATGAGCTGTTTGTAAATTTTGGAGATTAATCCCTTGTTGGTCGCATTGTTTGCAAATATTTTCTCCCATTCGGAGGATTGTCTTTTCGTTTTGTTTATGGTTTCCTTTGCTGTGCAAAAGCTTTGGAGTTTAGTTAGGTCCCATTTGTTTACTTTTGTTTTTATTTCCATTACTCTAGGAGACAGATCAAAAAAGATATTGCTGCGATTTATGTCAGTGTTCTGATTGTGTTTTCCTCTAAGGGTTTTATAGTGTCTGGGCTTACATTTAGGTCTTTCATCCATTTTGAGTTTATTTTTGTGTATAGTGTTAGGGAGTGATCTAATTTCATTCTTTTACACGTAGCTGTCTAGTTTTCCCAGCATCATTTATTGAAGAGACTGTCTTTTCTCCATTGTATAGTCTTGCCTCCTTTGCAGAAGTTTACTTCTTTTTAAGGCTGAATAATATTCCATTGTATTTAACATATATTGTTTATCCATTTATTCATCAATGGATGTTTGAGTTTTTTCTACCTTTTAGCTATTGTGAATAATGATGCTGTGAACATGGGTATACAAATATCTGTTTGAGTGTCTGCTTTCAGTTATTTTTTGATATTTACCCAGAAGTGGAATTGCTAGATGATGTGGTAATTTTATATTTACTTTTTTGAAGAACCTCCATACTCTTTTCCACAGGAACTGCACCATTTTACATTCCCACCAACAGTATACAAGGGTTTCCTTTTCTCAGCATCCTTGCCAGCACTTGTTGTCTTTTGTTTTTCTGATAATTGCCGTTCTGACAGGTGTGAAGTGATATCTCATTGTGGTTTTGATTTGCATTTCCCTCATGATTAGTGACATTGAGCACTATTTCATATACCTGTCGGTAAGAATTTCTGTTACATCACTTTGCTGCTTTCCTTCCTGTTTGTGGTGCTTTTTCTTAGCTTCCTTCTGGATTTCTCTTGTTATTCTATCTGTTGGTTAAATGCTGTCGTTCTCCAGGATTCCTTTCCTGGCCCATTGCTTTAGCTACTTCCCCAGATACTGGTAGATCTTCCAAATCTCTCCTGAGTCCTAGGCCCATATGTCTAATAACTATTGAAATAAGGAACCTCCTTACTGTTTTCCACAGTGGCTGCACCACTTTACATTACCATGAATAGTGTAGGAGGGTTCCCTTTCTCCACACCCTCTCCAGCATTTATTGTCTGTAGACTTTTTGATCATGGCCATTCTCACTGGTGTGAGGTGATACCTCATTGTAGTCTTGATTTGCATTTCTCTAATAATTAGTGATGTTGAGCATCTTTTCATGTGCCTCTTGGCCATCTGTATGTCTTCTTTAGAGAAATGTCTGTTTAGGTCTTCTGCCCATTTTTTGGTTGGGTTGTTTTATTGATATTGAGCCACATGAGCTGTTTGTAAATTTTGGAGATTAATCCCTTGTTGGTCGCATTGTTTGCAAATATTTTCTCCCATTCGGAGGATTGTCTTTTCGTTTTGTTTATGGTTTCCTTTGCTGTGCAAAAGCTTTGGAGTTTAGTTAGGTCCCATTTGTTTACTTTTGTTTTTATTTCCATTACTCTAGGAGACAGATCAAAAAAGATATTGCTGCGATTTATGTCAGTGTTCTGATTGTGTTTTCCTCTAAGGGTTTTATAGTGTCTGGGCTTACATTTAGGTCTTTCATCCATTTTGAGTTTATTTTTGTGTATAGTGTTAGGGAGTGATCTAATTTCATTCTTTTACACGTAGCTGTCTAGTTTTCCCAGCATCATTTATTGAAGAGACTGTCTTTTCTCCATTGTATAGTCTTGCCTCCTTTGCAGAAGTTTACTTCTTTTTAAGGCTGAATAATATTCCATTGTATTTAACATATATTGTTTATCCATTTATTCATCAATGGATGTTTGAGTTTTTTCTACCTTTTAGCTATTGTGAATAATGATGCTGTGAACATGGGTATACAAATATCTGTTTGAGTGTCTGCTTTCAGTTATTTTTTGATATTTACCCAGAAGTGGAATTGCTAGATGATGTGGTAATTTTATATTTACTTTTTTGAAGAACCTCCATACTCTTTTCCACAGGAACTGCACCATTTTACATTCCCACCAACAGTATACGAGGGTTTCCTTTTCTCAGCATCCTTGCCAGCACTTGTTGTCTTTTGTTTTTCTGATAATTGCCGTTCTGACAGGTGTGAAGTGATAGCTCATTGTGGTTTTGATTTGCATTTCCCTCATGATTAGTGACATTGAGCACTATTTCATATACCTGTCGGTAAGAATTTCTGTTACATCACTTTGCTGCTTTCCTTCCTGTTTGTGGTGCTTTTTCTTAGCTTCCTTCTGGATTTCTCTTGTTATTCTATCTGTTGGTTAAATGCTGTCGTTCTCCAGGATTCCTTTCCTGGCCCATTGCTTTAGCTACTTCCCCAGATACTGGTAGATCTTCCAAATCTCTCCTGAGTCCTAGGCCCATATGTCTAATAACTATTGAATATATCTAACCAAAATATCCCATCAGCCTTTCTTTAATATCTTTCTTATCTTAACCTCAACGTCATTTACCCATTTCCTTGGTTCAAATTCTCATTATCATTTACCAGCATTATTACAGTTTATGCCTCAGTGAAAACAGAAATGTGACCCACATTAAATTACAGTTGTTTAACTGCACACATGTCTTTTTTTCCCCAGTACAACTTGGTCACATTGTGTATAGGACTGACTTTCCCCTCCCACCAACCAAACACATACCCATACATATACACACTTCAAATATCTCTCATCCTAAAACCTTATAGAGTGTCTGGCTCACAGTAGAAACCCAATAAATGTTTATTGAGTTCATCCTAAACAATAAAGGAACTTAAAAGTTAACACATTATATTGAGTTCACCAAAGGCAAAGACAGTTTCTTATTATTTTCTGAGTGTCTGACAGGAGCATAGTGGTCAATAAATACTTGCTCAATTTAGCTGACAGACTCCAACAGCAGTACTACTTTTATGGCTTCAAAGCCTGAGGGTGATTATTCTGGAAGATGTAAAATGGCTTACTCATGGGGCAAGCAGGAGTAGGCTCTTGCTACACAGTCCAGGCAAGAATTAACAGGACCCTGAGTAACAAAATGAATGGGAGAGATACTGCAGAACATAACCCGAATGTGGCAGCAGATAGAAATGGGGGGAGAAGAGAAGGAGTCAAGTCTTATTTTTTTAAATGGAACTAAAGCTAGTAAATAAATAACTCACACATTTCCCTATATACTTAAGATCAGAGAAGTAGATAATGAAGATCAGAGAAGTAAATAGTGAAAACACGTATTTTCTGATAGTTCCTCCTTGGATGTCCCCTCCCTTCAATTTTTCCTCTCATAATTCCTCTCCCTTTACTAGCCAGCTTCCACTCATCCTTGCAATTCAGCCCAGGCATTGTTTTTTTTTTCCAAGGAATATTTCATGATCTTTCATGGAACGTTGAGTGTATCTTTATGGCTCTGCAGCCCCCATTAAACCCTGAGCTCCCTGAGGGCACAGACCACATTTCTTACCTGTTTCTAGCACTGGCACAGGCCCTGTCACATACATGTTTTTAATTTATTTATTTATTTATTTATTTATTTATTTTTTATTTGCGGTACGCAGGCCTCTCACTGTTGTGGCCTCTCCCGTTGCGGAGCACAGGCTCTGGACGCGCAGGCTCAGCAGCCATGGCTCACGGGCCCAGCTGCTCCGCGGCATGTGGGATCTTCCCGGACCAGGGCATGAACCCATGTCCCCTGCATCGGCAGGGGGACTATCAACCACTGTGCCACCAGGGAAGCCCACATACATGTTTTTTAATAAAAAATTCTAGAGCTTAAAATCAGTTAAAAATCCAAATACATGATATATGAGAATAGCCTTCTTTTGTTATTTGTTAATAATGGAAGCCTTAAAAGGGTATGAAATTGTGCCTAGATTTCATTAATTTTATGTTCCTATTTCGGAAGTCAACGAAATACCAGCTTTTTATTGCACATGGTCCTCTAACAGATCCGAGAAACAAGAATTCATTTTCCCAGAACTGTTCTGAAAAGTTCTCTCATGAAGCGAAGTATATACAGGTTGCCCTATGTCATGATAATCTTGACTGTGGAAGTAGAAAAACTGAAGACAATTTGATTTTCTTTTGAGGGGGGAAAAAAACAGTTACCTGAGCATATATTTCTTTTTATACTCCAAACTCTTTTTGTTGCCTTTGAGAGCTGAGAAAATTACACTTTGAGAATTGGGCTTTAGAATGCTGTATAAAGGGTCATATCATGAGAAGAGAACATGTAATTGGAAAACAAATTTCTGACTTATTGAGTAAGATAGTTTCCCAAAGGACATTTTAAAAGTTCCCTTAACCAAGGAAAACAAAAAAGTAGTTGAAGTTTTATTCTTGGCTTTCAAAATGGAAAGGTCTTTGTTCCGTTTTACCAGTTGTTTTTTTGGTACCCCAAGGATATAGCTTTGAATTCTTAGGTTGTTTGATAGAAGATTAAAGTAAGGCACCTGTTCCTCTTTAATTACCTTTTTAATGTAATTGACAAGGTATTTTACACAGCTGTTAATTCTCTGTGATCATAAAAGAGGAATTTAGTCTTATCTTTAATTTTCTAGGAATGCAGTAGAATCCAGAGAAAAGACTTGGTTACCTAAGTTTAAAGAGCAGGGTTGGGTAGAGAGTGATAGAAGATAAAGTTGCACATCATGAATAACCTCTTGTTATCAGATAAGGGTGATTCATACCCTTTTGTAGCATGCTTGGATTTGATTTAGATAAAATGAGTTATGCTACTGGGTCATTTTTTAAAACCATTCTAAATAGGCATTGTGGAAGATGAGAAGAAAACCAGTCATTGAAGTCACCCAGAATGATGGCAAGACCTGGAGACAAAGATAAAGCCAAGTGTAGAAGTTTCCATGAATGTAAAGGACTGAACAGAATATTGTTAGATAACCAGAGGGGCACATGAAGGAGTTTAGTCTGGCAAACTGTTGGTGAGGCAGGTGAATTCTCACCTTATCACTCAACTCTGAGGCAGGGTATGGAAATAATAAGCAGTCTTCACTTAAGAGGAATGCAGGACAGTGGTGTCTTTGTGGGAAACCAGGTTTCAGTTAAGTAAGGATATAAGGAATGCATTAAATGAAAAGGTTGTTACCATGTTATGGGGTCTAAAAAATTAAACATCAGTTAATTTTTTCAAAGCCTTTTGCTATAACTCTTAAAATACTGTTTTCCCTTTTACTGTACCTCCCTCTTTGAGATTGATTTATTCATTTTAGAAATATCAATTAGCCCTTATTATCTGCCAGGCATGGTGCTGGATATCAAGGTGTACAGTGATGAGTATATAAGTTCTTGAAATATGGATAGGATATTAGTAATCATGTTATGTATATATTAGCATTGTGTGGAGTATTTGGTAAGAGGTGATTATCTTGGGTTTTTAAGGGCAGTTTTAGAGCTTTTGCAAGCAGAACTTAGCCTGTTCATTGAATTAAAGAAAGAAGAAAATTGGCCCAAATAGCAATCTCTTCTGCAGATGTCAGAAATTTCCTGTCATAGCCTCCCATTATAATAGGATATTAAAGCATGATGAGATCCCGACAGCGGCAAAGGAGTTCTCAACTTTTAGATCATTTTATTTGGGACCTAAGATAATACATCCATATTTACCTTTTTTGTTCAGTAGTTATTTATTCACTTATTTGGCATATTTTTACCCAAGTGTGGCTGTACTGTACTCCATGCTAAGAATATAACAGAAGACGAGATAGATGGAGTCCTTGGTCTTACGGAGTTTATATTCCGTAAAAATAGTCGTTTCTGAGAACTTACTCGGTGCCAGGCACTGTGCTAGGTACTTACATATATATCCCTCTGATAGCCCTGCTAGGTACAGGATAATAGCTAGTTTTATAAATGAGGAAATCGAGACTCAGTGAGGTTGGAATTAGCCAACCTCAGCTTTCCCAGGGGACCACTCGTGTGAAGCACACACAGCATACCAAGCCATCCTGCTGCTTTCCAACATATGCTGAAAACTAACACAAAAACTCCAGCAGGAAAATGAGTAAAGGAAAAGAATAATTTACATTAAAAAATTAAAATAACTAATAAAAAATGTTCACTTTCAAACAAAGCAATGAAAATATAAATAATGAGAGACCGTAATCACCTATAAGTAAAGCGTGTTTTTTGATGTAATATTCACTGTATGAGTGAAGTGGTCTCTCAAGTTCTGCCCTTAGAAGCATATTTTTTGAATACCCATTCTGGAAAACAGGTAGTACTTATCAAGAGCCTTAAATATTTATAACCTTTAACCACGCAGTTACATTTCTAGGTATCTATCCTAAATAGCTAGAAACTCAGATCACATTATTTCCAAAATGTTTATCACATTGTTGTTTGTATTGGGAAAATTTGAAAGTAAATTAAGGCCAATCTAAGTGGCATAATGTTATACTACCATTAAAAAGTATTATTTTGTAGTTCATTTAGTGATATGGAAAGTATTTTCAATAAATATTAAATTTGAAAAAACAATGTAAAACTTTATATGTAATATCACAATTGTATAAAAGACAGTAGGTGTATGTATACATGTACAGATGTGTTAATTCAGAATACACTAATAAACTGGAAAGAAAAAATATGAGAGTCATTATTTTTAGGTAGATATGTAAAGGTGATCTGTATTTGTAACTTCACATATTTTGCAATTTCTCTAAAATGAGCCTCTATTACATTTATGATTCTTTTGAAAGAATATATATTTTCTTTTTTTTTAATCTTTGTTTGATTCCTATATCTGGAATAGAAATTAAGGTAGGATAGAGGTTATCAAGAGGTGATTCCAAACCAGTTTTCAGGACTGTTCTTAAAGAACTGAAACATTTCTTTTCCTAAGTAAAAAATCATAAAAGCAAGAAGCACGTTATTTCTGTGATTTATTCTATATCTTGAGGTTAATATGAGACATCAGGTTTATGTAATTTATAAATTCTAGGTGTATTTCATTTTGTTTCAGAACACACAGATATAACAATAATACCTTATTTCTTTACAGGTTTTACAACTGCCTACAACATGCTTTGGAAAAAGAAACTATTTCTATGACCTCATATCCCAAAGAGAAAATCAAAGAGAAAAATAACTCATCATATACTCACAAGAAAAAAAGAAACCCAGAAAAAGCATGTGGCAAATGTATTACTGAAGAAAATAATAAAGAACTTGAAAATGATGATCATGATGATCCAGGAATCAGTGTTACTATCTTCCCTGAAGATTACTGAGATTTGGTTCTGAAGTGTCTGGGTAGAATAATGTTTCTAATAGACATTATAAAGCTGCTCTTTATAGGAGTATTTTAGTTAGTTGAGTGTATCAGCCTTTCAGAAAAACAAGATTTAATTTTTCTCTATATTTTAGGGAAACCCTTAGCTTTTAAAAATAGCTGTGTATAATATCAATATTTGCTCTTAAATACCATTGTTTTTAGTCACATAGTCATTGCAAAAATAAAATTATGATTTTTAATGCTTATCCTTAAGTTTCAGTTTCTACTTCTATAAAACAGAAGAACTATAATACCCTTTCAAGAGAGCCTTAACATTAGGAATATTAGAGTAAAAATCATAACAACATTTTACTTTTTTTTTTTTTTTTTTTTTTTGCGGTACGCGGGCCTCTCACTGTTGTGGCCTCTCCCGTTGCGGAGTGCGGAGCACAGGCTCCGGACGCGCAGGCTCAGCGGCCATGGCTCACAGGCCCAGCCACTCCGCGGCATGTGGGATCTTCCCGGACCGGGGCACGAACCCGTGTCCCCTGCATCGGCAGGCGGACTCTCAACCACTGCACCACCAGGGAAGCCCTACTTATTTTTAACTTCGAAATCTCCAACCTTCAAGGGGGTCACTTTGCTTCTTGTTGCCATGGAGTCCAAGGACAAGTTTTTTCTTCTCTTTAGCCATTGTGGATAAAACAACTGATACCCTTTTTGTTCAGGACAAAATATTATACTTGAACCCTCTTTCCCCATTATTTTTCACAAACCAGAGCTTGCCACTGGCACATCCTCCATGAAGCAGGTGGGCATAGTTTTTCACTACGCCTGGTCAGAAATGATAACTTATGACACAGGAATCTCAATAGAACAAATGTGCTATGAAAAATTGCAAAGAATCAGAAGCCTCGGGTTTGAGTTCTGACTGCTACAGAGAAGTAGATGGTCCTTAAGCGAATCACTTAATTTCCAAGGGCTTCCATTTCCTCTTCCGCATAATAGTAATTCTGATCCCTCCCATATTTACACCAGAGGAGTGTTGACAGGATCAAGTTAAATAAAAATGTGAAAGCACTTAATAGACCATTTTGCATATATGTTATTATTTACTTTGCTATTTATTTTCATTATAAATTGAAGATTTTTCACAATGTATTTTCAGAATATCAAATCATAGAAAGTATACATTTAAAGAGAAATTTCTAGTTAGTCATAGAACTAATAAATTGAAAGACAAAAACACCAGAACATCAAGTAAGAAAAATTATATGAGGCAGTCAACATTGAGTTGTGATTTTGGCATTTCCTAATATTTTTATAATTTGCTTAAGTCCTCATATAAATTAGTTTTAGATTTGTATCCCAGATGCTTATCTTCTGACAGACACCATTTCATACTCTCATTTTTTAAAGTCAATTGATTTTATAGCTATCTGCTGTCCTCTAAGCAAATTTATCAGGGATAGGGTACAGGAAGCTCCAAAATTACTGTGAGATTTTTCTTTACTTCTTTTTTCTTTCTTTTTTAAACTATTATTATTTTTTAAAATTTTATTGAAGTGTAATTGATTTACAGTGTTGTGTTAATTTCTGCCATACAGCAAAGTGATTCAGTTATACATATGTATATATTCTTTTTCATATTCTTTTTCCATTATGATTTTATCACAGGATATTGAATATAGTTCCCCATGCTATACAGTAGGACCTTGTTTATCCATTCTATATATAATAGTTTGCCTCTGCTAATCCCAAACTCCCAGTCCTTCCCTCCTCTGCTCCTCTCCCCCTTGACAACCACAAGTCTGTTCTCTGTCTGTGAGTCTATTTCTGTTCCATAGAAAAGTTCATTTGTGTCATATTTTAGATTCCACATATAAGTGATATCATATGTTATTTGTCTTTCTGACTTCACTTAGTATGATAATCTCTAGGTCCATCCATGTTGCTGCAAATGGCATTATTTCATTCTTTTTATGGCTGAGTAATATTCCATCGTGAATATGTACCACATCTTCTTTATCCATTCATCTGTCAATGGACATTTAGGTTGTTTCCATGTCTTGGCTACTATAAGTGCTGTTATGAACATAGGGGTGCATGTATGTTTTCGAATTATAGTTTTGTCTGGATATATGCCCAGGTTTACTCCTTTTTTCTATCATGGCTCTGAACTCTCTCTTTGGCCTTTAAAGTAAGATACTAATATTTCCCTTAGTCATTTTGAGTCCTCCATCTTCTTGCCATCCTGCAACATCTGGCCCCATTAACACTCTTAGACCCCCGAATCTGCCCTTTCATCAGCATCCTGAATGCTTTCTTCTCAATCATTTCCCTGTTTATAGTGAATCAACAGTTATTTTTCTCTCCAACACTTTAATATTTTTCAACATTTATTGCACCTTAGAATCATCTTTAGAACCTTGAAAAAAATGCAGAAAAGACCTGAGAATCTCCAGGGACAAGCACGTGTATTTTTTCTTTTAAAGCTCTCAAGTCGTTCTCTAATTGGAAACTAAAGGGTAATAACGCTGTAGGCATTCCCAGGTTTCTGTCTTTGGCCTTCATCTTGCATTCCTGTCTGCACCCCAGCTAACTCATCCATCCCAGTAGCCTTCACCTCTGAGACAATGACTCCCGCCTCTCCTGTCCTGTTCTGTCTCCTATGCTCTGACTAACTGCTGGGCCTCTCCAGTAGAGCTGTGACTTTTCAAAAGTGTTCTCTTGTTTGACTGTTTCCTGGTTCTTTGGCTAGAGAAAGCAGACTTTTGTTGGGGCTTTTTGTTTGTTTGTTTGTTTGAGCCCATTGACATTTCCGGGTTGCTGGCTTTTCCAATGCCCAGCCTGGGATATGTGAGGTAAAAAGAAAACCCAAGGAACTCACAATTACGTTGTTCTTTAGGTCCCCAAATCCCTAGCTGGTCTACCTTTCCCTTGTCATCTCTCAGAGTCTTCTTATGTTTATTCTATACATAGTGTCCAGAGTTTTTGTTTTTATTTTTGGCTGTGCTGCGTGGCTTGCAGGATCTTAGTTCCCCAACCAGGAACTGAACCCAGGCCCCAGCAGTGAAAGTGCCAGGTCCTAACCACTGGACCGCCAGGGAATTCCCTGTCCAGAGGTTTTAGTTGCACTTAGTGAAAGGAATAGGAAAAAGTATATCTACTCCATCTTCCAGAATCAGAAGTGTAATATATTTTTTAAAGTAATAATATTATCACATCATGGGGTATTGTTGAGGATACCTCTGGAACCCATCCAGATTGCCCAGATAATATAATCTACTTAGTGCTGTGCCCCATCTCCCAGTTTGTATGCTTGGCTGTTCTTGCTTTAGGCTGCTGGAGCATCTTCATTCTAAAATAGAGGAGAAAAAGCCTGGGAGTCTGTTTCCTGCCCTTTACCCACCCCCACCACACACACACTCACTGTCTCACAGCCAATAATGACAAGTGCAGAGTTTCAAAACAGTTCTGTTGCCCAGAAATGGGATAAACTTGGATGTGCAATTGCCATTTAAGCTCCCAGCAGCATCAGGCTAAGGCTGGGACGTCACCTTAATCCTATCATGTTTTTCCCACTCCCTTCCCCATTTCTTCTGGGAGCTCCTGCTTAATAAATCACTTGCACTAGAATGGTGTCTTCTTTTACAAGAACCTGACCTAAAGTACTGAGATTATTTTGTCTATATTTGAGAAAGTGATGGCATACGTTTATTATAAAGAGCTGATGTTTTAATGTGCTACAAGTTATACCATTGGTAGTGATTTAAACTTATGAGGCAAATAAATTTTTATATTAAGTACAGAGTTTTAAAAATTCTTTTGGGGGAAGTATCGAAACAACAATATTTGAGGATCACTTCTACAATACATACTGTTATAAGAACTTGGCAGGAATAATTGATTCTAGGCAACGGAGTACTACCATCACAATTCAAGGGGATACCATGTCATTTAGGTTTTAAAGGCCAAGACACAAGTTCACTTGACAGAAAAATCCAAGCAAAACTCTTGTAGACAGAGGAATGTGTAATATGAGGCACCAAAGAACATGATGTATTCAGTGATGGTGAATCTTCCATTAAAGCTGAAATACAACATGTGGTATGAAATGAGTCAAGCTGGTTGAAGCACAATTGTGAAGGGCCTTGTGGTCCAGCATGGAAGTAGACCAGTGTTTCCTAAACAGGGCTGTTCAACAGAATTCCCTGGTGGGAATGGGACTGGGCATGCCAGGCTGCTTTCTAAAACACTGAATCCCAGGCCCTACTCTAGACCTCTCAAGCCAGAATCTTCAATCTAGAGTCTTGGAATCTCTTTTTCTTTTTTCCTTTCTCTCTGGGAATCTTTATTTTTTAAACAACTCATCCAAATGGTTCTGATAAAATCAACCCAGCCCTTTTAGAAGCCACTGGTAACAGACGTAATCCTGAAGGCACTGGAGAGGAATTAAAGATTTTTTAACGAAAAAGGAAAAAGCAACGATTATAGTTACAGGGTATCTGTATCACAGATTTTGTGTATTCATGTTATGTTCATGTCATAGCTCCTCCTATAATATAGGAGGAGCTTCCCATATTTTAATTAGTCAAGTCACTGTCCTTATCGTTAGGTCTCAGGCAGCTGCCAGCAGGAACGGCCACATGCATAGCTACGTGTTGGACTCTGTACAGCTCCAGGAGAAGGAGACATTCCCCACAGATGACAATGTGCATGCCACTCTTTGAAGTCGTGCAGTGCACATTCTTATAGACAGTATTGCTAGGAGGGAATTTGGGGAGGAAAAAATCTTAATCTCAGAATATCTGGAACATTTCTTCTAATTTAATGAGTAGAATATGGAAATACTTGCCAGGCAGGTAGATGGAAAAAGAAGGAAAACAATTTTAGAAAATAAGCCCTAAATACATAAGAATTGTAGGAAAAGCGTGTGCGTGTAGAGGACAGCATCCTGTGATGGAATGACTACACATTCTGTTGTTTAAAAATCTCTCTAAAGGCCTTGTAATCCACTGACTTTCTTTCACTCATCCAAACTGACCCCCAAGGGAACTATGGTTCAAAGATTCAATAAACAACAAGGTCCTACTGTAAATAAACAATAAGGTCCTACGGTGTAGCGCAGGGATAAACCATACTGGAAAAGAATATTAAAAAGGATGTATATATGTGTATAACTGAGTCACTTTGCTGAACAGCAGAAATTAACACAACATTGTAAATCAACTATACTTCAATAAAAAAGAATTCTATAAGGTATCTGCATGAGACTCTGGAAGAGAGGGGCTGCCCCCTAATCCCTTTGCCTGATGTAACAGAACCACCCTGGACCTTTTAGGTTAGAGAAGAGCGGCCAGGTGCTGCCAAGAGCCCAAGAAGACACTGAATCCCACTCACTCCTTAGCGTCCCTTAACATGTTATTTTACTTATATATTCAAACCACATGCCTGATCAACAATATTAATAACTGCGGCAGGGATATTTAGTAATAAAATACAAGATAACCTATTGAGAGTTGCCTTGTCGTTTGTTTTTATTGTCATCGATCCATCCATAATGAAAGGAAATTTTTTCCCTTCCCCCAGGACGGAGGCAAGCACCTATTACTAAGTCCCGAATTCTCCATTGTTTAATTTTGTTAACTACCTTTGTGTACTAAAAGAGAGGGAAAAGTTTATTGAGTCAAGTTTATTGAGAAACAGAGAGGGAAATTAAAAAACATGGTTTTGTTTTTGAAATCTTAGGCCAGACATCATAAACTAGTGGCTGAGTTACAGCCAAGCACATGTGTTTTGTTTGGCCCACACAGAGGATATTTTTCCTAATTGAAACAATATTTTAAAATATGATGATTTTTTTTTAAAGTACATAGTTTTTCTTGAAAAATTGGAGGATCTGGCTACACTGAGCCAGCTCTTAGCAGAGCCAAGGACTGGCGCCCCCTTTTGGACATGCTTGTTTTCCTGCTCACTACAGCTGCAGCACCACCTACTGGCTCCCTGTCTCACCTGCTGCAATCATTCACACTTCAACACTTGGTTCCTGTGGGCACCAGGGTTGGCAACACTTGGTTAGAAATTCGGGGGAGTTAAACTATTATGTTAGTGTACTATATAATAAATAAGAGATTAGAGCAGGACAGGCTATATAATTTTCAGAGGACACTGCAAAATGGAAACGTGGGGCCCCTCGTTAAAAATGTTTAAGATAAACAAGGATTTACTGTATAGCACAAGGAACTATATTCAATTTCTTGTATTAACCTATAATGGCAAAGAATCTTAAATATATAAAAATATGTATAAATGAATCACTTTGCTGAACATCTGAAACTAACACAATATTGTCAATCAACTATACTTCCATTGGAAAAAAAAAATCCTTATCCAAATACACACACTGAAACAGAATTTTCATGTAAATCCCAAAGAAAAGTTAATGGACTTACAAAAACATCTAATGCTTTCTTAAATAAACCTCATCTCACGGTTTAAAAAAGAAAAGAAAAGAATAAACCTCCATTGTTTTCAGCTAAAAAAATAATGTTTAAGAATTACAGGGACTTCCCTGGTGGTGCAGTGGTTAAGAGTCAGCCTGCCAATGCAGGGGAACATGGGTTTGATCCCTGGACCGGGAAGATCCCACATGCCGCAGAGCAACTAAGCCTGTGCGCCACAACTACTGAGCCTGCGCTCTAGAGCCCGCGTGCCACAACTATTGAAGCCCGCACACCTAGAGCCCGTGCTCCGCAACAAGCGAAGCCACCGCAGTGAGAAGCCCACGCACCGCAGCGAAGAGTAGCCCCGCTTGTCACTAGAGAAAGCCTGCGTGCAGCAACGAAGACCCAACACAGCCAAAAAAATAAATTAAAAATAAAATTTAAAAAAGAAAAAGAATTACAAAATGGGGCTTTCCTGGTGGCACAGTGGTTAAGAATCCACCTGCCAATGCTGGGGACACAGGTTTGAGCCCTGGTCCGGGAAGATCCCACATGCCACAGAGCAACTAAGCCCGTGCGCCACAACTACTGAGCCTGTGCTCTAGAGCCCGCATGCCACAACTACTGAGCCCACGTGCCACAACTACTGAAGCTCACACAAGAGCCCACAACAAGAGAAGCCACCACAATGAGAACCCCGTGCACCACAACGAAGAGTAGCCCCCGCTCACCACAACTAGAGAAAGCCCACACACAGCAACGAAGACCCAACGCAGCCAAAAATAAAATTAAATTAAAAAAAAAAAGAATTACAAAATGGTAACAACAGAGCATTAAGGTAAGTTCAGGGCTCTTCTAAGCAGGGGGACCTGTGCAACCACACATGTTATTATACCCATAAACCAGTCCTGGATTGCGGGCTTGGTGCTTCAAGAGCTGAAGACAGGAATAGCTGCCAGGGTGTTTAACCCTCCTCCCTCACTAGGAAAGGGGCAGAGTGCTGCAGGTTCTGTGATGTGCCTGAACTTGGAGCACCCTTGAGGTGGCAGGACCATGGGTGGCTGTTTGGGAGCCTGCAAGGCCTGAGCACTCATCACTGATGTTCTGGAAGCTAAGGCAAAGGTCTCGAGGGCTAAACTTAACCCCAAAGAAATAAAGCCTCCTTCAGAGCCACCTGATTTCAAATGAGAGCAAAAACAGTGATGAGCACCATGTTTTGAAAACAAGGGCTTCCCCCATTTTTGACAGGAGTTGTGTATGTTCCTGGGCTAAGTGTTGAAGAATCTTGAAAAATGGCTGCTGTCACCCTTCTGTGGGTGGTCCTTGAACAGGCTTTAATTTGGTTGTTGCTGATGGGGGAGTAAATCTAGCCCTACCTTAGAAGTTTTATAATAAGGAATATTTTTTGGTTAGTACTTTTGGCCTTTAAAAATGAACTTTGACCCTCAAGCCTCTCCTTTTCCAGCTCTACCATACTGCTCTCAACATGCAGACTTCTTTTACTGCAAAATAATTTTAATACCCATAAATGCTTATGTTCAATGTCCTGGATTATTAATGCATTTGTTTTTTGCTAGTAATTTACTTCTCAGCCCTTTTTCTTTTTGCCTCTAAAATGGTTCAATTTAAACTTTAATTTTAACCCATTGCATATGTTACTATTTATTTATTTAAATCGATTTTATTTTTTAGAGCAGTTTTAGGTTAACAGAAAAATTGAGAAAAAAGTACAGAAAGTTCTCATACATCTCTCCACTTCTCCCTTCCCTGTTACAGTTTCCCACTTAAATTAGTGAGGTGCTTTTGTTACAATTGAGGAGCTAATATTTAAACAGTATTATTAACTAGAGTCTATAGTTCACAATTCTCCTCATCTTTATTCTCTCCTTCTGAAATTGCTATTAGTCATATATTGGACCTAGTTTACCTATTCTCTATCTCTCTTAACCTTTTCATCCACTCCCAACCCTTGCCCCTATCTCTTTACTTTATGTGCTTCAATCTGTGTCATTTATTCAGGTTATCTTTCAGTAAATGCATTCCCTCTTCAGCTGTATCTAATCTATTGTCTAGCTGGCCCACTGAGTTTTACATTTCACAGACTATATTATTTTATTATTTCTGGAAATTCTCTTTGGTTCACTTTCAAATCAGCGGCAGATTATTTAAATGCTCTAGGAATTTCTTTCCCTTTGTATATACCTTTTTCCAGATTTCTGTCAATTTTATTAACACAAACTTTTCACACATCTGAATATCACAGAAATGACCTACTTTCTTTAGCTATTCCAAGGATCACTGAAAAGAAAGTCCTTCCTCCAAATATACACCATGAAAGAGGAAAAGTGAAATCTTTCCCAATAACCAAATTGTTTACTTGCCAGTAAACAACTGTTTACTTCACAGTAGGTCCTTATTAGTTATCTATTTTATATACAGTAGTGTATATATGTCAGTCCCAATCTCCCAGTTTGTCCCTCCCCGTCTGTCCCTTAACCCCTGGTAACCATAAGTTTGTTTTCTACATCTGTAACTCTATTTCTGTTTTGTAGATAAGTTCATTTGTACCCTTTTTTTAGATTCCACATATAAGCGATATCATATGAATTTTGTCTTTCTCTGACTTACTTCACTCAGTATGACAATCTCTAGGTCCATCCATGTTGCTGCAAATGGCATTATTTCATTCTTTTTTATGGCCAAGTAATATTTCATTGCGTATATGTACCACACCTTCTTAAAAACAATAAAAAAGGGCAGTTGAACATGTATTAATTGCACATATACATATCCACCACCACCACTGTAATGAACTTTGACTACTTGAAGGAGAAAGCTATATTTCTATCATTTTTGTATCTCCAATGCCTTGCACATTGTTGGCTTCTAACAAATATTTTTCCAATTATTTTAATTTATAGTTTGTTTCCTTTAATTGAGGTATAACTGACATATAACATTACATTAATTTCAAGTGTACCACATAACAATTCTATATTTGTATACATTGTGAATTATCACCACAATAAGTCTAGTCAATGGTACATCACCATACATAGTTACAAACATTTTTTTTCTTGTGATGAGAACTTTTAAGATTTTTCTGTCTTAGCAATTTTCAAATATGCATTACAGTATTATTAACCATAGTCACCATGCTGTATACTACATCCCCATGACTTATTTATTTTATAACTGGGAGTTTGTATCTTCTGGTCCCCTTCACCCATTTCCTCCACACCTCCCCCATCTCCCACCTCTGGAACCACCCATCTGTTCTCTATCTATGAGCTTGATTTGGGGGGTTTTGTTTTTGTTTTTAGATTCCACATATAAGTGAGATCATACAATATTTGTCTTTCTCTGACTTATTTCACTTAGTATAATGTCCTCAAGGTCCATCCACATTGTCACAAATGGCAAGATTTCTTTCTTCTTTATGGCTGAATAATATTCCCGTGTGTGTGTGTGTGTGTGTGTGTGTATCACATTCTCAGTCAAAGAGATCTGATTCCCTGGCATTTAGAAACTACATTCTGAACTCTAGGTGTGACATGACAGCAAGTGGCTTTTTTTTTAAATAATTATGGAATGATTCATCAGTGCATAATAATCAGTTACTAAGTGATCATCATTCAAAGGTTGGATCCAGGAGTTTACACCATCCATGAGATGTGATGACAGAAATGACATATAAAACTGTCTACTAAGTTCATTCCTCTGTGATGTAGCAGCAGGAATATTCATATTAATATGTGGAAATGCTGTTTCATTATATGAATTCCTTTGTTCTTCAGCTTTTCATGACTTAATATCTATCCCTACCTAGTTTGCAGAATATGGTAAGACTTAAATAAGCTGTTCCTCACTCTTTGGAGGAAAGCACTATGCAGAGATGAAGAAATTCTAGCTAATTTCATTTTACTTAACAATTGCCAATAACTTATGCGAACCTCCTGTTAATCTTGCAGCTAATTTGTACTGATGCTTTGAAATGAGGCAAGAGAAAATTAGTAAGTCACATGAACTAGCCAGTGTTTCCCATAGCAACAGGCATATTGTCAAACTGAAGTTTAATTCATCAGTTCTGTAAAGGAGAGGGTAAAAGAAAAAAGAGAAACAGAATGTCCACACTGTCTAGATCTTTCACAAGTAGCCACCAGGTGGCAGAGCACTACACACAGTGGACCTAGCAGAGCAGTTAGAGCATCATTTAAAACTGAGATGCTGTGGGTTTTGCTTTGTTTTATTTTCTTTACAACACCAATACAGAATATTTTGGTGTTTTTATTTTTAAGAAAAAATAGTACTAAGAAAATTAACTCTCCCACTTACTCTTCTAAAAAATAAGATCACATAATATCAAATGATATTTTCATCATTTGGTATTTTAATAACAGAAGCTAAATATCCAGAAGCTTTCACCTTTGTTGTTCCAGTATGCTATTAAAATTACATTATGTCTAAGGCACAAAATGAAAGAAATACTGGGAACAAGCTATACTTCAAATTTTTAGTCTTCTTGAGTCTAAAATCTACATAGAATTATAAGATCATCTTCATATCTTTAAATATTTTTCATACACATAAGTCATGTGTCTGTGTAAAGAATTCATAATAAACATTTTTATAAATTCAAAAGATAAATCTATATATCTATATGTGCATAGGCTCCGAAGGAAATTGCCGTCTCTCTCTGTACAGTATATCTGTATTCCACCTACAGGTGTCCTAGAAAAAGGATGGGTAATTATAGTGAAATTTATCTGGATTACAGATTTCCATGTCAAACTTTTTCTTTAGTGTTTTTAATGTTACTGTGCCTCATGCAGTCCCGTTTATTCTTTATGTTAAATATAATGTTCAATACTTAGACAAGTAGTTACAAAATTTAAATATCTACATTCAATCGCCAAGTCTATAAATAATCCATTGCTGTTGATTTAAAACAATCATTCTAAGATTGATGTTCCTTGATTCCTGATGACAACGTATCCTAGATTTTGTACAGGCGCTGACAGAGTTTTTTGATCTCTGGATTTTGAGGGACTTCTGTGACACTGAATTATTTTCCTGATTGTATAGGTAAAATGTAAAAGGTACACTTTCAATCTAGAGTATAGTGCTGAGGATTTCAAAATACAGCACAGCTGGGTACTTAGGACTACAATTGTAGTTTGGTGTGGATGTGAAGCCTGGTATGAAAGAGTGTCCTTGATAAAGTTCATCAAATGCTGACAAATCTTCAGCGATTTATTTCCTTCTTACTGCTGTTGTGTGTTAGATGTAGTCACAATAACACCTGGTTTGTCCTTGTAATCTCTAAGTTACACTTTGCATTTGAAAAATGAAGGAGCATTTTTCTTCAATATTACATTCTTATTTTCACTTACAAACTTCTGGAAGGACTTGGCATGTTTCCTCCGTGAACTTAGGTTTTTGCTTTCTTGCCTGGATCTCCTTTTTGGATCCTAAACTTAACTGTTTCCCCAGACTTCTCTATACTGCACTCTAAGCAAATCAACCCTCTAAATGGGAAAATACTATTTGTGGGGACATACTTTCACTCAAGGAATGAAGAACAGTTCCTTAAAAGAGTTACTTTTCATCAGCCATTTCTACAGTCACTACTTATTTCTGTTTTTCCGTACTTTTTTAAATTGGAAAGCTACGTAGGATGCCTTAACTCTTGGTTCATCAGTCAGTGGACTGCCGCAGTGTTGACGCTGAGCAGTCTAAATATAGAAATGAGCATATAGCTTGCATCAGTTCCAGCATCATGCCTTGTTTCTATGGAAAATACACGATTCAATTTAATTACATAATCTGCTATTCTCTAAGACAGGGCTTCCAACAGGGCCAAACAATTCTGAAGAAGATTCTTCTCTTTTTTTAAGACGGCTAATCAGAAGGGATTTGTGATATTCAAATCACTAAGAGGTAATTATGAATGATTTTGTGCAATTCAGAAATGAAAAATTCCTCCCCAAAGCCCCAAACCTTCGAGTCTATTTTGTTTTTAAAAAATGGAAGTTTGTTGCTTCACTTACCTTTCACGTTAGTGTTGTGCGTGGATTTCTCAAATGCCGAAAATGAAAATATATTCCTATAAAGAAAGATGAATGGATTCAAAGTGAGAATAAGAAATGACACATAATATACTTCTGGAAGCAGAAATTTCCACAATGATGAAAGACAAGAGAATTTATTCCATGAAAAAATATTAATAATGGGTTTCAACAGTGAGATTTTTTTCATTGTTTCTTTACAGTCAGAGAAGAAAAATATTTTCCAGAAAACTTTCCATAGTCTGTTGACACGAACATCAATTTTTGCTATTAAAGTAGAAACTAGTAATTACATTTTTTTAAAATGACACTCTGGTAATTATATATTTTAAATATGCATCCCAATGTTTAATTAGGTCATATGACTGTAATATCAGCTTGCATTAACAGCAGATTATCAAATCCTAGCAATTCATCCCTTAGAGAAATACAAGAAGAAAAGGCTGCTATAATTGTGAGATTTAAATAGAATAAACCATAATGCAGTACAATATTCTTTAAATATTTTACTGTTTACTGATGTTATTGAGTAATGAAGTTTATCATCATAGCATATTCTTCTTAGATAATTACTCTGGCAGCAATAAGCACATAGGAAGAAACATGGTGTTTTCCTCTTTCAGGAAATCTTTCAAATTAAACTGAGAACAAAATTCAAAACATATATTTGAAAGTGGTTTTGTGTATTTTTAACATGCAAAATGTATGTAATATTAACTTATTCTGAATTTAATTACATTGTGCTTGATGTTAGGTAAGTAATTTTGATTTTTTAACCTATATCATAAATCTGTATTTTATTAGCTCTTACTTTTACATTTTTTCTAATATTCATTGATAAATTATGCAGTGCAAACAAAATCTCTTATTTTAACATAAGTAGCTATCATTTACAATCAATAGCTTCTAAAAAGCTTAAACATATGCCTATATTTTGTATTTTAATGTTTCATTTTGCGTTTACTCATTTATCACAAGTGCAAGGTTTTTTTGTTAATTTTTGTTTTCTTTCCTCTTTGCTTCTTAAACCACATTTGACGTTACTAGGTTTATTTATTTTTCACACACATAAAAAAGTCATAATTGTGTTTAATTATTCATTATTGAATCTTAATGCAATCTTCCTTCGGTACTGTTTTTCTTGGTAAAGAGATCCCTTTACAATGCGTGTGTTGCACTTCTTTGTTACCTTGTGGGAACTCTATTCCTTAATGTTATATTTTCCTTCCAAAATTTTCTCTTTAAGATATAAAAATTAACTGTTAAATGGCTACTGCAAAATTCTTGTGTGTAGGTTTAATGATACAAGTGCTTTTAAATACTTACAAATTGTAGAGTTTCGTTATAATGTGTCTAATGATTTACACAGCTAAAACAGCTTGAATAATTTCCCATTTCGTCCATAAAAGCTAGGATTTCTTATACAGAGGTAACGTACTACTCAAGAAGCCTGCCTTGAAATTGTTCCACACACTGTCCTTGACAATGCTACCAGAATTTTTATTAAAAAATCCTGCCTTTTTTTCTCTTCATAGTTACATCTGCTATAACTCATAGCTATAAGCATATGTTTCGCAAAAATAAAAAAGTCCTTTCTGAGGACAAAAATCTAAAATTGCTTGAGTGGATCTGAGGATTAGATATTCTTTTATTTGATGGGCAATAGAAAAGAGATTGCCTATCATATGCTTTATGTCTTTGTGTACGCTAAAGCTGCTTATTGTATTACAAACAGTGACAAAATGTGTGTGCTAACATTACTATATTTATAAATGATATTGCTGCTTATGATTTACCCTAAGGGATCTATTTCCTAACACTAGGGGTCATTTTTGCTTGTGGAAATATTCTAAGATATTTAGTTTTAATAAAATAGAAGGTTAGGAGTATGACATTTCCTAGAAAAGTACTGTCCTTGAAAAACATTTTCCTGGGCTCAGATCCCTAATTTTTCCCTTAGTTGGACTGTGAATGAATTTTGTTACTTTGTCTAATTTTAAAACTGTAAAACAAAAGTATGCTTTGAGTTTCTTATCTAAAGTTCATTTGTGTTAATTCTACCAAAATTCTTAGGCTACTTCTGAGGGCGTGATGCTTCATCTCATGTTTTTGCCTGTGATCACTACTTTATATTTTGTCAGCTTTCAGGTTTACTTGGTCTTTTTCTTCAAGGCGTTACATTCTGATGCTCCTGAGCCACAGTGAAAGTCTTATTGATTTTTTGCTGATTTTCAAACTGCTGTGAAGTACAGCAAATGTAGCCACTA
>NW_020185328.1:7529315-7571103 GCF_003031525.2 Neophocaena asiaeorientalis asiaeorientalis
ATACCTCCCATTTCAATTTCTCAGATTTCCTACTCTTAAAAGTTTTAAAATTTCAAGCTCCTTTCTAAAGTACTTTGTTGTCCCACTCTGGGACTTAATAATATCAGTCCCTTATTTCTTTTAAAAAATTCATTTTAAGGCCATGGTGAGGGATATGAGAGATGATATAAGAAAAAAATTTTTTCCAGAGTAGCATTATGTATTTTAGAATGTGCTACAGATTATGTAATATGAATTATGATCCTGTTTATATTGAATGGAGTGGGTAATTGCAAGCTATAAATCATTTTTGGGTATCCGAAAAATTTAGCCTCCTTACTCCAGTTACACACATAAATAAAGATAGTTATATTTGTTTTTCTAAATCCAATTTTTTAGATCTGCTTAAAATCTGTTGTTCTTCAAAAAGCATAGTATATTATGTTTAACATTTTCAATTTAAAATCAAAGTATTTCCTTTGATTCAAAAATTCAAAAAATTAGGTATATTTTCTATACCTAGTATTTGCTAGACATATGGAAAATACCAAAAGGAAGTTAGTTTTTCTACTAAAAATGAATAATTTTCAAATACTCATTACGTTTACATTCATTCAAACGATAGGGAGTTGCACTTTTTTAAACTTAGAATCAGAATTATGGCCTAATTTCCCAGACATGTCAATTGCCTTTTGTACAGCTGCAGAGGCCTGTAGTCTGCCCACAGAATTCTTCTGCTGGTTGTCTACCTGAAAAGGGAAATGAAAGAACAATACTGTGTTTTGGTTCTGCTACTAATTGTCTATTCTGTTTTGGGTAACTGGTCTTAATTTGGGAAATTAAAGAGAAAGAAGTATATATTCAACTGATGATATTTTAATCATCTTATACGTAAGGACAAAAGTGTTCTAAACTACAGCGAAATTTTACTACAAGGATAATGGAAAGTGGCGAATCATGCAGAAATAATATTATTGCTCACATGATAGGCTTGAAGCTGCATGTTGATGTTAAGCATATCCTATTACAAAACTCACCAGTGTCTGCACTATATGAGGCTAACATGGCATATTACCAAAAACACATAATTTAAAGCCACTTCGAAGAATGGTATTGAAAGAATAAGATACAATGCAAAAGATGTGGTGGTGGGACTACGGATATCCAAGTCTTCATTTAATCTCTGTCACTTACTAGCCTGTGACCTTCAGGAAGTTAGTGCCTCTTCCCAGCCTTTGTTTCCTCATTTGCATAATAATTAAGAGGCTGAATAGGGTGAACTCCACTATCTTTTCTGCCATTGTGATTATATATATCCCTCTGTCCCGTACTCTTATCATCTAATTTTCTTTCTCAGAAAGCAGCATGGTCCAAATCTGTTTCTTACATTATGTGAAATATGTATGCTCAGCTGCTTTGTGAAGAAAATGTTACATACACGTGTATGTGTGTCTCGCTCAGTAGAATATAATTACATTAATCTCCAAAATAGTACCAATGTAAAAGGTATCTCACGTTTATGAATGTAAAAGGTTAATGAAATGATTGCCACATATATATTCATTCTAATGTACAAATTCAAAAGTAAAAGTGTAGAAGATGACTATATATCACTATATTTCTATTAGCAGAAACCTTACCTGAGCCAAATCCATCAACACTGCAACACTGAATGAAAAACCCCATGGAGCATTTAACGGTATTATTTTTTTATGAAGTCAAATTCTTCAAAAGGTCAAAATCCTTTCCAAAACAGAGATACTCAAGGACATTCACTCAGACTTATCTGAGAATAATGTAGGTAAATGTGTACAAAAGAATTGACAGCTCCTCTTCCTGCCTTTTTCTTTGGAGACCCATAACTTGGACTGTATTGAAATACGTGACATGGCATAAGATATCACCATTAAAAAAACATTTCCAATATATATTAGTTGCTATTCTAGCATGGCAACAATGGGATTTGATGTCACGTAAATGGTAGCCCACAAGAAAAACATGTTACAAAAGCAACTCCTTTCCACCCTCCTCCCCTCCCCCTGAAATAATAACAATTTGCTAAATTGTTGGGAAGTTGTTATAGTTCCTTTTCCAAATTATTACTCGCCCTTTAGATTAGAAATGAGGCCAGGGTTAGCAATCAGCTATAAATGGTAGGATTTTTCAAGTAAGAAGCACTTGTCTGATTGTGAAGTGGAGGCCATTACTGCCTTGATTGGGCCTTTTTTTTTTTTCTCAGCTTGCTTGATTTGTGGTTGAGAGTGCGTATTCACTCCTGTACTGTGAGCAATCAGAGCCTCCCCTCTCTCTCATTTTTGATCAGTGATTTAGGGTCCACTACTTTGGCACAGCTGTCACCTTTTAGGCTCCATCATGCAGAATATATCCTTTAAAAAAAAGGGGTGGGGGTGGGGGATGGGAGCAGGTAACTAATGTACATTTGGCTTCTTAATGTGCCTATTTTACATTTTCAGAGAGAACTTTTCACTCAAAATAACAATCATGTTGGAACTTGGATTTCTACACTCAATAAATAAGTTTGGACAGAGACCTGAAACTTGTTAGAACATATTTTCCATTTCTTTAATTATCCCACCGGTGGGGGGAGGGGAGACAGGTATGGGGTACAAAGCTGATACTAAGGCATCTGAAGGCACATGTAGCTTTTGTACTACCACAATCTTTGTTCTCTGGGAAATGATACAGAAACAAGGACCTTTTTCTTTACTTTTGCGGAGGGAGCATTTTATAAGTTTTTCACCAGATTTAAGGTCTATAGGAAGAAGGTATTAACAGCTCTTAAAACTGGAGTCCTGTTGTCAGATTTAAAAATTATTTAATACCTCTTCGGATTTAAGACAATCTATTCTTGTTGTCAACAATAAAGGATTATTTTTGTTAGGAGTTAAGTTCAGCACATCTTACTCCTTGGAACTCATTAGAGAACCCCTGGAAGAAACTGGAGTTTCAAAATTGGATTAGCTGATTACCTTGGGCAAGCTCCCGGATCCTGTTAATCACAATCAAATAATAATGCACATATAAGAGCATGTGAACATCCCAATTCTGCTCCTGTTCCTCAAAACCAAAATGCCCAGAAAACTTCCATTAAATAAATACCAAACTTGCATTTTTCTGAATACACTAAGTCTGGAACATAATAAACCTGTATAATAAAGTGAGGCTCACCAAAATTAAGAATACCATCTGGTAAGTAGTAGTTTCCCTCAAGATCTGAGTCAGAACTCATAAGAAAACTTTTTTTCCACCAGTTTTAGTGAGATATTATTTATCAACCATAAAATTCACACATTTCAATGTTCAATTCAATGCATTTTAGTGTATTTATAGTTGTACACCTGTCACTGCCATCTAATTTTAGAATAATTCCATAATGCTGAGAGAAATGTACCTATTTACAACCACTCTCATTCCCACTCCCAGCCCTATGCAACCAGTTTTCTACTTTCTGTCTCTATATGTTTGCCTTTTTTGAACATTTCATTTAAACGGAATAATAGGTGTTCTTTTATGTTGGGCTTTTCACTGAGCTGTTTCTGGGATTTGGAGGTTCACCCGTGCTGTAGCATGTTGTCCCTTTTTATTGATGAATAGGGTTCTATTGCACAGATGCACTATATTGTGTCTATCATCTCATCCAATGATTGTTCAGACTCTTTAGATATTTTTATTGATGCTGCTTACAAACATTTGTATACAAGTCTGTGTATGGATATATGTTTTCAAATTTTGTGGGTAGGTATGTAGAATTGCTGAGTCATATGGTAAATCTATGATTAATTTAAGAAACTGTTTTGCAAAATGGCTGCATTATTTTCCATTTTCCATTAGCAATGTATGACTTCCAGCTTCACCACATTCTTGCCAACACCTGCTACTGACCGTCTTTTTTTACTATAGCAGTTCTAGTGGGTGAAAAATGGATCTCATTGTAGTTTTGACTTGTATTTCCCCAATGACAATGATAATGATGATGACAATCTTTTTGTGTGCATATCAACTATTTGTATATTTCTTTGGAGAAATGTCTCAAATCCTTTACCCATTTTTAAAAATTGAGTTGTTTTCTAGTTATTGACTTGTATAACTTCTTAATATATTCTGGATACAAGTCCCTTATTGGCTATATGATACACAAATATTTTCTCCCAGTCTGTGGGTTGACTTTTCACTTCCCTGATAGTGTCTTTTCTTTTTTTAACTTAAAAAAAAATATTTATTTATTTTTATTATTGGCTGCATTGGGTCTTTGTTGCTGCATGAGCTTTTCTCTAGTTGCAGTGAGCGGGGGCTACTCTTTGTTGCGGTGCACAGGCTTCTCATTGGGTGGCTTCTTTTGTTGCAGAGCATGGGCTCTAGGCACGTGGGCTTTAGTACTTGTGGCACTAGGCCTCAGTAGTTGTGGCTCACGGGCTCTAGAGCACAGACTCAGCAGTTGTGATGCACAGGTTTAGCTGCTCCGTGGCATGTGGGATCTTCCCAGACCAGGGCTTGAACCCGTGTCCCCTGCATTAGCAGGTGATTCTTAACCACTGCACCACCAGGGAAGCCCCTGATAGTGTCTTTGAAGCATAAAAGTTTTTAATTTTAAGCAAATCTCTTTTGAACTCTTAATAGAGCACATTCCATCAGCTCTCAATATAATTGTTTAAAGATCAAAGAGAAAGAGAAGTAAAAGGTTAACAATAAAATCAATAATTATACTTGGGTCAGTGGAAGAAAAGGAAGAAATAGTTTTGCTAATCCATTTCCTTTAAAATAATATAAAAGCTTTCACTAGGAGAATAAGTATTTTTTGTTTTTTTTAAACTCTATTGTTAACTTCATGTGGGTCATTTGAATCTTTTCTTAACTAGGGTAGCAAAAATTCAAAATTCAGCCTTGCCCAGGTCAGAAGTGGTTTTGAACAATGTTCATATACAGATGAACCTCATGCCACAAACTCCACTCTTTGTGCTTCTACCTCTGAGTAACAATAAATGGCTTAAGAAAAATCAAGATACAAGAAATTATTCTTAGACAGTAGACACTGAGCTTTGCCCTCCCAGGCCCACTGTATTACCTTATTTTCAAAATGCCTTCTTCTCAGGTACATCAACATAAGTGATTAGTAGCAGCGGCAACTTTACAACCACTGTTGAACGCCAAGTTGTTCAGGCAAATTTGGTAGAGATGTGGATAAACTGTTAGCATTCAATGCATCTGTTTAGAAACTCCTTGTGGGAGGAAAAAAGAAAAAAAAAGGAAAGAAAGAAACCTACTTGTGAGGCGGACTTAGAACTTGTTCATAATACTACACAGCTCAGCTCAGACTAGCAGAGATGCATGTACCTTGCTTTTAGCAGTAAAAGTGGTAAACATCTCAATACTTTCCAGGGCCTACAATTTAAGAGTACCCAACAATGAACCTTTCAGAAATTAACTAATCAACTGTTAATAGGTTTATTTTGCAAGTCCAGATTTTCCTCTGGCATTTGCTGTGTATCATTAATATGATATACCCATAACACAGTTTGGTTGCCCTGGATGCCTCTCACTTCTTTCCCATCTTTGTATCATGAATTTAGCCACCAGTACACACACAAAAAGCACATACAGTTGCACAAAATATTGAGAAGTACTCTTGACTTTACAGTAAACTCCAGAGTGCTTTTTAAGCCAAAACTCTGGATATAACTAAGAATTCAGTAACTACCACTGTTACATTTTATCTTATAGATGCAAATGTTGTTGCAAAAATAGTGTTAAAAATGGCAATGTTGTGTGTCCTAAATGTTTCTATCAAATTCTGTTGCACACAAGTAAGAAATCATCATCTTTATTATTTTTATACTCAACACAGTAGTATGTGTCACATGGATTGCTTTTTTAAAAAGTGAATTTCAGGAGCTTCAAGATGGCGGAAGAGTACATCATGGGGATCACCTTCCTTCCCACAGATACATCACAAATACATCTACATGTGGAACAGCTCCTACACAACACCTACTGAACGCTGGCAGAAGACCTCAGACCTCCGAAAAGGCAAGAAACTCCCCACGTACCTGGGTAGGGCAAAAGAAAAAAGAATAAACAGAGACAAAAGAATAGGGATGGGACCTGTACCTCTGGGAAGGAGCTGTGAAGGAGGAAAGGTTTCCACACACTAGGAAGCCCCTTCGCGGGCGGAGACTGCGGGTGTCGGAGGGGGAAGCTTTGGAGCTGCGGAGGAGAGCGCAGCAACAGGGGTGCGGAGGGCAAAGCGGGGAGATTCCCGCACAGAGGATCTGTGCCGACCGGCACTCACCAGCCCAAGAGGCTTGTCTGGTCCCCCACCAGGACGGGCGGGGGCTGGGAGCTGCGGCTCGGGCTTCAGTCGGATCCCAGGGAGAGGACTGGTGGCGTGAACACAGCCTGAAGGGGGCTAGTGTGCCACAACTAGCTGGGAGGGAGTCCAGGGAAAAGTCTGGACCTGCCGAAGAGGCAAGAAACTTTTCTTCCCTCTTTGTTTCCTGGTGCATGAGGAGAGGGGATTAAGAGCGCCGCTTAAAGTAGCTCCAGAGACGGGCACGAGCCACGGCTTTCAGCGCAGACCCCAGAGATGGGCATGAGACGCTAAGGCTGCTGCTGCTGCCACCAAGAAGCCTGTGTGCGAGCACAGGTCACTATCCACACCTCCCCTCCCGAGAGCCTGTGCAGCCCGCCACTGCCAGCGTCCCAGGATCCAGGGACAACTTCCCTGGGAGAACACATGGCACGCCTCAAGCTGGTGCAACGTCACGCCGGCCTCTGCCGCCGCAGACTCCCCCCACATCCGTACCCCTCCCTCGCCCAGGCCTGAGTGAGCCAGAGCCCCCGAATCAGCTGCTCCTTTAACCCCGTCCTGTCTGAGAAAAGAACAGACGCCCTCAGGCAACCTACTCGCAGAGGCGGGTCCAAATACAAAGCTGAACCCCAGGAGCTGTGCGAGCAAAGAAGAGAAAGGGAAATCTCTCCCAGCAGCCTCAGAAGCAGTGGATTAAATATCCACAATAAACTTGATGTATCCTGCATCTGTGGAATACATGAATAGACAACGAATCATCCCAAATTGAGGAGATGGACTTTGGGAGCAAAGATATATGCATCTTTTTCCTTTTTCTCTTTTTGTGTGTATGTGTATGCTTCTGTGTGTGATTTTGTCTGTATAGCTTTGTTTTTACCACTTGTCCTAGGGTTCTGTCTGTCCATTTTTTTCTTTGTTTGCTTTTTTTAGTATAGTTTTTACCGCTTGTTATCATTGGTGGATTTGTTTTTTGGTTTGGTTTCTCTCTTCTCTCCTTTTTTTTATTAGTTTTTTTTTTTAATGTTAATAACTTTATTTTATTTTTTCTTTCTTTCTTTCTTTTTCTCTCCCTTTCATGTTGATGACAGGGTTTCGGTGCTCCAGCCGGGTGCCAGGCCTGTGCCTCTGAGGTGGGAGAGCCAACTTCAGGACATTGGTCCAACAGAGACCTCCCATCTCCATGTAATATCAAAGGGCGAAAATCTCCAAGAGATCTCCAACTCAACGCCAAGACCCAGCTCCACTCAACGACCAGCAAGCTACAGTGCTGGACACACTATGCCAAACGACTAGCAAGACAGGAACACAAGCCCACCCATTAGCAGAGAGGCTGCCTAACATCATAATAAGGTCACAGACACCCAAAAACACACCACCGGACATGGACCTGCCCACCAGAAAGACAAGATCCAACCTCATCCACCAGAACACAGGCACTAGTCCCCTCCACCAGGAAGCCTACACAACACACTGAACCAACCTTAGCCACTGGGGGCAGACACCAAAAACAATGGGAACTACAAACCTGCAGCCTGTGAAAAGGAGACCCTAAACACATAAAGTTAAGCAAAATGAGAAGACAGAGAAACATACAGCAGATGAAGCAGCAAGGTAAAAACCCACCAGACTAAACAAATGAAGAAGAAATAGGCAGTCTACCTGAAAAAGAATTCAGAATAATGATAGTAAAGATGATCCAAAATCTTGGAAACAGACTGGAGAAAATACAAGAAACATTTATCAAGGACCTAGAAGAACTAAAGAGAAAATAGACAATGATGAACAACACAATAAATGAAATTAAAAATTCTCTAGAAGGGATTAAGAGCAAAATAACTGAGGCAGAAGAACGGATAAGTGACCTGGAAGATAAAATAGTGGAAATAACTACTGCAGAGCAGAATAAAGAAAAAAGAATGAAAAGAATTGAGAACAGTCTCAGAGACCTCTGGGACAACATTAAATGCACCAACATTCGAATTATAGGGATCTCAGAAGAAGAAAAGAAAAAGAAAGGGACTGAGAAAATATTTGAAGAGATTATAGTTAAACAGTTCCCTACTGTGGGAAAGGAAATAGTCAATCAAGTCCAGGAAGCACAGAGAGTCCCATACAGGATAAATCCAAGGTAAAACATGCCAAGACACATATTAATCAAACTATCAAAAATTAAATACAAAGAAAAAATATTAAAAGCAGCAAGGGAAAAACAACAAATAACATACAAGGGAATCCCCATAAGGTTAACAGCTGATCTTTCAGCAGAAACTCTGCAAACCAGAAGGGAGTGGCAGGACATATTTAAAGTGATGAAAGTGAAAGACCTAAAGCCAAGATTACTCTACCCAGCAAAGATCTCATTCAGATTCAACGGAGAAATTAAAACCTTTACAGACAAGCAAAAGCTGAGAGAATTCAGCACCACCAAACCAGCTTTACAACAAATGCTAAAGGAACTTCTCCAGGCAGGAAACACAAGAGAAGGAAAAGACCTACAATAACAAACCCAAAAGAATTAAGAAAATGGTAATAGGAACATACATATCGGTAATTGCCTTAAATGTAAATGGATTAAATGCTCCAACCAAAACACATAGACTGGCTGAATGGATACAAAAATAAGACTCGTATATATGCTGTCTATAAGAGACCCACTTCAGACCTAGGGACACATACAGACTGAAAGTGAGGGGATGGAAAAAGATATTCCATGCAAATGGAAATCAGAAGAAAGCTGGAGTAGCAATTCTCATATCAGACAAAACAGACTTTAAAATAAAGACTATTGCAAGAGACAAAGAAAGACACTACATAATGATCAAGGAATCAATCCAAGAAGAAGATATAACAATTGTAAATAATTCTGCACCCAACAAAGGAGCACCTCAACACATAAGGCAAATGCTAACAGCCATAAAAGGGGAAACTGACAGTAACACAATCATAGTAGGGGACTTTAACACCCCACTTTCACCAATGGACAGATCATCCAAAATGAAAATAAATAAGGAAACACAAGCTTTAAATGATACATTAAACAAGATGGACTTAATTGATACTTATAGGACATTCAATACAAAAACAACACAACACACTTTCTTCTCAAGTACTCATGGAACATTCTCCAGGTTAGATCATATCTTGGGTCACAAATCAAACCTTGGTAAATTTAAGAAAATTGAAATCGTATCAAATATCTTTTCCGACCACAATGCTATGAGACTAGATATCAATTACAGGGGAAAATCTGTTAAAAATACAAACAAATAAAGTCTGAACAATACACTACTTAATAACCAAGAGATTACTGAAGAAATCAAAGAGGAAATCAAAAAATACCTAAAAACAAATGACAATGAAAACACAACAACCCAGAACCTATGGGATGCAGCAAAAGCAGTTCTAAGATGGAAGTATAGAGCAATACAATCTTATCTTAAGAAACAAGAAACATCTCACAAAAACAACCTAACCTTACACCTAAAGCAAAAGAGAAAGAACACAAAAAAACACCCAAAGTTAGCAGAAGGAAAGAAATCATAAAGACCAGATCCAAGACAAATGAAGAAGAAATGAGGAAAACAATTGCAAAGATCAGTAAAACTAAAATCTGGTTCTTTGAGAAGATAAACAAAATTGATAAACCATTAGCCAGACTCATCAAGAAAAAAAGAGAGAAGACTCAAATCAATAGAATTAGAAATGGAAAAGGAGAAGTAACAACTGACAGTGCAGAAATACAAAAGATCATGAGAGACTACTACAAGCAACTATATGCCATAAAATGGACAACCTGGAAGAAATGGACGCATTCTTAGAAATGCACAACATGCCTAGACTGAATCAGGAAGAAATAGAAAATATGAACACACCAATCACAAAGCCTGAAATTGAAACTGTGATTAAAAATCTTCCCACAAACAAAAGCCCAGGAGAGATGGCTTCACAGGCAAGTTCTATCAAACATTTAGAGAAGGGCTAATGCCCATCCTTCTCAAAATCTTCCAAAATATAGCAGAGGGAGGAACACTTCTAAACTCATTCTATGAGGCCACCATCACCCTGATACCAAAACCAGACAAAGACGTCACAAAGAAAGAAAACAACAGGCCAATATCACTGATGAACATAGATGCAAAGATCCTCAACAAAATAAACAGAATCCAACAGCACACTAAAAATATCATACACCATGATCAAGTGGGGTTTATCCCAGGAACGCAAGGATTCTTCAATATACGCAAATCAATCAATGTGATACACCATATTAACAAATTGAAAGACAAAAACCATATGATCACCTCGAAAGATGCATAAAAAGCTTTTTAAAAAATTCAACACTCATTTATGATAAAAAACCTTCCAGAAAGCAGGCATAGAGAGAACTTACCTCAACATAATATAGGCCATATATGACAAACCCACAGCCAACATCGCCCTCAATGGTGAAAAACTGAAACCATTTCCACTAAGATCAGGAACAAGACAGGGTTGCCCACTCTCACCAATACTATTCAACACTGTTCTGGAAGTTTTAGCCACAGCAATCAGAGAAGAAAAAGAGATAAAGGGAATCCAAATCGGAAAAGAAGAAGTAAAGCTGTCACTGTTTGCAAATGACATAATATACTATACATAGACAATCCTAAAGAAGCTACCAGAATATTACTAGAGCTAATCAATGCATTTGGTAAAGTAGTAGGATACAAAATTAATGCACAGAAATTTCTTGCATTCCTATACACTAATGATGAAAAATCTGAAAGTGAAATTAAGGAAACACTCCCATTTACCATTGCAACAAAAAGAATAAAATACCTAGGAAAACACCTACCTAAGGAGACAAAAGACCTGTATGCAGAAAAATATGACACTGATGAAAGAAATTAAAAATGATACAAACAGATGGAGAGATATACCATGTTCTTGGATTAGAGGAATCAACATTGCGAAAATGACTATACTACACAAAGCAATCTACAGATTCAATGCAACCCACAGATTCAATGCATTCGCTATCAAATTACCACTGACATTTTTCTCAGAACTAGAACAAAAAATTTCTCAATTTGTGTGGAAACAGAGAAGACCCCGAATAGCCAAAGTAATCTTGAGAAAGAAAAATGGAGCTGGAGCAGTCAGGCTCCCTGACTTCAGACTATACTACAGATGGAAGTATAGAGCAATAGAGTTACAGTACTCAAGACAGTATGGTACTGGCACAAAACCAGAAATATAGATTAATGGGACAAGATAGAAAGCCCAGAGATAAGCCCATGCACATATTGTCACCTTACTTTTGATAAAGGAGGCAAGAATATATAATGGAGAAAAGACAGCCCCTTCAATAAGTGGTGCCTGGAAAACTGGAAAGCTACATGTAAAAGAATTAAATTAGAACACTCTCTAACACCATACACAAAGATAAACTCAAAATGGATTAAAGACCTAAATGTAAGGCCACACACTATAAAACTCTTAAAGGAAAACATAGGCAGAACACTCTATGACATAAATCACAGCAAGATCCTTTTTGACCCACCTCCTAGAGAAACGGAAATAAAAACAAAAATAAACAAATGGGACCTAATGAAACTTCAAAGCTTTTGCACAGCAAAGGAAACCATAAATAAGATGAAAAGACAACCCTCAGAATGGGAGAAAATATTTGCAAATGAAGCAACTGACAAAGAATTAATCTCCAAAATTTACAAGCAGCTCATGCAGCTCAATATCAAAAAAACAAACAACCCAATCCAAAAATGGGCAGAAGACCTAAATAGACATTTCTCCAAAGAAGATATACAGATTTCCAACAAACACATGAAAGAATTCTCAACATCATTAAACATTAGAGAAATGCAAATCAAAACTACAATCAGGTATCACCTCACACCAATCAGAATGACCATCATCAAAATATCTACAAACAATAAATGCTGGAGAGAGTGTGGAGAAAAGGGAACCCTCTTGTACTGTTGGTGGGAATGTAAATTGATACAGCCACTATGGAGAAACAGCATGGAGGCTCCTTAAAAAACTAAAAATAGAACTACCATACGACCCAGCAGTCCCACTACTGGGCATATACCCTGAGAAAAGCATAATTCAGAAAGAGTCATGTATCACAATGTTCATTGCAGCTCTATTTACAATAGTCAGGACATGGAAGCAACCTAAGTGTCCATTGCTAGATGAATGGATAAAGAAGATGGGCACATATATACAATGGAATATTACTCAGCCATAAAGAAAACGAAATTGAGTTATTTGTAGTGAGGTGGTGGACCAAGAGTCTGTCATACAGAGTGAAGTAAGTCAGAAAGAGGAAAACAAATACCGTATGCTAACACATATATATGAAATCTAAAAAAAATTTTAAATGATCATGAAGAACCTAGTCGCAGGACGGGTATAAAGATAAAGACCTACTAGAGAATGGACTTGAGGACACAGGGAGTGGGAAGGGGAAGCTGGGACAAAGTGAGAGAGTGGCATGTACATATATACACTACCAAATGCAAAACCGATAGCTAGTGGGAAGCAGCCGCATAGCACACGGAGATCAGCTCGGTGCTTTGTGACCACCTAGAGAGGTGGGACATGGAGGGTGGGAGGGAGTGAAATGCAAGAGGGAAGAGATATTGGGATATATGTATATGTAGAGCTGATTCACTTTGTTATAACGCAGAAACTAACACACCATTTTAAAGCAATTATACTCCAATAAAGATGTTAAAAAAAAAAAGTGACTTTCCATCGAGGCTCTGCTAAGACTATTACTGAGTTTTAAGGATACAGTTAATGCATTTTTGACAGAGTTGTGTATTTGTTCAAATTAATACACTGAAACCTGAATTGAAGGGTGTTGAAGTTAAAACTGTTGATTGTAATCAACCTAGTTGATTATACAGTGCTAATAAGTAATTAATTAAAATAAAAAGGTATATTAAATATAGTTAAGATTCACTAGAAATAAAAACAAGTTGAGAACAAGAAATTGTCTAATAAGTGCCAGGTAACTAAAGTGGTTCCTAGTAGCTTTTATACAATAAAAATAGAAAAGACATAGTCCCACACAATAAGCTGTTCTCGAGAAAGAGAAGGGAAGGGAAAGGGAGGGAAGGGGGTGAAAAGAAGCGAGGAGAGGAGAGGAGAGGATGGCAGAGGAGGGGAGAAGAGGGGAGAGGAGGGGAGGGGAGGAAGACTATATTGATTTCTCCCAGGAACAACTGGAACTGTTAGTAGAATAGCACCTGTTGTTTAGATCAGTAAGGTTTATTCTAAACAAGAAGAATATCCTTTCACCTCTTCTGTGAATGTATTATGTCAGCTGAGCAACTTTACACACAAGAAGGAAATAAACCACTTTCCCACATCATGAAAGTTCCAGAAAAAAGGAATTAGATTTGTTACAATTTATCAAAACCCAAGTTCAAGCAGGCCTCAGCAGCTTATTTTATATCTGAAGTAATATTAAAAGTAGTTGTGCAGGCTTCATTGTTTGTTGCCCCTACACGCTCTGTAAGACCTCAGAGTTCTGAAAATTTCTCAGTACCTGTTCCTGAGAGTTCAGAAGATATCATGTATTTATGAATAAACCAAATGAGTGATCTTGAGATATTTGCTGTTCTACTGTTCCCATGGATTGTTAGCACATTTAGTGACCTTCACTGCTGCTTTTATTAGGTACAAAATCCTACACCAAACATCACTATTCCTCTCCCTCTCCTCCTCCTCCTCCTTTGTCTCCTCCCCCCACCTTTTTAAGTTATAGCCCTCTCTCCAAGGGGATTGTCTAAGTACAGATCTAAGTGCCAAGCACCACACACCTAGTACTCAGATTTGCTCCTCTAACCCAGTTTGAATCGGTTTTATAGTTTCCATATCTGTGCTTAAATTTATCATCTCTTCATGCATGTTTTTAATCTTTTCTATTAGATTCTTTAGTAATATTTTGTATCACTGTTATTTAAAGTTCTGGTCTGATAAGTCCAACAACTGGGTCATCTCTGAGTCTGTTTCTATTGACTGCTTCCTCTGTTGAGCACATTTTCTTGCTTCTGTGTGTATCTTGTATTTTATTGCATTCTAATTACTTTTAATTAAAAAAAGAGAAAATAAAATAAATAATATTTACTTCCAGAAGAGAGTACACACCACTTTTCCTGCCAGGCTGCTTCTATGGTCTTTTTGCAGCATTAGTTTAATTCAGTTCACAACTGGCTTTAAATGTTTTGAGGATAGGATTGAGATTTTTTTTTCTCCATCAGTAGGAGTTAGGCTCTGAGCACTGATGAGATTCCTGAGATCTCTTTATGCTTTACAGCAATGCCTCCAGCTTTCTGAACTGTGGGAGATCTCCCTCTGCTTACAGCAAGGATGACAGATCCTGGATTTGCTTGGAAGTTCTCTTTGCTCTCCAGGATTTATGAACTTGATATCTCTCTCTTCACTGTTACCCTGCTGCCAACTTCAAAGGGTAGCTGGTTACACTATGTGAAGGTCCAGAATGCCTTGGGGAGCTTTTTCTTAGCTCTCCTGCCCCACCTCAATATGGGTGACTGAAATCCTGGAGTGCCTTCAGTGGGTTTCTTCAATGCTCCTGCCCTATTCCCTGCTTTCAGGTGGCTGCCTGTCTTGCACTTTCTCAGCTCTCCTGTTCTGCCTTCAGGCTTTGGTATACTATCCCCAAACACTCAGTGAAGACCTTTGAAAAGAGTTGGTGGGTGGATGCCAGTCTGTCTGGGGCTGAGGTTCCTTGAAATTCTAATCTGTCATACCTGACCTTTGGCAGCCATTAAAAGTTCTTTAAATGTTCCGTTGGTTTCTCCTTATCCTATCTCTGGTAAATTCTTCCTCTCCCAGTGTTCCAAAATGCATGAGAACAGCCAGGTGTCTTTTCTCTTCTATGAAGCCATGTCTTTTTTTCTAGAATATGATTGATTTAGTTTTCTTTGTTTTCTCAGCTCTACAATGGTTTTTAAATCGTAGCTAGCTTGTTTTTGTAACTGGGGTGAGAGCAATGGTTTCTTATGACCTTTTTACACCCCAACCAAAAACCTCCCCAACTTGCTTTTCAGAGAAAAATAATGCTCTTTCACTTTCATATGTTTATATAATATTCAATTAGTTTAGTTAACTGTTACAACTGAATAGCTGTCATGATTGGTTTGGAGACAAACAAAACTGAATCTGGGTGAACAGTACTTAACTGGTAGAAAAAGAAATGCAAGGACACTATTAGCCTCACTTATGGTGTGGACATCAGTAAGTAGGTTTTAAACTGGTGAGAACTCTCAAACAACTAAAGAAAAAACCCACAAGATTTTACTAAAACAAAATCAAATTTACCTGTAACAAATCTGACCCTGTATAACACTGACATAAAAGTAGTGCTTTATACAAATGACAACTCTCCCTTAGGAGTGCTAATTATGTACATTACTCCAACTAGCAAACAAAGTATAAAATCTTTACTGATCCAGCTCAAATATCAGTTTATTTAACAAACATTTTTATACTTTCTATATTGTTAATTCATTCTACTTGGGTTCGTTACTGGAAATTGATTATCCATATGTTGGATTGTCTCTGTTTTGCATACTTACTAATTGGCACCTCCTAATTCCTTCAATCTTTTTTTTAATCTGTACTTTTTTAATAATCTTAAACAATTCCATTATGTTAGCAATTTAATTTTCAGTAATGACTATTCTGTTCATTGTCTTTGATATTTTATCCCTTGATTTCATAATGATGTTTTAATTATCAATTTGTTTATTTAGGTATTTAGTGCCTCTCTTTTCCCTCATTTTTTTGAATTCATGACAAACTCACTCAGTCCCATGACATACACCCATTCATTTATGTACAAATACACATGCACACACACACACACACACACACATTCTGATGCTTCTTAAATTTATATCCCTTGCCCAGATTTCTCAGAACTCTACACTTATATATCTAATCTCTTATTTGACTCGACCTCTTGACTTAAATGTCTAATAAGTCTCTCAAATACAACATGTCTAAAAGTAAGCTCCTTATCTCTCCCACCCACCTACCTGAACATATTCGTCTACAACCCTTCCTAACTCAACTAATGGCAATTCCACACTTTCAGTTCTTCACATCAAAAGAACTTGGGATTATTCTTGATGCCATTGTTTCTCTCATAACCACATCTAAACTTGTAGGCTCTACTTTGAAATTATATCCAGAATTTATTTAATTATCTTTTCCCATACCACTGCTACCATCCACCATCTTGGTCCAAACCACCATGATCTCTTCTCTGGATTTTTTGTAATAATGTCCTAATCTATCTGCCTGCCTGTATATCTACCCAACTATCTATCTATTTATCTATTTGTCTATCTTCCTTTCTCTCCTATTTGGCCACTAGTTATTTTCTTAGATCTTGTTACATGCCTTCCATAGTTCCACAGGGTTTGCAAAACTACTTGGGATGGGGGTGGAGGTGGGGTTGTGCCATCCTGTGTGAAAAACACCCTCAGGCTTTGGCTTGTTTCAGTTGAGTTACCAAAATACTGTTTGAACAGGGTAGAAGGTGGAGGTTGAGCTTCCACTCAGCTTTTTAATTCCACGTTCTTAAACATATAGCAATAGTTAACAATCACTAGACCATTGAGCCAGGCATCTAATATGGAATATTGAGACCCAAATTAATAAATAGATAAAAGAAACTTAGAAGAAGCAAAGTTATGCAGGAAGGAGAAATATTGAAAAATACAACTATTATTAAAATTCTCTGAGATAAAAGGAGATAATGCATCAGTAATACATGCAGATAATTCTATAAAAAGGAAAAGGGACATTCAACAAATAAAAAAGACCCTTGAAAATTAAAAATATGATTGCAAAACACTTCAATCACACTTTTGATATCCAAGGGATCTTTTTATTCTTTGAATGTCTTGTCCCTTTTTATAGAATTCTGTACATGTATTATTTGGAAAATGTAAAGGATATTTTCTATTTGTCCTTACGCTTCCATTTTCTCTTGCCACCTGTAGAGTACAGACCCCAAGTTAACCAGCCCCCAGTGGTTCACACCCTATAAACCCTTCCCTTTGAGTGTGGGTGAAATGTTGACTTGCTTCTAACTAATAGAATAAGGCAAAGATGATGGGATATCACTCCCAAGACTGGATTACATCACATGGCAAAGGTGATGGGCTGACAGTTCCATAAGTAGGTTAGGTAATATGGTAAAGGTAGAAAGATGTCACTCCTATGGTTACTTTATCGTATGCATATACATATGTAGAGAGAGACTAGCAAAATGAAGATTATACATATATAAAGGTCTCAGAGGGAGAGAGAGAGACTTCATGTAGAGAGAGGAGCTAGCAAGATGAAGTCATCTGCCACCTTCTAGTATGCACTAGAGAGACTCTCCTGCTGGCCTTAAAGTAAGTTCCATGTTGTGAACTGCTTATGGAAGGGTTGACATGACAAGGAACTTCAGGTGGCTGCAGCCACCCAAATACAGCCAGCAAAAAGCCAGATTCCTCATACAGTTGCAAAGAAATTCTTCCAACAAACCTGAAAGAACTTAGAAGTGAATTCTTCCCCAGTCAAGCCTCCATACCAACAGTCTTTATTGCAACCTGCTGAGATCTTGAGGCAGAGAATGCAGCTAAGTCAAGCATGGATACCTGATCCACAGAAACTGTGAGACAGTAAATATGTGTAAGCCACTAAATTTTGGTAACTTTGCTATTCCACAGCAATAGAAAACTAATGAAGCTTTATAGAACTGCCTCAGCAGTTAACAGGTTGTACTCTGGGAACAATTGCCTGGGTTCAAAATTCAGTTCTGCCACTTACTTGAACAAGTTACTTAACCTCTTTCTTCCGCAGTTTTGTCATGTATAAAATGGGGATAATAATGGTACCTACCTCAGTGAATAGTTATGAACATTAAATGAGTTAATATATATATAAAGCACTAGAATAGTACCTGGCACATAATAAGAACTATGTGTTTGCTATTATGATAATTCTAATAATAAGCTAATAAATATGAATAGATAATATAAACTAACATAATATAAAATAATAAAATGAAAGAATATAAACATAATTAAGTAGTTATGATAAACAATATAAAATAATTTAAAAATAATTAATACATTACTATCATTATATCAATCAGAATAGACTAAGTTATGCTGCAGGAAAAAAAATCTCAAAATCTCAGTGACTTTAAGCACAAACATTTATTTCTTGCTCACATTAAATGTCTACTGCTGATAGCAACATTCTCTGTTTACTGTATTCTCATTGACCCAGGCTGATGGAGCAGCTACCAACTTGAGTGTTGCCAGTCACTGTATCAGAGCAAAAAAAAAATTCTGGAGAGTTTCACTTTAGTAGTTAAATGCTCCAGCCTGGAAGTGACACACCCCATTTTTGCTACAACTCTTTGGCTCCATCCAACTATCAGGGAACCCAAAACATACAATCTCACCATACACTCAAAAGTGGAGAAAAACAGAAATGTTTGGCAAAAAGAATACTACACTTGTTATTTTTAGTATTAGTATTTGACTCTTTAATCTATGAACATGTTTTGACTAATATAAAAACTAAATTTAAGAAAGAAAATAAGGTGCCATCTAGATTCAAAATGGGTTAATCATAATTATCGTTGTCTGAAGTTGTTTCAGAAATTAGACTCCTCCAAATCTGACTTGGATGTAAGTTATTGAAAACAAATCACTAATTTTTCAACATACTTCAAATACACCAAGATACCTTTGCTTCTTAATACTACAGATATTTTATTGAATAGATATTTTCTTTTGTAATGTAAACATTGCAATTCTACTTGTTCCACTGCAATATAAAAAGCATAACTTTTTATTTCTTCAAGATAGTAGCTACAAACAGTAAAACAGAAAAACTACAAGGACCATCATGTGGAAAAGCCTCACTGCATCCGGCCAGGGCCCCCAAATTGTATAGTCATGCTCTATTTCTGGAGCTTGACAACTCCTCCTCCCCCTGCTCCAAGAAACCAAGCCTATAAACAAGGATTATCCTGGGTTGAGAGAGGGCCTCACAGGCCAGGAGCAGACCATAGTGACCATAGTTCATTGTAGTTTTGTTGTCTTCTGAGACTAGCAATGGATCTTCACAATTGCTGGTTTTTTTTGGGGGGGGGAAAGATATATCCCTACTTCACATCATATACTTAAATAATTCCAGACTAAGTAACCTTTAAAACATGATACATATAAATAGATGATCTTCAGGTGGTAAATGCTTTCCTAAACTTGACCCTAAATAAAATAAATACATTTGGCAATGCACAGAAAAAGACAATCATAACTGAGAAGTTTTTTGTTTTCTAAGAATAACAAAAACAGAAACAATGCCAATATAAATGGAAAAGAAGATACCTACAATATAAATGAGAGGAAAATAGGTTAACGTCATTCTGTATAAAGATAATATATAAATATATTCAATAGAAAAGAATATTGTCACAGAAAATAGGAAAAGGGAAAATTTTCAAAAGAATACAAATGGTTAATAACATATACATAAAGTATAATCTATTTAAAATCAAAATGAATATTAAAACGATATTTTGTTTTGATTCCTTGCTAAAAGATAAAATGACTTATAATAACCATCATTATTGAGCTTGTGGAAAAAATAGGCACTACGATTTGATAATGGTAACGTAACTTGGTTCAATTTTTCTGGAAGGTAATTTTCATTATGTATCAAAACCCCTAAAATTATCCATATTCTTCGACTCAGCAATTTTATTTCTATAAATTTCCATTAGGAAACAACCAGAGGTAGATTGAAAACAATCTAAATGTTCTATAATAAGAGATTGATTAAATAAATTATTATAATCCAAATGATGAAACACTAGCAGGCATTTTGCATTATTTAGTAATAAGAGCATTAAATGAGAAAAGTATCATGCTTATTGTTAAGTGAAAAAGGAAAACTATAAAATATTAAGAATGGAATAACCAGAGTCACTAAAATAATAAATAATAAAACAATATTTTAAAATATCTATACAGAAATAAAAGTTGGAAAGCTAAAAAACCAAGGTTATCAAAATGGCTATATATCTCTAGACAGGGAACTCACAAGTGACTCTTCTTTTAACGTAAAAACATTTTATTAATTTTGAAACAGTCTCAAATTTACAGAAAAGTTGTAAGTACTGTACAAAGAAATTTTATTTCCTGAACCATTTGAGAATCACTTGTCAACATGTTGCCCCAACACCCCTGAATACTTTAGGGTGTATTTCCTACAAATGAGAACATTCCTATACACAGCCACGTATCATATCAAACATAACAAAATCACATCAATAACATATCAAAATCACAAAAATAACATTGATACATTACTACCATCTAATCCCCAGTCCCATTCAATTACTTCCACTAAATGTCCACAAAATGCATATTACAGCAAAATAAACCTAGTTCAGAATCACATGTTGCATTTAGTTCTCATGTCACTTTAGTCTCCTTTGTCCTCAGTTCCTCAGTTTTTCCTTGACTTTCATGACCTTGACAGTTTTGAAGTTTATAAGCCAGTAATTTTGTAGAATGTCTCTCAATTGGTGTTTGGTACGCTCTCATATTAGATTCTAGTTAAGCATCTGTGCCAGGAATATCGAAAAGTGATGATGTGTTCCTCTCATTGCATCCTATCGGGTAGCTCATGATTTTGATTTGTCGTAATTATAGTGATGCTCACTTTGATCACTTTATTAAGGTTGTGTCTCCCAGGTTTCTCCACTGTAAAGTTACTCTTTTCTCACTTGTAATTAGGAAGTATTTTTGTATGGAGGTATTTTGGGACTATGTAAATACCCTCTTCTTCATCAAACTTCAATTTTTAAATTTATATCACTAAGGACTCATGGTTTCCTATTTTATTATAATTTGTTAATAATATTATTTATTCTCATGCTTAGTTTGTCTCCTGTTTGAACAGTGGGAGCTTATTTACACTGGTTTCTGTGTCCTTTCTTTCTTCCTTTTTTCCTTTCTCCCTTTCCCCCTCCTTCCTTCCCTCCCTCTTTCTTTCCTTCTTTCTTTCTTTCCTTCTTTCTTTCTTTCTTTCTTTCTTTCTTTCTTTCTTTCTTTCTTTCTTTCTAAATATATATAAATATTGAATCATTATGTTGTATATATTAAGGCAATGCTATGTCAATTATACCTCAGTAAAACACACACACACCCACAATGGGTTGAATTCAGTGCTCAAGATCCAAGTATATTCCAGATTGCTAAGAAGTTGATTTTTCTGTTTTAACAGAGAGTAGAAAATGAAAAAATAAATTTCCTAATTGAGTGGAATTAATTGTGTTACTTAGAGTTTCAGAAAATAATAATGCGAGTATCTCATGGTTCAGGATTTGAGAAGGTCAGACTGCTGGGCTGTCTCTGAACAACATCCCCTGGGTCACCTTTAATGGGTATTGGAGAGGCTTCTGAAAAAAAGAGGAAAGAAAGGAAGAGGAGAAGAAAGCATGGAAGGAAAAGAAACAAGTATATTAGGGAAACTGATTAACTCACATTTAAACTCTTTGTTTTATGATTACTAAGGGGAAATTTCCCATTTCTTATGCCCAAAAGAGGATTTCTGCCTTTTCTATTAGAGCTCTAAATAACATTGCCATAATTACTTGCTTGCTTTATACTTTCCCTTCTAAGCTCTACATTTTCTACTCTAATGTCTAGTTTCATTGGGAAAAGCTTTTCCTACCTGCAGCTCAACACCCATAGCCCTCTCCTCCCCAACTACTTCTTTCCTTTACAGGTCCCATCCAATTCACTAACCAGCTCTACTAGGGTCTGCAGCCTGGAGACCACCCACAGCCTACAAGCAGAAAAGTGCTGAAAACCTGTCAGCTACAGCTGACACAGAGTCCATCATGTTAGATTCTAATGCCGTGAACATTTTTCTGAAAATTTTCCACAGAGCACTGCCTGGTGTTGACATTTTAGGTCTAAGAGTAGCGACTCATACTTTGCTTCTTGACTGGCCCTAACTTTCAAAGTGACAGGTACAAAATCCTGGAACTCTCTGAAATCTCTTTTTGTCCAGAATATAAAGTGGGGCTAACACAACTACTGAGTCCCTTGGACAAACTGCAATGCCTCCCTTGAATGGAGGGAGTGCTTTGAGATTCTCACAGGAAAATTCTAAAAGAGGAATTGGAGAGTATAATGATGTTTTTCTAAATTGGAAGTGACAACCAGCATTTACTGGGGGAATCAGAAGATAGAATTGAGAGCAGGAAGCCTTATATTCATTACAACAGATGGTTTAGTTTTCACTGAATGATGAGGATGAAGCTGAGTGAATGAGCAGCGGTATGTCCTTAAAAGATTCAGCAGCCATCCAATTACACAGGAACAATCTAGCAGGCACTGAAGACTTGGACTGGTCTGTATTATACAAAATAAAGCATCCCTACTGGATTTGACTTCTGTTGGTTGAAGTCATAAGGCATAGTGTTCCACTATTAAGTTAACACTGGCATAATTACTAGTGGCATGTCTTTTCTAAAAAATAGGATTTTGTTCAAATTCCTAGTACAAAAATAAGTCACATAGCAAATCTGTAATACGTGCTTGTTGAAAAAGTAGTGAATGATTTTCAGTTCAAGGAATTGCTTTCTTTTACTGCTTGGTCTTTCTCTCGTCTATTGTCCACCTCTTCTTTCCTTTATAAAAAAGTATGAAACGTTTCATATGAAAATATAAAACATGCAGGAAAGTACAGAACATAATATAACAGACCTCTGTTTTCCACCACCAAGATTAAGCAGATGTTAACATTTTTCAATACACGCTTGATACCTCCCTCTTTTTTAGTCATAAAATTTTATATATGTATATCCTCCTCTGTTCATCCTTTTATCCTCACCCCTCCATGGAGGTAAGAACTGATCTAAATTTTTTTTGTATCATTTTTTTGCGTATGTTTGTACTTCTATTATATAAGTAGGTGTTCCTGAACACCTGAACACTATCATTTCGTGTAACAATTTTCATACATGTCATTATGCTGTATTTATCCTTTTGCAGCTTTCTAATTAACACTTTTTAAAGATTTATTCATATTGATACACATAGATTTAGTTCATTCAGTTTAACAGCATTCCTTTATGTGTACTTAACCCATAACTGCCTGAGGGACCCATCCAAGTCCTCAGAAATTGTTAGATTAGCCCCATTTAATAGGATGGCAAGTTGTTTTTTCAATCAAGTATTTTGATTAATATACACATGTATGAGAGTTTACAGAAAAATGTGCCTCCCGATGGAACATTTATTTTTGTTTTTTACTATTACAAACAAGGCTGAAATGAACATTTTTGTACATGTACCCCTGATCATATATAAGAGAGTTTTCCTAAAGAAGAAATCTAGGAGTCACATTGCTAGATCCTATGGAATGATCATCTTCAAACTTATCAGGTATTATCAAGTTGCTTTCTAAAATGGTTGTAACAGTTTACCCTACCATCAGCAATAAATAAGAATTGCTGTCTCCTTACATCATCATCATCACTAACCCTCGATGTCAACCCACTAATTAATTTTTGTCAATTTAATGGTCGTGAAATTATACCTCACAGAGATTTTGATTTTAAGAATATCTTTGAGAATATTCTTAAATCATTAATTACTAATGATTTTGAGAATATTTTTATATTTTTATTGACTGTTTACACTTCCATGAATTGTCTGTTTACATCCTTTACCAATTTCTTTTTCTTTTTATTCTTCGTACTGGTTTTTAAGATACAGGTTGCAAAATATGTCCCTGTCTGTGTCTTTACTTATGATATCTTTTTTAACGAAAATTGCTTTAATTTTAAAGTGCTCAAATTTATCGAACCTGTCTTTTATGGTTTTCGCTGTTTGTATCCTGTTAAAGAAATGCTTCCTTTAAAAACTGCCATGAAGATACTCTCTAATTATTCTCTAATGTTTTCTTTTAAAAGATTTAGTTTCTCCTTTTATATTATTTTAAAATTTTATTTCTGCATAAAATATAATATGGGAATCTGTTTTTAGCATGTCCCTGTGCCAAGTACTGGATAACTTATCTTTAACCCTATTCTTTGCAAGTCTCCTTTCTCATAGAAGGACTAATGCTTCTATGAAAAGCTAAAGGCCTAAGCTTCTAACATATTCATGGTTCTCTTTCTACGTCTTTATCCTTATAGACTTATACCAATGCCACACTGTCTCATAATATAATTCTAAACTTGGTAAGTGGCGTGATAGGCAGAAAAATGGCTCCTGAAAGATGTTCATATCCTAATCCCTGGAACCTGTGAATATGTTCCCTTGTATGGCAAAAGGACTTGACAGATATGATTAAATTAAGGACTTGATACGGGGAGATTATCCTGGATTATTCAGGTGGGCCCAATCTAACCCACAAATCCTCAGAGGGAAGAACTTTTACCCACTGAGATCAAAGTGAGAGGGAGATGGTAATTCCTCTAGAGGCTCTAGCAATGAATATGTGAAAGAATATATGTCAGCCCTGCTGACACCTTGATCTTAGCCCAGTGATAACTGAGTTGGTTCTAATCTGCAGGAATGTAAGAAAATAAATTCGAGTTATTTTAAGCCATGAATTTTGTGGTAATCTGTTATAGCAGCCATAGAAAACTAATACAAGTGTAAGAACAATTCTCTTCTACTGTTTTCCTTTTTTAAAGCTTATCTTGGTTATTTTTGGCCCTTCACTCTTCTACTTGAATTTTAGAAAGAATTTATCAAATTGTGTGGAAAATGGAATTTTGGAAAGAATTGTATTGATACATTTTTGCCAGTTTGGCAAGAATTGCCATTTTCATGACTATCTTTAAACATGGTGTGGTGTTAATTTTGTGTCAAATTGACTGGGCCACAGAGTGCCCAGATATCTGGGCAAACTTTATTCTGAGTGTTTCTGTGAGGGTGCTTTTGGATGAGATTAACATTTAAATTGGTAGACTTAAGCAATTGCTCCCACTAGTGTGGGTAAGCCTCATCCAATCAGTTGAAGGCCTGAATAGAACAAAAAGTCTGACCCTCCCCTGAGTAAGAAAGAATTCTTTCCTACCTGACTGCCTTCAAACTAGGACATCAAATTTTTTTTTTCTTGCCGTCAGACTCGACCTGAACATTAGTTCTTCCTGGGTCTCCAGCTTGCCAACGCGCTCTGCAGATCTTGGGATTTGCCCCTTCCATAATTGTGGAGCCAATTCCTTATAATATATGTTTACATATATATATCCTATTGGTTCTGTTTCTCTAGAGAACCCTAACACATGTGGCATATTTCTCTAATTATTTGGGTCATCTTTTCTAATTTTTCTCCATATAAGTCTTTCTTTTACATCTTTTTTAGATTCATGCTTGAGTACAGGTTCATGCAAAAAGTACAGGTTTTATTGGTATCATAAATAGTATCTTTTTTATGATTTCATTTTATAATCTGATGCTTGAGTATAGATGTTACATAAGTTAATTTTGAATACTCATCTAGTTTCCAGCAATATAACTGAACTCTGCTATTGTTTCTAATACCTTGTCAATTCTCTAATATTTTTTGTCAGCTCTCTTGGATATTCTTTACAGACTATCACACTAGCAAAAATTAACCATTTTATTTCTACTTTCTAATCTTTTTGCACTCCTCCTCAATGTTGTAAAGTGTTGGTAGTGTGTGTATTTGTGAAATTAGGCTAAATGCAGTAATAAACAAATGAAACATTTCAGTGGCTTACTAGAACTGAATTTTCATGTGAGTTGGCAGAGGAACTTTGCTTCATGTAGTTAGTACAGACCCAGGTGTCTTTCACCATGCAGCTCAGTTATTTTCTAGAACCCCATTCTCTTCAGCATTTAGCCACATAGAGAAAGAGAGAGAGAGCCTGAAGCGTTGTAGGAAAGATTTCATTACAGCTTAGGTCTTGAAGTGGTGTATGTCACTTTTTCCCACATTTCATTAGCCAGAACTTAGTCACATGACTCTACCTAACTGCAAAGGAAACTAAGAGATACAAGCTATGTGCCCTGGAAGAAAGAGATACAGGATTGGTAAACACATAGCAGTCATTAGTAGTATCCCAGTTTTCTTTGGATAGCTATTCAGAATGAGAGTTGATAGGCCAAAGCATATGCATGCTTTTATGGTTTCATATTATTTTTAAGCTTTATTTTTGCATACAGTGTGACCTGAAGATATTGATACAATTTCAAACTGTCCTCCCTCAGAAACTTTATAGAAATACACAATTAGGACTCATTTAAAAGAAATTAATCTAGCTCTGTCCAAGACTGCTGTCCTCCATGAAGTTATAGCAAAAGCGTAGTATTTCTTCTATCTAAAAACAAACTTTTAACAGAGTACATTGATCAGGGGCTGTTAAGGAGCCATCTCTGGGAAAAAAAGAAATGCATTATCTTTGCCATTCCATTTGAGGCATCTTTATCAAGTGAGAATAAAAATGAGGAAGAAAATTCATGAAAGAACACCGTGACAGCTTAGGGCAGGAGGGGAGTGTCTTGTTGGTCATGGAGATAGTGGGATAAGAGTGTGGAGATGACTCTGAAGTAGGCAGAGGCCACTGGCCTTATCTAGCTCTTGCTGAAAGAAATTCCTCTTTCTATTCCAACAGATGCCTCTTCAAACCTCACTCAACTCCATGAAGCTCATCACAAAAATACACAGTTTTATTTTTATCAAATTTTAGTGCCTGAAGGTATAATGCTTCCTCATTGTTTTCACTTTTGCTCTTCAAACCCTCACTTAGGAATCTGTAAGAAAGTCACCATTCCATTGGTCAACTAAGCACTAAGTTCTCTGTGATGAGCATCAACCACTAATAGGCTACAGGTCTAACCCAGGGGGGCTCCTTAATCATGAAGAGTTTTAGTTTCAATTTATTCTATAGAGGAATATAAATCAGGTGTGATGATATATTTAGGGATCCAGCATCCAGATTAGAGATTACCTAGGTAATGAGTAATTACATAACAACAGGAGAAGTACTGACCTGATCATTTGTATGTGACCAAGGGTTAGGTTACTAATCATGATAACCATCTACAGCTCTATGTTCGATTTTTCCAATCTTCCCTGTTATTCGAGCCCTGAGGGCTAGTCAGAATAGGAGAGCTCCAAGAGTATCAGATCTGGGTATAATTTTGCCATCCTGTGGCACACACACAAAAAAAAACTGTAGAAAAACATCCTCCCCTGAGAAACTCGGTTTAGCCAACACATTGCTAGCTGAAATTCCTAACTGTGAGAAAGAGCAGCAAAGTTGCTAATCAGAATTCAAAGAAGGTGGAAACAATGTGATAATTTATACTGAAGGCTAAATTTAAAAGCAAGCTATACTAATACTAACCCCAAAATCTACTTAGCCCCTTCTCACATTTTTATTTTTTCCTGTGTAAATATGTACTGGGATGGCCAAGAAGTTCATTCAGGTTTTTCCATAGCATCTTATGGAAAAACCCAAACGAACTTTCTGACCAACCCAATACCTCTTTTCCCTTTCTGCTTCTAATTTCTTTTATCTTGTATCTCTTTCATTTTCTCTCATTTTTCTCTTTTGTCACTTTTTTTCTGCTTCTCTCACTCTTTCCTTAACTTCTTATCTTCTTATTCCCCCCCTCCACTTTTTGTCACCTTCCCACAAGACATTAACTGGCTTTTATCACAATATTAAGTATATTTTTATTATTGGCCAACAGTGTTAAAGACTCCTTTTGTTTCTTATTCCTTGGTCTTAATATAAAATTCAGATTAATTGAATGTTTCACATACAAATTCAAGTTATCTAACGTTTCCTGAACACTTGTTTTAGAGTGGGACTGGCAACTCTACATTTTTACCAGACATCCGCAGGTGATTCTGATGTGGGTGTTCTGTAAGATCACACTTACTGAAATCCTTTCTTATCTTTCTTTTTCTTTAAATTTATTTATTTATTTTTGGCTGCACTGAGTCTTTGTTCCTGCGCATGGGCTTTCTCTAGCTGCGGCGAATGGGGGCTACTCTTCGTTGCAGCATGCAGGCTTCTCATTGCTGTGGCTTCTCTTGTTGTGGAGCACAGGCTCTAGGTGCACTGACTCAGTAGTTGTGGCTCCCATCAGTAGTTGTGTGCACGGGCTTAGTTGCTTCGCGGCTTGTGGGATTTTCCCAGACCAGGGCACCAACCCGTGTCCCCTGCATTGGCAGGCAGATTCTTAACCACTGTGCCACCAGGGAAGTCCCTCTCATCTTTTTTTATTCTCAGTACTACCTTCCTTGTTTCCAATTTCTAAACCTCTTCTGTTCTTCTTAAACCCCAATACCCACTATCTATAGATGACCTTGCATATTACTTTACAGAGAACAAGGTAACTATGGTGAATTTCTTCAGTTTCCATCTTTTGACAACGACTAAGAATGTCTCTTGCTATTCTTTATTTTTTCCTGAATTAATCCTTGCACCCCTCTTCTTTACATCAGGAGAAAGAGAACCTCTTATCCAAGGCTGACAGTGTGTCCTGCGCATTGATACCATCTGCAACTCCACCATTTGGAAGACAACTCCATCTCCTCCAATTCCCATCATTCTCCCTCCCTCTCTCCCTCCCTTTGTCCCTCTTTTTCACTCTCCCTTCCTCTCTCTCTCCCTTTTCTTCTTACTCTAATAATTCCTTACCTTTCTGGTTGTGGCTGTTATTATTATTATTATTGATATGAAGATTTATCTCTTACAAACTGATAAGCTTCTTGAGCACACCCCACATATTCATCTTTGTATACCTACAAATCACCTAGTTCAATTCTTCAATAAATCTTGTTGAATAATTAGTTGAATTGGTTGCTTTGTCCTTATGTATGTTCCTCCACAGAGTGTTTTTCTGAATCACAGACGTGACAATCCCCATCCTGGATTAAGGAATTAGAATGGCAGCTGGATAGCTGTTCAGAAACCAGCAACATTCAGAAAATGTAATAAATGTTCCTATTCACAGTGGCAATTAAATCTGTAAGACATTTAGAAATAACTTTCTCAAGAAATGTGATATTGGGCTTCCCTGGTGGCGCAGTGATTGAGAGTCCGCCTGCTGATGCAGGGGACGCGGGCTTGTGCCCTGGTCCAGGAAGATCCCACATGCCGTGGAGCGGCTGGGCCCGTGAGCCATGGCCGCTGAGCCTGCGCTTCCGGAGCCTGTGCTCCACAACGGGAGAGGCCACAACAGTGAGAGGCCCGCATACCGCAAAAAAAAAAAAAAAGAAATGTGATATTTATACATAGGAAACCACATCTACTGAAACATAAAAGAAACTAAAAAATTGGAAAGGCATATTTACCTCACTGGGAACTGAAGGAAGAATATCATAATAATGTTATTTTTTTCTAAAATTACTTTATAATTTTTCAGGCCATTAAAATCCAACCCAGATTATGATAAGACTTTTGATTACTTGTCCAAGGGGAGGGGGAAGTTTGAGAAGCTTCCATGTGGTGTTTGTCACTGTGCTATCTCTTATTCCATAGGACAAGGAACCCATGGGAGAGTTCTGCCAATTACCAAGCATGTTCATTTCAATTATACACTTAAGGCCTGGGAAGCTGGCCACTGGATGGGTTTGGGTCCTGAACACAGTGGATCCACTGTGAGTGAGACCAATATTAGGATTCCATTTATTACTGGCCCCCACTGCCTCTAATGGCAGGGGCTATTGCAACACTTTTTTCAACGTCCAAGTGTTCTCCAAATGAGTATTCCCTTTTCCCCAGTGTATGCTCACCTAAGTAAAAGTCCCTAAGTCACTTTGGAGAAGGATAGGGGAAATCATTACTATAAACACTTGTCATGCTGTCCTAGAATCCTTCGTCAAGGTGACAGTGCATTTTTTTAGGCAACTCTGAAAATTGCCTAGTTCAGGTCAAAATCGTGAATCATGAGTTAGGCCCTCAGCCTCTGATCATCCAGCTTCATTTCTTTTGGTTAAATAAATTAAGCATATCCTTATTGGCTGCCCATTATCTTGCCTGTAGGAATACTGTGTTCTATTAACTATCTTTACAGTTCTATGTGGGTCAGGGCCCTTGGCTGTCACTCTGAAACTGCTACTCATGATTATTCTGCTCATTTTGCTTCTGCTGGTTACATGCTGCCATTTTTTCCTCTGTTATTTCACAATCCTTTCATACTCATTGCCACAAGGGCACCCAATTCTAGAATAGCCCAGGATTGCAGCAGATAGCCACCACTGATCTTCTCAATGATCCTAATGTCCCCTTCACCTTATTGCTCTGACAAGGTATCCACGATCTAAACACAGTTGACTAGTGCTTTAGCTGCTCACCTCTGAGCCTTTTAATCCCTTCTGTCACCATCTGCCATGGCAATTGTGGGCACTTCTCCTTTATTTAGTATGAGCTATCACTTTTTCCAAGCTTTCAACAACCATTCTAGAAGCATACTAGTACTGTCTCCTGGAGTCCTTGCCAGGTCAGTAAATCCCGTGTGTTAGGAAAATGCTCTCATACTGATAAACTCTCTTTTCTCCAATTCTATATTCTATCTTCTTGATTCAGCATCCTCAAAATCCAGTCCCATACACACTCTCATGGCTTTTGGATGGGGACTGTCCCTTGGGAGAGGGTAACCTTGCACAAGGCAGCTTTGTTTAGTAGAGGGCAATTTTAGCATCCACTAATGATTCTTGTTGTAAATAATTATTATCATGGCTGCTGAAAGGAGGTTTTCCAATTCCTTCATCACTTTAGTTTGCATATTTCTAACACCCCAATATAACAAAACAGAGAAAATAGAGTGCATATAATATTAGAAAGAGAAAATATAATCCCTAAAATGAAAAATGTGATATATCTCCAAGAATCAAAAAAATACAAATTATGACAAAATTCAGTATTTCATTGAAAAAAATGCAATTAAAAAAAATATCATACCCAGTTTTGGCAAGGGCATAGTGAAATGTGAATTCTCATTTCCTCGTGAAGGGAGTGTAAACTTGTACCATTTAACTCTGTGTATTGAGAAACAGGTAATTCCTCCTCTAGGAACTTCAAAAATTCCTTTCCATCTCAGTGTGCTTCCTTTTTTCCTCTTAAATTCAGATAAAATTAAATTTATACTTTTAATAAGTATATATCATCTCACCTGTCTTAGTAGCTCAGGCTGTCATAACAAGTACCTGAAATTTTCTCCCTTGCAGTTGTGGAGGCTGGAAAGTCAAGATCAGGTTTCCAGCACAGTTGCTCTCTGAAGAGGGGTGTCTTTCTGGCTTATAGATGGCCATCTTCTCACTTATGTTCACATGACAGAGTGCAAGAGCAAGGAGGAAGGAGAGAGAGAGAGAAAGAGAGTGGGAGAGAGCCCTTCCTCTTCTTATAAGGACACAGTCCTAACAGATAAGGGCCCAACCCTCATGACCTCATTTAACCTTAAGTACCTCCTAAAGATCCTATCTCCAGATACAGATACCCTTGGGGGTTAAGGCTTCAACATATGGATTTTGAGGCGACAAAATTTAGTCTATAGCATCATCTCTTAAAATAATTACCTTTAAATATCTACCCTACTATTGGTATATTTGCAAAGAGAGTTGTCAGAAATAATATTTACATAACATTAACTTTGGTGATTTCTGAATGATAAGAACTTTTTATTTTGGCTTTCCTCTGCACTTTTCTATCTATTGCTTGAATTTTTTTTGTTTTTTTTTTTTTTTTCGGTACGCGGGCCTCACACCACTGTGGCCTCTCCTGTTGCGGAGAACAGGCTCGGGATGCGCAGGCCCAGCAGCCATGGCCCACGGGCCCAGCTGCTCTGCGGCACGTGGGACCCTCCCGGACCGGGGCACGAACCCAAGTCCCCCGCATCGGCAGGCGGACTCTCAACCACTGCGCCACCAGGGAAGCCCTTGAATGTTTTTATAGTTACTTTCTTAATTATAAATTTTAGAAAACAGTGTCTTTTCAACAGTACCCTTGTTGTTTGCTATCACAAAGGGCTGTTAGTGATGAAAGACTTCTTCATTGCCATGAAGACTCTTTGCCTCTAATTTATCAGTGTTTCTAAAATGTTTCCACCAAACACTCCTATGAACACAGGAGAGGAGGAAGAGGTATGTAGTGGAAGAAATTTCTGAGGATGTAACCAGAGGTATCCTATGTCAAGTATGAAATTTTTTATAAGTCTTATGTTGTAATCTTTAACTTGATTTTTCCATTTTACTCCATAATAGAGACTTGTTTGTTTCTGTATGGAAATAATACCTAAAATTACTTACCCTTGAGTAAAATTCATGTTCAAGGAAAACATATCATCATTTATCCTGGGGTTTTAGGTGTCCCTTGATTCAATCAGCTTACATCTGGGGGCACTCTTATGAGAGGTATTGGCCTAAGTTAATTATTAAAACTATAATTTGCCTGGACCTCTACAAATTGTAAAATACTTCCACATGAATTGGGCCTCTCAGCATCCTCTTTTCCAGGTTAAGTCTACTTTACCTAATCTTTAATCCTGAAATCCCTCCAGGCTCAGTCTTAGGCCCCTTTCTCTTGTAACTTTATATTCTTTCCCTAGATGATCACTTTTTTTTTTTTTTAACCATGGTTTCAATTACCTTGTACATTCCAGTGATACCCAGATTTACATCTCCAGAACCACCTACAGAACTAACTGCTTGCCTGACATCACCTCTTGGGTGTCCCACAAGTATTTTAAGCTTTAAATATCCAGTATGGAATTCATGATCTTCCTCCAAACCTTGCCCTTCTTCATTCAAAAGCACCACCATCCATCTAGCTGTGCAAGCCAGAAACCAGTATTATCGATGACATCTCAGTATCTTTCACATCCACATCTAATATATCACCGATGTTTATCAGCTTCTAAAACTGCCTCTAGTTAGTCTATTTCTCACAAGTTCACTACCACCATCACCACCACCATAGCTTCCTAGTCAAAGTTATCATAATTTTTTCCTTGCTACTGAAATAGACATTTACATTTCTATTTTGATGTCTGGTAGGCATCTCAAAATTGATGTCCAAACAGAACTTTTGACTATTCACTCCAACCTGTCCTTTCCCCTTCTTCATGGGAAGTGGCATCAACATAAGCCCAGTTTCTCAGGTGAAAAGTTAAGAGAATTCTAGATTCCCCATCTTCTCTCACACCCTATACCTAATTCTCATTGTGTTCTGCTGACTATACCTTTAAAATATATGTCCATTTCATCTTTTCTCTTCATTTCCATTGTTAACACAGTATTTGTTCTAAGCCACCATCACCTCTCAACTGGATAACTGCAGAAGCCTCCTAACAGGTGGCTTCCTAACCTGCTCCTAACCTGCTTCTACTCCAAGCCTCCTATCCTGCTTCTCCTCTAGTCTCCTTGCATTCTACTTTCAATGAACTTCTTGTTAATACTATATATAAGATAATAGTGCAACCATACATGGAACCGACCACACTCAGAAAAAAAATCCTTCAAGTCCTTATATTATCTGGTCTGTTTACCTCTCCAACATTGCCTTTTACCACCTCTCTGTGTTTCACTAGACACATTGGCCTTCTTTCTGTCCCTGAAACTCTGGAAGCTTATTCCCACTTTAGGGCCTTTATACTGGTGTCTTCTCTGCCTAGAATGCATTTATTTTCTGGCATGATTCACTCCTTTACTTCATTCATATCTCTGTTTAAATGCTGTCTCCTCACAGGGGCAACCTCCAGCTATGCTAGTACCTCCCAGTCACTTCACGTGCTCTTACCCTTTTTTTTTTTTTCAGCAAACCCTAAATTGTATATCTTTATTTGTTTACATGTTTATTGTTTATTGTCTGTTGTCCATATACCTCACAAAGGCAGGGACTTCATGTATCTCATTCACCACTATATCCTCATTATCTAGCATAGTACTTGCAAATAGCTGGTGCTAAGTAAATGTTTCTTGAATGAATGAGTGAATAAATGACTGACAACCTTATGAGTTAGGACTGATATTAATGTATACCTGTTTTCCAAATAAGTAAATGAAAGCACTAATGTTCATCCCAGGTTTTATAGAGCATTGTCTTCTTCCAAAGAAAACAGAAACAGCTTACATTACTGAGCTCATACTACATGCTAAGCATCATTCTAAGCACTTTATATATATTGTGACAATCCTCTTAACAACCCTGTGAGGTAGGTACTATTATTTTCCTCATTTATTGATGAGGAATCTGTACAAGTGAGTAACTCAGAAACTTACCCAAGGTTACAAAGCTAGTAAAGAGTAGATCTAAAATGTGAATCTAAGCATTTCTACTTTGGAACCTGGGCCCTCATATAACTTATTAAATGTGTTAAATTAATTAATAAAGGTGAAGCACTTAAAACAGTGTCTGGCACATAAGTGTTTGTGAAGTAGATATTAGTCTTATTATTTTGCTTTGTTGGTTAAAGTATTGTTCAAATATTTTCCCATGTTTATTGGTTCTACTAGTTTGTGGTTTGCCTTTTTGTTTTCTTACTGATGTTTTTCAATGAGCAAATATTTTTCATTCTGATGAACTCCAATTTATCATTTTTTTCTTTTATGTTTTGTGCTTTTGTTTTATCTAAGAAACCTTTGCATGTGCCAGAGCACAAAGATCTTCTCTCCTATGTTTTTTCTAGAAACTCTAGCGCTTTAGATCTATATTCCTTTTTTCTCATGAAGATATTGAGTTGATCCACTACCATTTGTTGAAAAGGCTTTTGTTTTCTCCATTGAATTGCCCTGGCTCCTTTGTAGAAAATCAATTGACTATATATGCATGGATCTATTTCTAGACTTCCATCTCTTCTTTTGGTCTATAAGTCTTTCTCTTTGATAATACCAAACTGTCTTGATTAAGGTAGACTTACAGTATGTCAGTACAGTTATTAGTCCTTTAAATGTTTGAAATGTTAGTAACCACTAACTTGGCTATTTCAATTTAAATTAATAAAATTAGAATTTCAGTTCTTTAGGTGCAAGAGTCTTGTTTCAAGTGCTTAACAGCCACATGAAACTGGTGACTGCTATACAGGACAGCACATAACTATAGAACACATCCATTACCACAGAAAATTTTATTTAACAGTACTGTAGAAACTCTTGAAATCAGGTAGAACTTTATTCCTACTTTAAAAAATTGCTTTGGTTATTCTAGGTTCTTTGTACTTTCATATGAATTTAGAATCAGAGAGTCCACCTCTACAACAAAGCTGGTAAAATTTTGATTGGGATTGCATTGAATCTATAGCTCAATTTGAGATGATCTGCAATGTTATCAAGTCTTCCAATTCACAAATATGGTATATCTCTCCACTTACACAGGTCTTCTTTCATTTCTCCCAGCAATGTGTTTTGTGTGTTTTCGTATACAGGACTTGGACATCTTTTACTGTATATTGTTTTGGGCATTATTTAATTAAAATTTTATAAATTTCATTTCCAATTATTTGCTGTCAGTATATAAGAATACTAATATCCTTTGAAACTTCTAAATTCACTTATTAGTTCTAGCAACTGCTCTGTAGATTTCCAAGAATTGTCTACATAAATAACATATCAATTGCAAATAAGAACAACTGTATGTTTTCCTTTCTGATCTTTATGTCTTCTCAATCCTTTTCTTGACTTATTACAAAGCTGCTGTCTCTAGAACAATGTTTAAAAGAAATGTTGAAAGTGGGCATCCTTATTTGTTTACAATTTCAGAGGGGAAAAAATGCCCCGTATCAGTTTAAGAAAGTTCCCTACTGTTCTTATTTTTCTGAGAGTTTTTACTATGAATGACTGTTAATGCTTTTCCTGAAAATATTGAAGTAATCACGTGGGCTTTTTCCTCCTTTGGTCTGTTAAAATGATTAACTACATTGATTAATTTTTATATGTCAAACCAACTTTGCATTCTTTCTGAGATAACCCTACTTGATCACCATGTCTTAACTTTTTAAATATATTGCTGTATTTGTTTTGCTAATATTTGGTGAAGAATTTTTATATCTATATTATTGAAGAAAGTTGGTCTATAAATTTCAGTTTTTTGCAATATCTTTATCAGATTCTGGTATTATGATGGCCTTATAAAATGAGTTGGGCAGGATTCTTCATTCTCTGTTTATTGAAATGTTATGTAAGACTGGAGTTATTAGTCCTTTAAATGTTTCAGAGAATTCACCAGTGAAACCAACTTGGACCTGAAATTTTCTTTTGGGGAAGGGTTTTGGTAAAAAACTCGATTTTTAAAATAAATATAAGTCCATTTAAATTCTTCTGTTTTTTTCTTATGTCAATATTATTAAGTTGATCATTCAAGAACATTTTATTTAAGTGATCAAATTTATTGCCAGGAAGTTATTCATAGTATTCTTTTAATGTCTGCAAGACTTATGGTAATAATTCCCTTTTCATTCCTAATATTGATAAATTGTGTCCTCTTTTATCTTGATCATTTTAGATACAGCGTTGTCAATTTTGTTGATCTTTTCAAAGAATCACATTTTGGGTCTGTTAATATTTTCTATTATCTACTTTCATTTTGTTGACTATTTTTCTTTATTGCTACCTTCATTCTATTCTTTTGGCTTACTTTGTTGATCTTCATCTGACCTGTTACAGGGGAAATTTAGGTCACCAATTTTAGATATTAAGAATTTAAAGTGATGCTTTCCTCTCAGTACAGCTTTAGCTACATCCAACAAATTTTGATATGTTGTATTTTTTGTTGTCATCAGTACAAAACATATTGTAATTTCCCTTAAAATTTTCTCTTTGACTCATGAATCATTTAGAAATATGTTGTTTACTTGCAACATATTTGAGGTTTTCCCAGATTATTAATACTATCTATAAATAATTGATTTATTGTCAGATGATACAGTCCATATAATTTTGATCCATTAAAATTTATTGAGGCTTGTTTATGGTACAATGATTTTCTTAATGAATTTATTGCATGCACTTGAAAAGAATGTGTATTCTGCAGTTGTTTGATGTAGTATTCAATAAATGTCAATTAGTTCAAGGTTTTTAATAGTGTTGATCAAATCTCCTATGTATTTACTGATATTTTCTCTATTTGTGGTTTTATATTTCCTTGATGTCTAAAGATATTCTTTTCATGTTCTTAATGGTTATTTATAACTTTTTTGTGAGTTATCTGTTCAAATCTCTTGGCCATTTTTCATCACACTGCAATAAGTTTGTCATTATTCAGTTATAAGATTTCTTTCTATACTCTGGATATGAGTACATTGTCAGAGATATGAATTGTTAATATTTTCTTCATCTATTACTTGATTTTCATTTTCTTAATGATATTTTTTAGAACAGAAGTTTTAAATTTTGAAGAATTCCGTTTCATCAAATTTTTTATGATTTGTGCTATGTTTGTCCCGAGAAATCTATATGGTATCCAGGCTGATGAAGATTTTTTTCTGTGTCTCTTGAGAAGGTTTATAGTTTTATCTTTAATGTTTAGGCCTCTGATCCATTTTGAGTTCATTTTTATATATGATTTGAGGTAAGGTTCCATATATGTTGAGTTTTCCATATATATTGAGCTTCTCCTGAATAATTTGTTAAAAAGACTTTTCTTTCCTCACTGAATTACTTTGGCAATGTATAGAAAATCAATTGACTAGGGGTCTTTTTCTGGAACTCTCCATTGTGTTCTACTGATCTGTGTTTTTATCCTTAGGCCAATACCACAGTGTTTGGACTGCTGTAGCATTATAATATGTCTTGAGATGAGACAATATAAGTGTTCTTAACTATATACTTATTCAGGACTATTTTAGATATCTAGGTTACTTGCATTTCCATGTAAATTTCAAAAGAAATTTGACATTTTTATCAAAAAGATTTGCTAGGATTTTGTTTGGGATTGCTTTGAATCTATAGATAAATTTGGAGACAAGTGACAACAATGTGGAGTTCTCTAATTCATAAAAATACATATGTTTAAATTGGCTTAGGTTTTCTTCAATTGCATAAGTGTCTGCTAGTTTTCAGTTTATAGAACTTGTACTGTTTTATTAAATACATCTTTACATCTTATTTTTTATACTACTGTAAATGGCATTTTTTTCATTTTCAAATTTTAATTTCCAATTGTTTCAGTCTTATATATGGGAATGCAACTGGTTTCTGTATGTTGACTTTGTATCCAGTGACCTTGCTAAGCTCATTTATAAGTTCTAGTAGCTTTTCTTTAGTTTTGTTGGGATTTTCTGTTTACCCATTCATGGTGTCTAACAATAAGAGAGTTTTATTTCTTTCTTTTTAATCTGCATGTCTTTCTTTTACTTGCCTTAGATGTTGAATAGAATCTTGAGGGAAAGCATTCAGTCTTTCACTCTTAAGTATGAAAACCTGTAGATTTTCTGTAAACACATTTTGTCAAACTCTGGAAGTTCCCTTCTGTTCCTATTTTGAAGAGAGGTTTTTTTTGTTTTTAAACCAATCATGGAAATTGAATTTTGTCAAATGCTTTTTCTATATCTACTAAAATAATATATTTTGGTTTTTTAAATTCAATTAATATGAGTAATTACATAAACTGATTTTCAAATGTTAAACCAACTTTGCATAATTTTGATTAAACCCACCCAATCATGATATAGTGTCTTTCTATGTGTTGCTTTTTGCTAATATTTTGTTAAGGATTTTTGAGTCTCTGTTCACAAGGGATACTGTATTATACTTTTCTTTTAATGTATTTTCCTGATTTTGGAAACAGGGTAATGTGGGCCCCATAAAATGAGTTAAGAAATCTTCCCTCCTCTTTGGTTTTCTGAGAATTTGTGTAGGATTGACATTATTTCTTCCTTAAATATTTGATAGTGGGGTATTGTTTTTAATAGATGTCAGGCACCAATATTATGAAACACATGCTATATAAACATGTATAGAAATGCAACAGATTTTGGTGTATTAATTTTGTATCTTGCAACTTTACCAAATTCATTGATTAGCTCTAGTAGTTTTCTAGTAGTGTCTTTAAGATTTTCTATGTATAGTATCATGTCATCTGCAAAACAGTGATAGTTTTACTTCTTTTCCAATTTGGATTCCTTTTATTTCTTTTTCTTCTCTGCTGTGGCTAGGGATTCCAAAACTATGTTGAATAAAAGTGGTGAGAGTGGCAGCCTTGTTTTGTTCCTGAAAAAATGCTTTCAGCTTTTTACTGTTGAGTATGATGTTAGCTGTGGGTTTGTCATATATGGCCTCCATTATGTTGAGGTATGTTCCCTCTATGCCCACTTTCTGGAGAGTTTTTACCATAAATGGATGTTGAATTTTATCAAAAGCTTTTTCTGCATCTATTGAGATGATTGTATAGTTTTATTATTCAATTTTTTAATGTGGTATATCACACTGATTGATTTTCGAATATTGAAAAATCCTTGCATCCCTGGGCTAAATCCCACTTGGCCATGGTGTATGATCTTTTTAATCTATTGTTGGAGTTGGTTTGCTAGTTTTTTGTTCAGAATTTTTGTGTCTAAAAATAATAAATGTTGGAGAGGGTGTGGAGAAAAAGGAACCCTCCTACACTGTTGGTGGTAATGTAAAATGGTATAAACACTATGGAAAACTCAACTCAAAACAGAGTTGGAGGTTCCTTAAAAAACTCAAATAGAGTTGCCACATGATCCCTGAATCCCACACCTGGGCATATATCCAGAGAAAACTATAATTCAAAAATATACATGCATCTCAATGTTCATTGCAGCCAAGAGATGGAAGAAACCTAAATGCCCATCGACAGATGAATGGGTAAAGAAGATGTGGTATATACATATACAATGGAATATTACTCAGCCATGAAAAAGAATGAAATATTGCCATTTGCAGAAACATGGATGGACCTAGAGATCCATCCATCATACTAAGTGAAGTAAGTCAGATACAGAAAGATATCATATGACATCACTTATATGTGGAATCTAAAAAAATAGATCCAAATGAACTTATTTACAAAACAGAAATATACCCACAGACATAGAAAACAAACTTATGTTTAGCAAAGGGGAAGGGAGTGGAAGGGATAAATTAGGAGTTTGGGATTAATAAAATTAGGAGTTTGGGATTAACATATACACACTACTATATATAAAATAGATAATCAACAAGGACCTACTGTATAGTTCAGGGAACTATACCCAATATTTTGTAATAACCTACAAGGGAAAAGAATCTGAAAAAGAATACATATATATGTGTGTGTATATATATATATATATATATATATCTGAATCATCGTGCTATATATCTGAAACTAACACAACATTGTAAATCAACTGTAGTTTAATTTAAAAAAAGCATGTAAATAAAAAATACTGTTCCAATTATATAATAGTATGCATTTTTATATATCCCACTATATGAAAATGATTCATATTCTCTTCAGATTTTTTCTTGGATTAGCATGCAATTTATTCGGATTTTTTGTAGAATTAGGAGAGGCCAGCCCACTAATAGTAGACACCCTCAAAGCATTACTAAGAGAGGAAGAGAAGGAAAAGCAACAGGGTTCACATTTACTCTTTTGTGACCCTATATATATAAGTGCTTATTTTTATGTGACATTCATACCAAGTTCAGGTCTGAGATTTAGGGCGATTTCAGTGAAACTCCCCTAAATCTACCTCCTCAATATGCCTCTTATTTTAAATACATCAAACCTAAATAAACTGTAAGATTATCATTTGACTGTCAATATTAATAATAAAATCAGAACCAGGGATGGAAAAAAGGATGAACATATGATCAATATTTCTTATAGGTAATTCTCTACGTTTTATGCAGGAAATGAAGCTACATATAAAGATATTAAGTAGGTCATGAAGATATTAATATCATCAAATATCAATGATAATATTTTAGGTCATTCAAAGAAAGAAATATTTTATTATTATAGTTTAGTATAATACTTTCTATGTCATAACTTAACACTTTTATTGCTAAATTTTTTAAGTTAAACATTGAATTTCTAACAAATTACATCCAAATAATTAAGGCTGCTGGGAATAATGTATTCTTGAAGAATGTTTTACAATTTCAAACAAAAATTTCAGGAGGAGGGGGAAGATGGCGGAAGAGTAAGATGCGGAGATCACCTTCCTCCCCACAGATACATCAGAAATACATCTACATGTGGAACAACTCCTACGGAACACCTAGTGAGTGCTGGCAGAAGACCTCAGACCTCCCAAAAGGCGAGAAACTCCCCACGTACCTGGGTAGGGCAAAAGAAAAAAGAATAAACAGAGACAAAAGAATAGGGACGGGACCTGCACCAGTGGGTGGGAGCCGTGAAGGAGGAAAGGTTTCCACACACTAGGAAGCCCCTTTGCTGGCAGAGACTGCAGGTGGCGGAGG
>NW_020185328.1:7571238-7609532 GCF_003031525.2 Neophocaena asiaeorientalis asiaeorientalis
GCAGCAGAGGAGAGCGCAGTAACAGGGGTGCAGAGGGCAAAGCAGACAGATTTCCGCACAGAGGATCGGTGCCGACCAGCACCCACCAGCCCAAGAGGCTTGTCTGCTCACCCGCCGGAGCGGACAGGGCTGGGAGCTGAGGCTCGGGCTTCGGTCGGAGCGCAGGGAGAGGACTGGCTGCATGAACACAGCCTGCAGGGGGTTATTGCACCACAGCTAGCCGGGAGGGAATCCAGGGAAAAGTGTGGAGCTGCCGAAGAGGCAAGAGACTTTTTCTTCCCTCTTTGTTTCCTGGTGCGCGAGGAGAGGGGTTTAAGAGTGCTGCTTAAAGGAGCTCCAGAGATGGGCGCAAGCCGCGGCTAACAACACGGACCCCGGGGACGGGCATGAGACGCTAAGGCTGCTGCTGCCGCCACCAAGAAGCCTGTGTGGGAGCACAGGTCTCTCTTGACACCTCCCTCCCAGGGAGCCTGTGCAGCCCGCCACTGCCAGTGTCCCGGGATCCAGGGACAACTTCCCCGGGAGAATGCACGGCAAGCCTCAGGCTGGTGCAACGTCACCCTGGCCTCTGCTGCCGCAGGCTCGCCCTGCACTCCGTACCCCTCCGTTCCCCCAGCCTGAGTGAGCCAGAGTCCTCGAAGCAGCTGTTCCTTTAACCCCGTCCTGTCTGAGCAAAGAACAGACACTCTCCGGCGACCTACACGCAGAGGCGGGGCAAAATCCAAAGCTGAACCCCGGGAGCTGTGCGAACAAAGAAGAGAAAGGGAAATCCCTCCCAGCAGCCTCAGGAGCAGTGGATTAAATCTCCACAATCAACTTGATGTACCCTGCATCTGTGGAATACCTGAATAGACAACAAATCATCCCAAATTGAGGAGCTGGACTTTGAGAGCAAGATTTATTATTTTTCCCTTTTCCTCTTTTTGTGAGTGTGTATGTGTATGCTTCTGTGTGAGATTTTGTATGTATAGCTTTGCATTCACCATTTGTCCTAGGGTTCTATCCATCCTTTTTTTTTTTTACTTCTAAAAAAATTTTTTTCTTAATAATTATTTTTTTGTCTTAATGATTTTATTTTACCTTACTTTATTTTATTTTCTTTTATCTTCTTTCTTTCTTTATTTATTTCTACTATTTCTCCCTTTTATTCTGAGCTGTGTGGATGAAAGGTTCTTGGTGCTGAAGCCAGCAGTCAGTGCCGTGCCTCTGAGGTGGGAGAGCCAACTTCGGAACACTGGTGCACAAGAGACCTCCCAGCTCCACGTAATATCAAATGGCAAAAATCTCCCAGAGATCTCCATCTCAACACCAACACCCAGCTTCACTCAACAAACAGTAAGCTACAGTGCTATACACCCTATGCCAAACAACTAGCAAGACAGAAACACAACCCCACCCATTAGCAGAGAGGCTGCCAAAAATCATAATAAGCCCATAGACACCCCAAAACAAACCACCAGACATGGACCTGCCCAACAGAAAGACAAGAACCAGCCACACCCACCAGAACACAGGCACTAGTCCCCTCCACCAGGAAGCCTACACAACACACTGAACCAACTTTAGCCACTGGGGACAGATACCAAAAACAATGGGAACTACGAACCTGCAGCCTGCAAAAAGGAGACCCCAAACACACTAAGATAAGCAAAATGAGAAGACAGAAAAACACACAGCAGATGAAGGAGCAAGATAAAAACCCACCACACTTAACAAATGAAGAGGAAATAGGCAGTCTATCTGAAAAATAATTCAGATTAATGATACTAAAGATGATCCAAAATCTTGGGAATAGAATAAAGAAAATGCAAGAAACATTTAACAAGGACCTAGAAGAACTAAAGATGAAACAAGCAATGATGAACAACACAATAAGTGAAACTAAAAATACTCTAGAAGGGATCAATAGTAGAATAACTGAGGCAGAAGAATGGATAAGTGACCTAGAAGATAAAATAATGGAAATAACTACTGCAGAGCAGAATAAAGAAAAAAGAAGGAAAAGAACTGAGGACAGTCTCAAAGACCTCTGGGAAAACATTAAACGCACCAACATTCGACTTATAGGGGTTCCAAAAGAAGAAGAGAAAAAGAAAGAGACTGAGAAAATATTTGAAGAGATTATGGTTGAAAACTTCTCTTATGGAAAAAGAAATAGTTAATCAAGTCCAGGAAGCACAGAGAGTCCCATACAGGATAAATCCAAGGAAAAACACGCCAAGACACATATTAATCAAACTATCAAAAATTAAATACAAAGAAAACATATTAAAAGCAGCAAGGGAAAAACAACAAATAACACACAAGGGAATCCCCATAAGGTTAACAGCTGATCTTTCAGCAGAAACTCTGCAAGCCAGAAGGGACAAGCAGGACATATTTAAAGTGATGAAGGGGAAAAACCTACAACCAACATTACTCTATCCATAAAGGACCTCATTCAGATTTGATGGAAAACTTAAAAACTTTACAGGCAACCAAAAGCTGAGAGAGTTCAGCAACACCAAACCAGCTTTACAAAAAAGGCTAAAGGATCTTCTCTAGGCAAGAAACACAAGAGAAGGAAAAGACCTAAAATAACAAACCCAAAACAATTAAGAAAATGGTAATAGGAACATACATATTGATAATTACCTTAAATGTAAATGGATTAAATACTCCCACCAAAAGACACAGACTGGTTGAATGGATACAAAAAAGAGGGAAGTTTATAGCAATACAATCCTACCTTAAGAAATAGGAAACAACTCGAATAAACAACCTAACCTTGCACCTAAAGCAATTAGAGAGAGAAGAACAAAAGAACCCCAAATTTAGCAGAAGGATAGAAATCATAAAGATCAGAACAGAAATAAATGAAAAAGAAATGAAGGAAACAATAACAAATATCAATAAAACTAAAAGCTGATTCGTTGAGAAGATAAACAATATTGATAAACCATTAGCCAGACTCATCAAGAATAAAAGGGAGAAGACTCAAATCAATAGAATTAGAAATGAAAAAGGAGAAGTAACAACTGACACTGCAGAAATACAAAAGATCATGAGAGATTACTACAAGAAACAATATGCCAATAAGATGGACAAGCTGGAAGAAATAAACACATTCTTAGAAATGCACAACATGCCTAGACTGAATCAGGAAGAAATAGAAAATAAAAAAAAAATCAAAAAATAAAGAATTTCTATTTTACTTTCTTCCCTTCCTAATATCTACAAGTAAATAAAAATTACTTGCAGGTGTTTTTGCAGAAGTGAGGCAGATATGTAACTTTTATGTAAAAAAAAAGAAAAAAAAAAGATGGAGGACCAATAAACCTAACTTCAAAGCCTCTGTCAATATTGAGTCTTCCAGTCAGCTTCCGATACTTTGCTTGAAGGAAACTGATTTGCTGGTTTTCAGAGCTTTAGCATTGGCAATGTGCTTGTAAAAAACTCACATCCAATTTATTCTTTGTGTCCTACCCCTTACGATACATTGGGGCCATACCGCATTAAAACACAAATTTCATACAAATAGTTGGTCCAGCAGCTCTGGGAAACAAATAATGTGTTATAAAACAGTATACCCTGTGTTCTTTGATTGCCATTCATTAACAGTTTCCAGTGAGAATGGCATTTTCAACTAACGCAGAGTTGAAAGCAGATCCTGTACGAAATCCCCTTCTTCTTCTGCACCTGGTTTCCCCTCCCCCTTCCCTGCTAGCCCCTCCACAGTGCAGGGCGGCCCAGGCCTGGTTCCTGTCACTAGCCAGGCTACAGTCTCAAATCCCAAGCCTGTGTTCTGGTTTCCCTCTGGGTCTTACTAGAGGTTTATCGACAAAACACAGGCTCCTCATAATCTGTTTGAAAAGCCCACTGTGTTCAACAGGAAGATATGATCATCCTTTAGTGGTGAATACAGTGCTGTGTGTTGTCATTATGGAGAAAATATTCTACAAGTGTGTGTATGGAGGGAAGTGAACTGGGGGGGGTGGGATGTTTTCACTCTACTAGTGAAACAACCTCCTCTCTGCCAAAAACCTAAGATCTGGTCCCCTTTGGGGAATGCTCTCTCTGGTTTTTACTTTGGAAACCATCTGCTCTCTCCATGAGTATTGGCTCCCCAGGGAAATCCTGACCTTGCAAAGTCTCGGCCTCATGTCCAGGGGAATTCCATACACAAGCCAGCCAAGACTTGACTTGTCCTTCTTGGAGAGATTTTTTGGACTCAGCACTTTGCATGTGTTTATCCTTTGGGCCAAAGATAAAACTAAGCTTTCTAATTATGCAAATAAGTACCAAATATTCATTCTCTCTCCTTCTCCCCACCTCTCTCTCTTATATTTAAGAAAGTCATTATCATACAGTGTAAATAGTACATGAATTTCAGTTTCAGTTCTGCCAGTTAACCACCACATGACCTAGGGCAAGTTGTACATGAAACCTGGATATTGAATGGGCTGATCTCAAGAGGATATGAGCAGAAAAGCAAAATAACAAAAATCAAATAAGATGACTTTACTACTTTTCACTGCTGTCCCTTCAAACTTACTCTGTGGGCTATTTCTTCCTCACCACTAACAGTGATATCTTGGCAGGAACTTTCAAGTATGCTCAGATATGCAGTACTCCAGTCACTTTTATGAATATTCATAGTCTCATTACAGGACTAAAAATGTCATAATCACTGCTCCTTATTCTTATCATTGCCACTACCCCTTACATCATCCTTCTACCTGAGTTTGGTATTGCTTTAGACCTGGAGTCCAGAATGGGAAGAGTGTGCTCTTGACTTCTCTCTTTTCTCTACCTTCTCTTCCTCTCACTGTTTTCAGGCCTTCTCTGAATCTATCACACTTCGAGGTGGGGTAATGAGGGAGGACAAGTAAGCAACAGGAAAGATCTTACTTGAGTGACATGGAAGTAACCTATGATGGAACCCTCTGAGCATGGCAGTGTTCCAAAACCAATTCTTCCTCTTATGGGATGTTTTTGTGAGTTCTTCAAAAACAGCCCACTGGATCTTTCCAATTGCAACTTTCTTGTTTCTTACTTATCACTTGTTGGCTGCTTAAAATTCTTTCTTCAGCCTTTGAGCATGTGGAAGAAATATCTCTCATTGGTGTCACACCTCCATCCACACAATTTGTTGGGGAGGGGAGTGGAATTCAAAGTAGCTTCATATTGCCTCTCTCTCATGTGATCCATATCTGATCCATAAGAAAAACTCATACATCTTTGTCCTATCATGTTGTTGATAAAAGAGCTTTTTTTCCCCAAGGTAGTCCTCTTTTCCTCTGTTCTACTGCCTTGGGCCAGTCTGTCTCCAGCTTCTCTTGCCATCCTGATGCTTCCAGATTATAGGATAATAGGTCAACCCCTATAAGTAATTCCCTTGAACTCCTCTTTCTTATTTAGATCAGGGGGAGGAAGAAGCACCCCTTCTATCCCATAGGAGTGGAAATACACAAAACATCACCAGCTTTCTCCAGAGTAATCCTCTCCCAGCCACTTTGGCTTCATTTTTTTAAATCTTCATGGTGGATGATGGCTCAAGATCTCAAAATCAGGTCTATATAACTCCAAATCCTGTACTCTGAGTAAGTAGGTAATATATATTACATCATTATAGATTAATAAAACTTGATAGCTCTCTAAAAGGAAATTACAACTGATGGGGAACAAAGACTTATGGATGGATTCAGGTTAGGCATTTTTGGCAGAAATGCCACAGAGGTATCTTTCTTAGTGCATCATATTAAGGAGGCAAATTGTGTCCATTTTTCCTATCACTGTGGAGGTTAACATTGAGCACAAAGTAATGTGTGCCAGGTTTTTTCACTATAAAGTTACTATTTATCCTTTGTAATGAATAAATCTCACGTTGGAAGATATTTTGACTACGTAAATATCCATATTTCTTGTCAAACTTTCACTCACTAGTTTCAGAAACCATTGATGATTCTTGCCTGAAACAATTATTACTGCATTAGTAACAAAATGATAGTAAATTAGTATATTTTTAATAAACTAACATAAAAAATAAAGAAGTGACAACATTAAAAAAAAGAGAGGCTTAGAAAAAAAATACCAGATTTGAAAAACAAAGAGAATGACTAGAAATGAAAGACAACATCACTGAAATTACCAAGCCAATGAATTAATTAAATACATATTAAACACAGCTGAGAAAAGAATTAACATACTAGAACATGGATCTGTGATTATTCAGAATCTAGTCCAGTGAGGTAAAGAGATAAAAAATTTTGAAGAAAAAAAAGAGAAGTGGAAAATAGAATAAGAAAATTATAGATGCTTAATAGATATTTCAGAACATAAAATTATTAAGTGTTTGAAGGAAAAAAGGAAAGAGAAGTAATTTTCAAATATATAGCGAATGAAAATTTTCCAAAGTTGTTAAAAGTCATGAATACTCAGATTCAGAAAATGTAACAAACAGGATAAATAAAACTAAATCCACACTACATGGATCTTAGTGGAACTGCAGTACATCAAAAACTAAGAGAAATTTAAAGAATAAACTATACAAAGAGGACAGATTTGCTACAAAGATTGAAAATTCAACTGACAGCATACTTATCAACAACAGAAGTCAGAACACAATAGAATAATATCTCAAGCTGAGAAAATTACTGTCAACATAAAACTCTATATCCAGCCAAACAATCATTCAAGAGTGAAGTTATAGAAAGATTTTAAGACAAGAAGATACTAAGAGATTTCACCATTAATAATTTTTCTTTAAAAAAATCTTTAGAAGCTTATGTGTTAGGAAGAATTCTAAGATGGCCCCTTGATATTCACCCCTGTTGTAAACACACCTTCTACTAGGTACACCACTAATCTAATCACAGGTACTACTGTGAAGAGATTTTATGATGTATTGACATCCCCCAAATAAGTTGATCTTAAGACAGAGAGATTATAACATGAGTCCTTTAAATTTGGGCCTAGGGGTCAGAGACAGAGGAAATCAGAGCGATTCAAAGTATGTGAAGGAATAGAGAGAGGGCCACATGACAAGGGACTGTGGGCAGCCTCTAGGAGGTGAGAGTGACCCCGGCCAGCGTCTATAATGGAATGGGAATCTATGTCCTATAACCACAAAGAACTGAACTCTGCTGACATATTGAATGATCCTGGAAGCAAATTATTTCCTAGAGCCTCCAGAAAGCAATGCAGCCCAGCTAACAACCTGATTTCAGCCTTTTGAAAAACTAAGCAGAGGTTGAAACTTTGGTGTGTGTCTGGACTCCTCATCTACAGACATAGAGATAACAGATGTGTGTTGTTTTAAACCACTAACTTTGTAGTAATTTGGTATACTGCCATGGAATACTAAGAGTGTAATTTAAGAAGATGGAAACTGGAGATATAAAAAAATCAATGATAAACTCTAAAGAAGCATTGACTATATAAGAAATGTAAATAATAGTAATAATGGGGCCATATAAAGAAGTTGGAAATAAAACACTAGCAAAAATTATATTTGAAGCAAAAATTATATTTGAAACAAAAAGATGATCAGCATTAAAAGTTGGAATCTATGTTGTTTGGTAAGATGCTAAATATATTAACATTAAATTATGTAAAATCAGGTATACCTATTAAAAATACAAGGGCAGTCACTAAAAATTATAGCTTCTTTTTTGTTGCATTGTAGGTAATTTCTTAGATCTATTTTTTTCATACTACATGTTCTCTCTTTAGCTGACTCTAATCTGCTTTTCATCATTATCATTGAGGTTTTTTGTTTGTTTGTTTACATTTTTTCTTTGCTTCATGATCTTACCAAAAGAAGATCTAGGGTGTGTTAATTTTTCTATTATAATGTTGAATGTAAAAATTCTGGAAACATAGGAAATCACAAATAAATCAACCTCCATAATTCACCACTATTAATTACTATATCCCTCTGTATACATAGAGTTTATATAGATACACACACACACACATATATATATATACATGTGTGTATATGTATATGTACATATACACACATATACCCTTATTATAGTTTTGTGACTCATACTTTTCTTAGGCAGTTTACAGTGATATAGTTAAAAAGATAAATTTTGGAGTCAGAGATATCTGGGTTCAAGTACAGCTCCATCATTTATAAAGGTATGTGAACTTGAGTGAATTATTTAACCTTCTGAGTCTCAGTTTCTTTATCTGTTAAATGGAGAAGATGATGATAGTACTTTCTTCATGAGATGGTCATTGGCTTTTAAATTTCAATGACTATCTTTAATTTCTAAAATGTCCTTTTACAAATAATCTTGTTTTTTCTTATAGTGCATTATAATTTCATAAAATTTCTATTTCCTCATTTTATCTGTTTAATCAATTTTAAATATGTTTATTTTATAAGGTCTTTTGGGTAGTTGTATCTTTACCAGTTCTTGAGTGAAAATTCTCCTTTTTTGTTGTATTTCTCTACCTTTTGATGAATTGTTTCTTTGGGCAGTCTACATTTTTTTTCATGGGCAAATTTTAGGTCCATCTAGGTGCTATGTCTTTCTGGTCCGTGGCTTCATGAGCTCACATGATTATCATTAGGGCCATTATTCACTCTTAATTCTAACACATATAGGTTCCTTTCCTTGCTTGCTTGGCTGTGTATTAAGTTATTTTATTCAGCACTTCTATGTCTTTGTATTGTCAAAACTATAGGAACTCATCTCCATTAGTAAAATTTTAGACATGACTATAAAAACTGGGAAAAATATTTAGAGTGGACACTTAGCTTCCCAGTACACTCAGATAATAGAATGTAAGCATCAATTGTTTCTAGCAAAGGCTGATCTTGACTCACAGACATGCTAAATCATCAGCTCCCCTCTCCTGATTCAAAAGCATACAAGCCACCGTACTAGTTAAGCAAAGCATTCTCATTTACTATCTGAGCTGAGGGAATAAGGAGGGGCCTGGAGATGCTTATGGAGGGCAGGAGCAAAAGTATAGAGTATGAGCTGACTGTTGTAATAGTCTGAGTTCCGAGTTAATCAAGAATTTGCAGGTTTAATGTGCCTTTGCACTTTAACATCTCAGATATTCCCCCAGACGCTTCCCTAGAGAGAAATGCTTAGTGAGTGTTAAGAGAAATGATCAAAACTATTAGAATCACTTTGTGTCATCATGAAACTTTACAAGATACTTGCACACTAGAAATTAGCAATAGTGTAACTGTATTACATTATGTGCTAAAGAACAATGTGACTAATAACCAATAGCAGGGCTTTTAACATAAAACCACAAGATTGAAAAAAAGTAATATAATCCACATGTACTGAATAGCTGTAACTTTACAATAAAGAGAAGTTACTAAAAAATCTTAAATCATGAATCTGAAAATTATAATGCAACTCAGACAAACATTTCGTGTCCACCCTGAGCCTAAAATAGTCCCTAATGGTGCTATTTTGTGCTTCAGCTTGTAAACACACTTCATAGCATCATTACAGCATGCACATTTCAGGTGAGGAGGCCTTATCTGGAGCATAAAAATTACACTGAAGACCTTATACAATGAATCCCAGACATCCTAGAAAGACCTTCTCTAAAGAAACATTAACATTAGATGAAGTTAACATAGAATCTGATTTACTTTCCAGCAAGATTGGGAAATGATCTGGCTTGGTGGAGACTTGGTTGTTAACAGGCATACTATACTTAGTTTTATTCCCCTAAAGGGCCTTAAGGGTAGGTTAAATAGTAACAAAATATATTTTTCACAACCATGCTAAGAAACTAATTTTCTCCCCTCCTGGTCTTCCAAGATTCAAATCCCAACTAACACTGCCATTTTACTACTCCATGCTCATTTCCTCATCTAAAGATGTAAATAATGTTACCTACCTCATGTGCTGGCTGTGAGGATTAAATAAGCTGAACTATAGTTGCTATTATTACTATACTATTATTACTGTACTATAATATTATCACTTTTCTCACTTTAGGCCCTCTGGAAAACAATGATAATGATGATAATGCAAAGTTACTTTACAAGAGCCTTTCTATGAGATGCATCTACTGGGTACTTATATTCATTATACCTTCTTTTTCTAACAATACTAAAAAGGAAATACTTTGATCCCCATTTTACAGATGATATAAATGTGATTCAGAGAAGTTAAATAACTTAACTGTAAGCACATAGCCAGGAAGTTGATTCGAAACCAAATCTGTCTGTCACCAAAAGGTCTATGCTTTTTCTACTCTTTCTGTGGATCCAAGGAAAACATGACCTGAATATGAAAGTGATCCTGGACACTTCTATTTTGCTGGAAGCAAGTCTGGTTGGTATGGAGCAGAGGACATACATACAGCTAATTACTGTAAAGAGGACTGGAAACAGTTTCAGAGCTTCCACTGACAGAGTCTATGATTGTGAGTCATCTCACCTCTCTGATCCTCATTTTCCTCATTTGTGGAAAGAGAAACTTGAACTGGGCTAGTGCAACTATCCATTTAATTTCTCTGAGTCTCAGTTTCCTCATATATGAAACAGGCATATAAGCTTGCCTGCTCAGGGAAATTGGGAGGTAAAAGTGATTTTTAAAGTGTGTTCTAGTTCTGTGGAAAATGCCATTGGTAATTTGATAGGGATTGCATTGAATCTGTAGATTGCCTTGGGTATAGTATAGTCATTTTGACAATATTGATTCTTCCAACCCAAGAACATGGTATATATTTCCATCTCTGATTTCTTTCATCAGCATCTTATAGTTTTCAGAGTACAGGTCTTTTGCCTCCTTAGGTAGGTTTATTCCTAGGTATTTTATTCTTTTTGATGTGATGGTAAATGGGATTCTTTCCTTAATTTCTCTTTCTGATCTTTAGTTATTAGTGTATAGAAATGCAACAGATTTATGTGTATTAATTTTGTATCCAGCAACTTTACTGAATGCATTGATGAGCTCTAGTAGTTTTCTGGTAGCATCTTTAGGATTTTCTATGTATAATATCATGTCATCTGCAAACAGTGACAGTTTTACGTCTTTTTTTCCAATTTGGATTCCTTTTATTTGTTTTTCTTCTCTGATTGCTGTGGCTAGGAGTTCCAAGACTATGTTGAATAAAAGTGGTGAGAGTGGACATCCTTATCTTGCTCCTGATCTTAGAGGAAATGCTTTCAGCTTTTCACTATTGAGTATGATGTTAGCTGTAGGTTTGTCATAGATGGCCTTTATTATGTTGAGGTATGGTTCCTCTATGCCCACTTTCTGGAGAGTTTTTATGATAAAAGGATGTTGAATTTTACCAAAAGCCTTTTATGCATCTATTGAGAATAAAAATGTTTAAATTTGTATGGAAACACAAAAGACCTCGAATAGCCACAGCAATCTTGAGAAAGAAAAACAGAACTGGAGGAATCAAGCTCCCTGACTTCAGACTATACTACAAAGCTATAGTAATCAAAACAGTATGTTGCTGGCACAAAAACAAAAATATAGACCAATGGAACAGGACAGAAAACCCAGAAATGAACCCACACACCTATGGTCAATTAATCTACAACAAAGGATGTTTCCATGCCCTGGCTATTGTAAATAGTGCTGCAGTGAACACTGGGATATATGTATATTTTCAAACTACAGGTTTCTCCACATATATGTCCAGAAGTGGGATTGCTGGATAATATGGTAGCTCTATTTTTATTATTTTAAGGAACCTCCATATTGTTCTCCATAATGGCTGTACTAATTTACATTTCCACCAACAGTGTAGGCGGGTTCCCTTTTCTGTACATCCTTTCCAGCATTTATTGTTTATAGATTTTTTGATGATGGCCATTCTGACTGGTGTGAGGTGATACCTCATTATAGGTTTGATTTGCATTTCTCTAATAGTTAGTGATGCTGAACATCTTTTCATCTGCTTTTTAGCCATCTGTATGTCTTCCTTGGAGAAATGTCTGTTTAGATCTTCTGCCCATTTTCTGATTGGGTTGTTTGCTTTTTCATATTGAGCTGTGTGAGCTGTTTGTATATTTTGGAGATTAATCCCTTGTCAGTTGCATAATTTGCAAATACTTTCTCCCATTCTGAGGGTGGTCTTTTTGTTTTGTTTATGGTTTTCTTTGCTGTGCAAAAGCTTTTAAGTTTAATTGGGTCTCATTTGTTTATTTTTGTTTTTATTTTCATTACTTTAAGAGGTGGCTCAAAAAAGATCTTGCTGAAATTTGTGTCAAAGAGTGTTCTGTCTGTTTTTCTCTCAGGACATGGAAGCAACCTAAATGTGCATCAAAAGAGGAATGGATAAAGAAGATGTGGTACATATATACAATGGAATATTACTCAGCCATAAAAAAGAACAAAATAATGCCATTTGCAGCAACATGGATGGACCTAGAGATCATCATACTGAGTGAAGTAAGTCAGACAGAGAAAGACAAATATCATACATTATCGCTTATATGTGGAATCTGAAAAAAGGGTACAAACGAACTTATCTACAAAACAGAAATAGGGTTACAGATATAGAAAACAAACTTATGGTTACTGGGGGGTAAGGGGGGGAGGATAAATTGGGAGATTGGGATTGACATATACACATTACTATATATAAAATAGATAACTCATAAGGACCTACTGTATAGCACAGGGAACTCTACTCAATACTCTATAATGGCCTATATGGGAAAAGAATCTAAAAAAGAGTGGATATATGTATATGTATAACTGAATCACTTTGCTATACACATGAAACTAACACAACATTGTAAATCAACTATACTCCAATAAAAAAATTTTTTTTAATTTTTCAAAAAAAAGACAACCCAAAGAACTAAAAAAAAATTTCTATGACAAAGGAAGCAACGATATACAATGGAGAAAAAGACAATCTCTTCAATAAGTGGTGCTGGGAAAACTGGATAGCTACATGTAAAAGAATGAAATTAGAACATTCTCTGACACCATAAAATAAACTCAAAATGGATTAAAGACCTAAATGTAAGGCCACACACTATAAAACTCCTAGAGGAAAACATAGGCAGAACACCCTTTAACATAAAGTGCAGCAATATCATTTTGGATCCATCTCCTAGAGAAATGGAAATAAAAACAAAAATAAACAAATGGGACCCAATTAAACTTAAAAGCTTTTGCACAACAAAGAAAACTATAAACAAAACAAAAAGACAACCCTCAGAATGGGAGAAAATATTTGCAAATGATGCAACTGACAAGGGATTAATCTCCAAGATATACAAACAGCTCACACAGCTCAATATCAAAAAAGCAAACAACCCAATCAGAAAATGGGCAGAAGATCTAAACAGACATTTCTCCAAGGAAGACATACAGATGGCTAAAAAACAGATGAAAAGATGTTCAGCATCACTAACTATTAGAGAAATGCAAATCAAAACTACAATGAGGTATCACCTCACACCAGTCAGAATGGCCATCATCAAAAAATCTACAAACAAGCTGGGATGAAGTGAGAGCGTGGCATGGAGTTATATATACTACCAAATGTAAAATAGATAGTTACTGGGAAACATTCGCATAGCACGGGGAGATCAGCTCAGTGCTTTGTGACCACCTAGAGGGGTGGGATAGGGAGGGTGGGAGGGAGATGCAAGAGGGAGGAGATATGGGAGTATATGTATATGTATAGCTGATTCACTTTGTTACACAGCACAAACTAACACACCATTGTAAAGCAATTATACTCCAATAAAGATGTTAAAAAAAATCTACAAACAATAAATGCTGGAGAGGACGTAGAGAAAAGGAAACCCTCCTACACTGTTGGTGGGAATGTAAATTAGTACAGCCACTATGGAGAACAGTATGGAGGTTCCTTAAAAAACTAAAATTAGAGCTACCATATGATCCAGCAATCCCACTCCTGGACATATATCTGGAGAAACCCATAATTCGAAAATATACATGCACCCCAGGTTCCTTGCAGCACTATTTACAATAGCCAAGATACAGAAGCAACCTAAATATCCATCAACAGATAAATGGATAAAGCAGATGTGGTGTGTGTGTGTGTGTGTGTGTGTGTGCATACACACACACACACACACACACACACACAATGGAATATTACTCAGCCATAAAAAAAGAATGAAATAATGCCTTTTGCAGCATCATGGTTCATCCTAAAGATCATCATACTAAGTGAAGGAGGCCAGACAGAGAAAGACAAATAAGTGATAACGTTTATATATGGAATCAAAAAAAAAAAAAAGGATACAAATGAACTTCTTTACAAAACAGAAATAGACCCACAGACATAGAAAACAAACTTATGGTTACCAAAGGGGAAGGGGTAGGGAGGGATAATTTAGGAGTTGGGGATTAACATATACACACTACTATATATATAACAGATAACCCACAAGGACCTACTGTATAGCACAGGGAACTATACTCAATATTTTGTAATAACCTATAAGGGAAAATAATCTGAGAAATAATATATATATGTATAACTGAATCACTTTGCTGAACACCTGAAACTAATATAACATTGTAAATCAACTACACTTTATTTAAAAAAAAAAAAAAAAAAAAATGGAGTATAAATTGCAAAAATACAGAATCATTATGCTGTACACCTGAAACTAATATAACATTGTAAAAAAACCACTTTTTTTAAAAAAAAAAAAAAAAAAACCTTTGACCTGCTCAGCCTAACAAAACAGGTTCACCAAAAAATAAAAATAAAAATAAATAAAGTATATTCCAGTTATCTATTCCTGCATAACAACCCACCAAAAACAACAACTGTTACTCATTTCGATAATGAATCTGGTTTTGATAACACCCGGATAGACAATTTTTGCTCATGGTATCTCATGGAGTTGAAGTCAGACAGCGACTATGACTTCAGTCACCTCTAAAGCTTCCTCACTCACGGTGCCTAGGCTGGAAAGACACAAGTATTGGGGGAGTGAAGGAGGTAGGGCTGTTTCTCTCTCTCTCCATATGTCATCACTCCATGTAGGCCGCCTGAGGATAGACAGACTAACTACATGGTGGCTTCAGCTCCAACTGTTAGTGTCCCCCACAGATAACTAGCAGAAGAGGCATAGACGTTCCTCACCCAAACTCAGAAGTTACACAGCATCACTTCTGTCATGTTGTGTTCATCAAGACAGTCAGCAAGTTCTCCTCAGGTTCATAGGAGGGGACATACACTCCATCTCTTCATAGGAGGAATGTCAAAGAATTGCAGACATCTTTTAAAACCACCACAAATTGCTATAAAGTGTAGGTATTGCTATTATTAATTTTATCCAGGTGCAGATCAGCAAATGTAAAACATTTCATACTGAGTCGATTCTAAGTCTGCCTTTTCCAGACGTGAAATTGTTGTGTTCTCAGGAAGTATCCACCAACTTTTATATTAGCCAAAGTAAAACATAACGTGGAAAGAAAATACTCACAAAAATATTATTACACATGATGCTGTCTCAAGTTAAGTACATGTTTTAAAGCTCATCTGCTTAAAAAAGATTATCCTCTATTTTTTCTGTCTGTTAACATGGATAATAAAGAAGTGCCTGTAGTAAGTATACTGGGGCATTTGGTTACTTTTGCAAATGTTAGTGATGCTTTGATCTATGATGTGGGCATTTTAGCTATGAAGTATGCAGCCTGTGGAGCAAGAAAGGTTGGATGTATGAATACTCCTATAAGAGTTAACAGGCTCTTAGATGTATAGCAGTCCCATCACTCGTTAAAGATGAAGTTCTGCTGAAGAGCCTAAATGACTTAGCTCAGGCTTTCTGGGAGTTATCTGCTTATCCAAGACTAGAATCCAGGTCTTCTAACTCTTACTCCAGTGCTCATTCTATTATTGTGCACAGTTTTTCAAGATCACTGCAAAACTTTCATGGCTTTCTGCTTGGGTATAAAATGCATTGAAAAGTTTAATATCTCTAGACAGTGATTACATGATAAATGCCATGCTGATTAAGCCCATTCCTATCAAATTGACAGTGGTACCAACATATCTTTTCAATAATAAGTTCTTTTATCTTACAAGTAAATAAATCAGTAAATAGACACCAGGAGATATTGGAAAATGTCTTTAAAAAATATACATATAACTCAGGTCCAAAAGAATCAACACAACAAAGTCATAAAAAAAACAGAAAAATTACTTTCAATCTAGAATTCTTTACCCAGCTAAATTATATTAAGTGCTAGACTAGAATGAAAACATTTGAAGTTAAAATATCAAAACATCTACTTGCCCCATATCTTAAGATGATATTGTATTCAATAAAGTTGCAGGACACAAAATCAATATACGAATGTCAGCTGCATTTCTATACACTAACAACAAACTACAGAAAGAGAAATGAAGTGAAGTTTCAAAAAACAGCTTTGGAGAGTACTGGATATATGGAGAAATAGATGTTAAAGTGCAAGGGAAGCAGTTCATCATTCCTTACTAGGTGATCAATAGTTTTTTCAAAAAACATTTTATTAAAGATTTATTAAGTACCTACATATGCCAAGCACTATGCTACGCACGACATTACAAAAATAACTTATTTAATCATCATAAAGAGTTTCTAATGTAATTATTTTAATTCATGGCTTTGGTTTTAATTTTATACAGTACTAACAGTTGAGTCAAGCAAAATAATAATGCATGCTTATGCTTATTCTTTGTTCACATAGCTAATTATTGGTTAAATATATTTTTTTTCAATGTGTGCTGTGTTGAGAATCTCTACTAGAGGAAAATTAAATAAATCACTGGGTGAAGAAAATAAATATCAAAGTAAGGGCAAGGTACTCTTCTATTGATTGTTGTTGGTCAAGTTCAGAAAACATCTGAACTTGAGCTGAGACACCTGTGAGACTAAGTGAATGGAGACTTGAGACCTTAAACCTCTGGCATTCGTATGTCACAAGTTGGTCTTTTCACGGCAATGGATAGCATAATTGGGTTAAGATCATTATTCTTAGGGTATGCTGAAGTCATTACACACTTTTTCTAAATTTTAAGTGTTATTTGCAGAGAAGAAAAAGAAGCAATATCTGCAAATACCTTGCCTATGAATTGTTCTATCACTTTTTTAGTTATGTTCTTAACTACAGATAGAGGAGAAGAAACCTGTCCTTTGTCCAAATAAGGCAAAAAGAAGTTGTAATCAAATGTCTCCACAGACTCTTACATTTTTCCTCAGGAAAAGCCATAAAGCAATCAGAATATACCGCCCCTTTTTGAACAGGTCACTGGTTAACCTCTGTAGGGTTCTGGCTGTCATACAAGGCTAAAAACCTTTGGTCCCCATCCTCAGCATTAATGGACTTGATCACCTCTGGGGCTGCAGGTCATTCTGATGACTGAGAATTTCCACATTTCTGCAGACCACTGGAAGAAACATGGATTTTGTTCGGATACTGCAGGGTGATAATTTGATAAAGAATTAAGAGCATATAAAATCCTTTGACTAGGAGCTTCCCTGGTGGCGCAGTGGTTAAGAATCCACCTGCCAATGCAGGGGACACGGGTTCGAGCCCTGGTCCAGGAAGATCCCATATGCCACGGAGAAACTAAGCCCATGCGCCACAACTACTGAGCCTGCATGCCACAACTACTGAAGCCCGCGTGCCTAGAGCCCGTGCTCCGCAACAAAAGAAGCCACCACAATGAGAAGCCCACGCACTGCAACGAAGGGTAGCCACACTCGCTGCAGCTAGAGAAAGCCCGCACGCAGCAACGAAGACCCAATGCAGCCAAAATAAATAAATAATTTCAAAAAAATAAATAAAATCCTTTGACTAGTCTGTCTTTGGATAACCTGGTATTTTATCCCATTCTGATCAAAAGAATCAAAATACGATCTCTTCATATAGGGTAGCTCTTTAAATTTGGCAAATCCTACAACACACAATGACGTAGAGAAATTAAAAAGTAAAAAATTACCCATATAACCCAACAAATCCCACCAAACAAAACCCATCAAACAACTTGTATAGAGCAAAGAGGGGCGTTTGTACTACACTGATCCAAACTATTTTGCCATACTCATTAAACTACCCCGGTTATGTTTCATTTATCAATTTTGCATATGTAATATGCAGTGTATGAGAAGTTAACTTGAACAGAAAAAGCTTAATTCCAAATTTTCAAAACTCTGATATCGTTTGTGGAACAAAAGATAATGATTAAGCAAATCATGCTCTCTTCTATGCAACAGGGCATAGGGAATAGTGGCTCTTACTCCTCATTATGTACTGAAGGCTGAAATTATTCACTACTTAGATCTACAAAGCTTGTCCAGCATTCAAACAGCCCTGCCTTGCACATACATGCACTTAATAAATATTTCTGGATGATGTTTAAAGCTCTTAAAGTGCTAAATAACAACCATCACAGACCTTGGCAGCATGCCCTATGAGCACATATTCAACTGTTATATGAGCAGCCTTAAGCAAAAATTAGCCCATGAGGCCCCTCTAAATACTCGGCTAAAAATAAGCTTCATCATCTCTCATTTCAGTGTTCATGAGGTCACAAGCATCTCATATACTCCAAGGGCTTGTCATGTCAGTTCCTTTGAGCTCAGGAAGTTGGCATCGAAAGAAAAAATGTCAATATTTAGATCCTAATGGATTCCAGGAAATAGATTATCCCCTTCAGGACTGAAAAACACATGGAGCTTTCAGATTACTGATTATGAGACCTCCAGGTAGAGATCAGTATACTGTGAAAAGATTAGCAATGATTTTCTCTTCTGATTTTTTTTTAATTACCTGCTGTCACCTGCTCAAAGACTTAAGATGCCCCACAGAGGCTTAGCACATAGCTGTTGTTATTGCTACAGATGACAGAGTCCATAATCAAAAAATTAGAAAGGACCTAAGACATGCACATCTCATAGTGTGTTTTGAGAGTTAACTGAAGTAAAATAAGTAGAGTACAAAATATAGTACATTGTAAAATTCAAAATATTACCTGCTAGCACTGTTATTCCCGTTATGTCTAAAAATTCATTTCTTAATGATCTCTTTGCAGTATTTTGATTTCTCAAAATATCTGGTTTCTTTTTCAGCAGTAAGTCATACAATCTTCTCTAAGTAGAACATTTTAGCTTTTCTCCAATGTCTGAATGACTATGCCTAAATTAAACTTCCTTTCCTTTTTTTCTTAGGATATGGCTTCATTGCTGGGACAGCTTACAGTATCAGTTCTCAACAACCTCTGCCAAGTGCTCACCTGATCCTTTGGATGATAAGTAGACATCACTGGCACACCAGAACTCATGCATAACCCCAGGTCAGAATCAAGTTCAGTGTTCCAATGTCAAAGGCTTCCCCAAAAGGGAGTGAGAGTGCCTCATCTTACTTGTTCCAAATATGTCACCTTCTTTCACTAAAATGTCCTAAGTATTTAAGCACGTCATTTTCCATTATTAATGACCCATGATCCATCAGTCTCTAGGGCCTCACACTAAATTAATATGAACTGTTAGATGCCCTCATTTAACTGAGCTCCCACAAGTCCAGAGCCGGTTGGAGAAAAAATAAAATATAAATTCCACATTCTTATAAATATTCAGGTTCACATATTTTCATCCACAGTTCATTCTGTTAATGTCAGCCTTCTTAATTTATTGACCATGCAAAAATATTTTAGCATGGAAGTTGGGGAAAATGAATGAGAATAAATCATTCAGGGTTCTTCCACAAGCCACAGCGCAGTCGAGAAGACCTTCATTTTTAATTTTGCATTCAAGTGCCAGTTGAGACAAATTGGTCAGCAGTTCATCATGGGAGCAATTCCAGAGCTCATTCATTTAGACTTTAAGGACTTTTCAGCATCACCAAAGGCAGCCAGCACATAGCTGGTGACCTGAGGAAGAACACAATACTTGAAGATTTGAAAAAAACTACAGTCTATGCTTCAGGCCTTAAAATTCATCATCTAATTTCCTCTCTCTCCTTTCCACTGGGTAAGAAACATCTGTCAACACATTTGCCATTGGCCTATTATTCTTCCTAAAGTGGTTACTGAGCTTGACTCTGTACACCCCGCCAGAGGAAAGTTGTTCTGACACACGTGCAGGCACCGTGGGGTAATATGATATGCAAGGGTTAAAATCACTCACCCCTCAGCCTCATCCCTATGAATCTACCTAGAGATAAAACCATGCATTATTTTAAATAACATGGCTCTTTCCCATAATCTTATATATTAGGAATTTACATTTTGAAAGTTCACTTTATTATTTTTTTTTCTAACAGAACATATGCTATGCTTACATTTGAAAGCAATCTCAGGGAAAGGGCCTGCATGTGAATGCAATTGGCTGTGAGTTCACATTTCCCTTAGACAAAATTGTGAGTAAAACACATGTTTTTCCATCTAAGTTAGAAAATGGAAAATCATGCATTATTTTTTAGGCTTTTGCGGCATGCAGTTTAAAATCAATGCATATTTCTTCAGGCACATTTTCACAAATGTCAATGTTGATACTATCCGTCAGATCTGATGTGCTCAATCCCTTCAGCACCTGGAGAACTTGTACTCTTGAAAATATTTTTTCCTCCTAACTTTTCAATTTGCTCCTGAGAATTGTAATTCTTTTTGACTAGTGATAAGTGAGAAACAGAGCCCTCCATCTTTGTTTCCTGCTAAAGGAATAAGAACTTTTTTTTTAAACATCTTTATTGAGGTATAATTGCTTTACATGCTCACTCTTAATTCCAGGTAAATCAAAGAATGGCTGTTTCACTCACTGCTACACAACAATAAGCTCTTCAGGTCCTCACAAAACTCAAGGACAGAGAAACTAGCCACTAACATGTTGTAGGTGACATCAGATAATGTGATATAAGCAGGAATGACCCAACCACAAATACATTGCAAATAAACCATCAGAGATCATTATTTTGTCAGAAAACTACTCCTTTCTACTTGTGTTTAGTAAAAAAAAAAAAAAAAAAAAAAAGGAAGCTTTTTCTAAAATTCTAGTTTTTAAAAGATAAAATGTGACTAGAAGAGGGAAATTGTAGGCCTTCATTTTAGCTATATACATTTAAGAATAAGGTTACCAGGAAGCCAGTCAGAATGATTGGAAAGGAGAGAGAAAAGGACATGCCCCATGAATAAAGTAATCTATTCAATGTAAGGAATAACAGGATGCCAACAACAGACAGTGTATGAAGAATGACTTCCCTCAATTTATGAAGAAGGGGTAGAGGCAAGCAGGCCGTATATTATTTGCTATAAGTACCTGGAGAGATGGGTAGAGTTTTACCTTTACTGCTTTCAAGTAAAGATTTCTTTAAAGTACATGATTGATTTTGAAATGGGATGGGCAGGAAAGCTTTCCACTGAACTGAGAAAATAAAGAAAATTGGAACATTTTATTCACTTACTCAACATCTGAGTAATTTAAGAAGTAGTGGCTTTTAAAATCAAGAGCAAATTTTTATTTTGTAATATGCTGTCAGAACCAATGTGCCTTTAATTCAGCCATTTCTGCATATCACTTCTCATGACTTTGGCTACAACCAAATGTAATATTTCTAAGTTAAATGACTTTATAGATATTAGCAAATGACATACCTTAGAGAGCTAAGTATTATCTTGAGGCTACAGGGTCAAGGTAAGGCCTCTTGACCTATAAAATATACCAAAACTTACTCCTTCTCTACTTCAGATTAAAGGATGAATGTACTTTCTTTTAACCCCAAAATAGCATAACGCATGTAAAATAGGTAAATAAATTAAACTTTATTTTAAAATCTGTCATAACTAAAAGGAACACTAAAAGAATTAAATCTCAGTAGTGAGATTTAAAAAATAGGTTGCATAAATATAAATATTTACTCCAATGAGCAGCTCAGTCATCAGCATTTATTCCAGTTTTCAGAGCATGAAGTAAAATTAAGTTGGTGGTTAACTAGCATTTCAAATTATAAAATCAATGTTAAGCCCTCTTTGAGCATAAATATAGGGACTACGAATTTCAAATAGGATCAAGTACCTCTCCTTAACAATCCCTAAAGGGGTTCTTTTAACATGAAAATGTGTAACAACAACAACAAGATTAATTCAAATGCCTTGAATCCTTGCTATGGAGTGAGCACTAAATAGTTCACCCACATTTAATGTAAGTATAAACAATCACAGTAAACTATGTCATGCACAGGCCCACATTCAGTGTGCCTATTGATCAATCCTCACTAGCAACTGGCAGGGCTCTAAGCCTGGGGTGACTTTACATTCTAATTTTGTGTTTGAGAAAGTTTCTTTGTAATAGTGCCCCTTTTATTCTCAAAAGAGTCATAGCTCAGATCACAGTTTTATGGCTACATTACCTAAGCCCCAAGTGGTTGATATGGTGCCTCTCAGCATGAATTCTCTTATTTTCTTGTTTTCTACATGGCTTATCTCTAGTTGACCCATACTAGTCTGGCCCTCCTGGGTAACAATATTAATATACTTATTAATATTTATTCCTTTCCCATAAAGAGATCAACAAGTACATGTCTTATGATCTTATTTCAGTTACTGATTGCTATCACTTAGATGTGTGTGACCCAAATTCTTCCAGATGTCAAAATGTGCAATGCACTCTAAGCTTCCATGATTTGGGGCTGCGTTTACCTGCCTGAAAACTCTCCACCATCACTCAAAATAACTTTCCTCTATTTTTTGCCTTCGTTCATAATTGTCCCCCACCCCAAGGCATCAGCAACAATATAATTGTATATAATTAAAATTGAACTCCAGAATAAAGTACAAAACTCCCCACCCAGGATAAATTGCTGCATGGATGAGGCCTTTGCTATTTACTTCTTCATGCCTACGATGGATTAGTTATACCCGGGAGTCAGAAAAGATAGTTGGAGGCTGAAATAATCCCTTGGACACTACAGTTAAGATTTTTTTGGTAGAAAGGAGCTGGATCTGAGTTGCTCAGGCCCAATTCTTGGATGCTGACTCAGGGACATTGCAAATGTTCACACACAATCCTAAGCAGTCTCTCATACAATACCAGCCCAGCCTCCAGCAACCTGTGTGTTTCAAGTTTCTTAGCAGAGCCCCAAAACCTAGAGCTAGACTCGACCTGTAATCACTGTAAGAAGAGAGGCTTCCCTGTCTGAGAAGATCTGGGTGGTGGGAACGACAAGAGTTATCATGATAAAGGCAGCAGCACAAAGTGAAAAGTCGTGATGACAAATGCCATCAGCAAAGCTGGTAGCCACACCTGAGGCATCAGAGCTGGTCATTTCTGACAGCTTCTGACAGCAGCAATAGCTGCTACAGAACACGATAGCCAGGGGTAGATAGAATGGAGACTATATCAGCAAGGGTAGCCAGAAATCATCAACTTTCACTAGTGGTGGGAAGATGGCAGGGGATGGGGCATGAGGACAATGGGTTTGGAGTTAAAAACCACCTTGTCAGATCCCTATTCTCTAAAGTCACCAAGGTTGGTGTGACCTGTAGAAATAAGGGTATTTGGGATAATGATCAGTTATCTATTTCACTTATAGCTCTTAGGCAAACACAAGCTTTCTGACACTTAACAGTAGCAAGGAAACGATTCCCACGGTAGCCTAGAGAGTTGTATATATCTATCTCATGATGGTTAAGCAAAAATTGAAGGGAAAAAGAACATCTGTTGAAAGCCTTTCCATAACTTTGTCATTTAATACTCACACCAACACTGCAAGTTTTGTAATCAGGAAACCCATTTTGTAGATGACTAAAATAGGTCTTGGAAAGATTTAAGTGATTTGCCTAAGTACACAAATAAGGACATAGCTGAGATGTGAACGCAGGTCTGACTAACTCCAAAGCCAATGCTCTTTCCATTTAGACCCTGATGCCTCCCAGGGAATCTGAGACAAATGATGGCAACAATCACCACAGACACCCAGCCCAGCTCCCAGTCTACCTTCTGCCCCCTGCAGAGGGAAGCAGATGTCAAGCAAAATATCCATAGTTCTGGGCTCTGAAACCTTCCATTTCTGAAACTGAAATCCAAAAACTGAGAAGTTGCTGACACTGCTGCTGAGTTCTGCCAAGTCCCTTGCTCTGAGGGCAGTTTGGTGTAAAGAATGTTGATAATCACTGTAAATGGAGGAGTATGACTCTCAGCCCGGGAAATGAGGCTAGTGCATAAGTAGTTTTGGCAGCAGCATCTATACTGTGGTACTGGGAGGTACATGCTTTTCACATAGAAAATAAAAAATAAAAATAAACAGATTGTCTGGAAATCTTCCAGTACCCCCCATCTGACCCCCAGGGCTTATAACACAGTGTTCTCAGTCCCAAATGTGGTTTTCCCTGTTAAATGCTTTCAGAAACCAGGTGAGGTATTTGTTGCTCTGGTGGATAGTGATTTTATCTCAAGAGTACTGGTGAGGCACCGGGCAGTGACGTGATTTTGGTTGCTGCAAGTCCAAAGGGGGAAATGAGGTTCTTTCAGAGGCAAACAGCATCTGCAGTTTCACATGGAAGATGGATGTCCCAAAGAAAGATAGCCTTTCCCGGACAGGGTAACATAGTGGGAAGTCTCTTTAAGCCCCTCACTGATGTCAAAGAATGAAGGAGAATTTGGAAGAATCACAAGCATGGGAGGTCAGTTTCACTCTTTAGTTGGCAGGTAATTCTTTACATGTTTGAATTGACATCAGGGTGGTTTTCTCTAACGTCAACATGAACAAGGACTGACTTGTGCCTAAAATATCATTACATTGAAGCTACGAGAACATTCCTAATGAGTGGGAATCCACTTCTAATATTTCTTTTATGTATCTTTTCATAGTTAAATCTGTGGAAAAAGAAAATACTTCCATATCGGCACTAAAATGTTTTGAGCATGTATTCTGTTCTGTTCTCTGTGGTAGGCTTTTAAGTGTATTTTCTCACTCTTTTTTTTTTTTTTTTTTTCAGAACCACTGCACCACCAGGGAAGCCCTCTCAGTTACTCTTTACAAAATACTTGCAAAGTATTTTACAGATAATAGTTGATATTTATTGAGCAGTCTTCCCTATTTGGAGTTGCTTGTATATATTAATTAGCTTAATCCTCCATAAAATAATATGATTTGCTCCATTTTATAGACAGAAATAGAAATAATGAGGAAGGAGTGATTACTTAGATATAATAATAGCCATCATATACTAAAAATTACTCTATGACAGGCAGTGCTCGAAATACTTTTCATGTATTAAATAACTCTGTGAAACAAGTACTATTGTTACACCCATTTTACACTTGAAGCATTTGGAGAGGTTAAGCAATTTGCCCAAAATTACACAGCTAGTGAGGATTAAAATCCGGTCAGTTGGATTTCAATATCTATTCTTTTAACCTCTGAATAATATTTCCTCACAACTTAGTAAAGTAAGACTCAGAGAAGTTCAATAAACCATCTAAGTTCACACAGTTATAAAGAATAGACTGAACCCAGTCCCAGGATTTTGCTTGTTTGTTTGCTTTTGTTTCTTACTTCAAAGTCCATGTTTTTCCACTTCACCACCAAGTTGCCTTTCTAAGGAGTATTTCTTTGGAAATGAAATTTTACCATAAAGCCCACAATACAAACTCTCAATTATCAACACCCATTGAGTTCTTTTGTGTATATAACATGGAAAAGAGACATTCCTGGGCCTGAAAACCTTACTTTTTAGGCACACTGAAAGGCTGAAGATGGTACTTTGAAGTTAACAAAACTGTGCAAGGTGTTATGAACAGGGAAAAGAAAATTGGCACTTTTGTCTTAGGCACAGGTAATATGACTTGAAATGGTTCTTTTTAATCTAACTTTCATGACAGGATATGAAAATAAAATGTTGTTTTCTCTAAGAAACAGTATTTCCTAAGTCAGCTACACAACTGAATGGCCAAATACTTGATCCAGCGTGAAGCAAATTTTCAAATGACTTATTCAGGTATATAAGCATGAATTCATAATGATGGCAAAACAACTGATCTCTTCTTACACATATTAGTATGCTCATATTCATCCCTTTCTAGTCCTGAGATAGATGCATAAAAATATATCCATTTGTATTTCTATAAAGACATTCTTAAATGGGACTTAAAAAAATTTTTTTTTACTGATGTATAAGATTTACAATGTTGTGGTTTTAAAAAAATTTTTTTTTAATGGGACTTTTAAACTGAAGTAAGCAACATGCTGTATCACTTACACATTTTGTTTTGGCATGAATCCACAAGTCATCTTTTATTAGTGGAAGTGCATTCTGAAGTTTTATTGATTATTTACATCTCTTAAAACTCTGATGAGTACATTTTCAATGTAATTTGTATTCCTTTATCATTTGCTTTTCAATTCTTTCATATTATTGTCTGTGATGAGTTGAAGTCAAATGTAAGGACTAATTTCAGACAGAATACATAAGCCATGCCCTCACCCTATCATGAAATAGATACAACACCAAACCCTTAAATGCTAACCTAAGTTTTGATTTAAATGCATGCAGCTTTCCTAATTCCAAATTCAATCTAGGCTAGAGTCAAATGTGAAATATAATTTTATAGATGTATGCTATCAAGACCGTACCTTCCCATCATACCTGTAACTGACACTGAGATGGCTCAAAGGAAAAAAAATATTGTGAGAGAGAGAATTAATACCATCTTTATTAGGATCTGAATATTCTGTATGCTTCTTACTGGCTGTATCACTCAATTCATTTGCCATGTACTTATCGGCAACTACTTATACAGGATTATCTAGAGTAAACTTAAATTAAAATATATGAATTATATGTACAACTAATGCAAGTTGCATTATTTTGTAATTATTTATGCATACACTTATATTCTTTATTAAATGATAAGATCTTAAAGGCTAGAGAGCAATATCTTAAGTAACTTTGTATCCTATATTGTGCATTAGTACAGTGCTTCGTACACAATATATTGTCAAATACATATTAAATAACTAAATAGTCATTTGTTATTTGGAATTGGATTTGACTGAATACACTGTAATAGAAAAATCCAAAAATAACAGTGGCTTAAACAAGATAAAATGACATATCTTTTTCATGTTAAAAAAAGATTATATAGGTAGGCAGTCCAAGAGTGGTATATTATCTTCATAATGTCTTGCTATTCTGTCATTTACAGAGCATTGCCTCAATATCTGGAGTGGTTGCCTGAACCCAGCCATCATATCTGTATTCCAGGGAGCAGAAAGAAAGAAGGGAGAAAAGAATATCATGGCTCCTCCTTTGAAAGAGGTTTCCAAGGAATCCTGAATCACACTTTCAGTTAGATTTTACTGAACAAAACTTAGTCACATGGCCACACCTACCACAAAGAAAGCTGGTAAATGGAGTTTCATAGGGTGATGTACCGGTGTTTCAAAATTTAATTGATAAATTATAAAATTACTATGAAGAAATATTAGGGAAGGCATATATCAGTCTGTTACAAGTACCCATTTAAGATGAACAAAGCTAACTATTTCTAATGAATATTTGAGAGTATATTCCAAATCTTTAACATTAATTTTAACTTTCAGTTTTTTCTGTTTGTTGCACTTCAGCAGCAGCTGATCAGCCACATATCATATGTCAGACACACTTCTCAGCATTAGAAACAGTTTCTTTGAGGAATTATGACTAAAGTAGTCAGGACATTTTATACTGACAGTGACAGAAACCCTATATATATATATACTCTTGTCATATCCAGTGAAACAAGAGATGGCTAGATTATACAACTTAGGCTACTACTGATATTCATTCATTCATAAAAATGTACTTAGTGACTACTGTACACCAAGCATCATTCTAGGGATGCAGCAGAGTATAATAGACAAAAAAATTCCTGCTCTCATGAGCTTGTATTACAGTGCAGGGAAACAGAAAATACCCAATGAAAGTAAGTAAAATACGTGTTTGTCAGAAGGTGATAAGTGCAAAGAGAAAAATAATAAAGAAGGAAAGGAGGTTATAGAATGTCAGGAGGATGGAAATTTTAGGTGGGGCAAGCAGAGAGGGCCTCTCTGAGAAAATGGCATTTGTAGGAAGGAGGTGAGATAGCAAGTCATCCAATATTTATACAAGAGCATTCTGGGCAGAGAGAATAGCAAGTGCCAAAGTCCTTCTGGCTGCTATGTTGCAAATAGACGAGGCATGGGCCATGAAACACAGAAACTAGTTAATCCAGGAGAGAGGTGATGGTGGCTTGGACCAGAGTAGTAGCATTGGAAATATTGAAGAGTAGTCAAATTCTGGATAAGTTTTGTAGATGGTGCTTGACAGGATTTGTTCTGAGAGACTTGATGTGACTTATGAGTGAAAGAAAGAAATCAAGGATGGCTTCAAGGTTTCAGCCAGGGCAACTATAAGGATAGTGATATCATTTACTGAGATGGCGAAGACTAGATGTAAAAAAGCCATTGGGAAGAAAATCCCAGAGACAAGGGAATATAGAAAATTCTCTGTTGAACTTCTCTGTTGATATTCTAATTTCTCTCTAAAGCCTCTTGTCAAGTTGAACATTTAGATTTGCTGTTCACTGTGCCTATACTTTAGGGGGCCATGACATGGCCCTCCCCTGGCCACACTCCTTCTCATAGGGTGAGGCTTCCATGGAACAAAGATGATGTGTCACTCAGCCTCTTCTTCTAGATTCTTCTCCATGTAGGATTCTGGGATTCAGTGTTAAATGCCCCAAATCCACTCCCATGGTCTATATAGATGTCTATCTTTCTAAGAGCAGGCCAGACTATGGACACATGTGCTTCTAGGCCAAGTGCATAGCTGAGGGATGGCTGAATGTGGGGTAGGAGGGGTTGTGGATTGAGTTTGGGGTGAGGTACCCACACACATCTGGGCTAGGCCCTTTGCTGAGTGGGACAGAGGCAGGTGTGGGAAGAGAATGGGGGCAAGCCACAGGCTAATGGTTTTCTCCACTCTGCCCCACATTCTGGCATGGAACTCTGAAGGGTCAGAATTCTAAATTTAATGCCATCCTTATAGGTCATTATAAAAGTATATTTATTGAGGTAAGAAGACAGTACATATTTTAATCAACAGCTTGATGGCTTGACTTAAATATTTAGATATATGGTATGTGGGCCTCCATATACACTCTCACTCCAGGCCTGAAAATTATAGACTTTGGCCTATGTTGTTGAACATGCTGACATTAGTATCAGATATATTTATTTTTGCAGATGGAACCCTGAGAAGTAGGGTCAGGCCTGCACTGCTGTATATAATGCCATAACTTTCTTCTTCTCTGGTAACAGACATGGATTTATTTTTTTCATACGAGACTCTAAAAGGAGTCCTCTCTATATGTACTCCCATAGTCCTGAGCTCAGTGTTGAGAACCCATGCTAAGTGTTGGTAAACTACTGATCCTCCCTAGTCTCAGTTTCCACACTTTTAAAAGGAGGCCAACACTTAACCTCAAAGGCTGCTGTGAGAAAAAGTAAGTAAAATAATAAAGTAAATAAGTAAAATGCTGAGCATGCTGCCTCACACATAGTAAGCACTTATGTGATTGTTGTTGTTCTATTCTCAGTAAACAGCATCTTACATTTTTATGCATTCTTAACTTCTAGAAAAATATAAATAAGTGCAGAAGCGAAGGGAGAATTTAAGTGTTTTTCTAATGTCAGCTGAATTCTCTCTCCTTTGAAAATGTGGGAGAACATCTAGATGGAGTTCAGTAACTCTTGTATTCAGTTGCAGGAGCTAGTGCTGTGCTTTATTTTGAGTCAAATACAGAATTCCCATTAGTGTTGATGGTAATTACCCCTACAAAACAAAGCATGATGAGTGGAGCCCCTGCTGAGGAATTACTTTAACGACTTTGAACTTTAAGAAAGAATCTTAAAAAGCTACACACGATGACAACCTCAAGGCCTGAATTTCTGGCTGCCTCCCTAACTACTATTTTCAATCGGTGGTTCTGAGTGGGTCACTTCTGGGGCCATGTTGTTCTTTATGACCAAACAGTGGAAAGCACATTCCAGAAAAAGTGCCTCAAATTAGGAACTCAACATTTGATGGTTCATATGGTACAGACTCCTTGCCTACTGTAAAATGCCCCAGATATCAACTCAAAATCCAATCTATATCATAGCCAATCTATAGTAGTGCTGGTATAGCAGCAGTAGTAGAAATTGTAATATAACATCCACCTTATATTATTATCATTATATATTTCTTTTTTTTTGCGGTACGCGGGCCTCTCACCGCTGTGGCCTCCCCCACTGCGGAGCACAGGCTCCGGACACGCAGGCCCAGCGGCCATGGCCCACAGGCCCAACCGCTCCGCGGCACGTGGGATCCTCCCCGACCGGGACACGAACCTATGTCTCCTGCATCAGCAGGCGGACTCTCAACCACTGCGCCACCAGGGAAGCCCACATTATATATTTCTGATCACCAATCTAAACTGGGATTTCAACTCTAATTAGCATTTTTAGTATGATCTTACTGTGTTCCCGTTGTGACATTCTCCTATTCACCATGAAACTATCTTCTCTATTGTTCAGAGTCTTCATTGAACTACGCTGGGAAACAAACCACACAGGTGTGAAAACAAATTTCTAATCTATAAGTTAAATTATACTAAATAAAACTTTTTGTTAAAATTAAAAATAGAACTATCATATGACTCACCAATCCTTCTTCTGGGTATATGTCCAAAAGAATTGAAAGCAGAGTCTTGAAAAGATATTTGAACATCTATGTTTATAACCACACTATTCACCATAGTCAAGATGTGGAAGCAACCGAAAAGTCAATGGATAGATGAATGGATAAACAAAATGTGGCATGTACATACAAATGGAATATTATTCAGCCTTAAAAAGGAGGGAATCCAGGCTTCTCTGGTGGCGCAGTGGTTGAGAGTCCGCCTGCCAATGGACATTGTGCTAAGTGAAATACGCCAGTCACGAAAAAGTACATGATGAATTATTCCACTTATATGAGGTATCTAAGGTAGTCCAATTCAGAGAAACAGAAAGTTGAATGGTGGTCACAAGAGGCAGGTGGAAGGGGGAAAAAAGGAATTGTTTAATGGGTATATAGTTTCAGATTTACAAGATGAAAGAGTTCTTGACATCTGCGTCACAACAATATAAATATACAAAACACTACTGAATTATACACTTAAAAATGGTTAAGATGGTATTTTTTACATTTTTTAATCACAAAAAAACCCTGAAAAACAAACAAGCAGAAAAAAAAGAAAACTTTTTTGCTCTGCTTATAGTTGTTCAACAAATATGATTATATGCTTATTACATTAAACACCCTGCTCAGATTCAGTATTTTGGCAGTATTTATTTAGAAATCAATATTAGAGAGTTAGTAATGTGGTAGTATAATAAAATTTAGAAACACAGCAACATAATTCTGGGTTTTATCGCCTTAAAAATGATATGTGAAGGTAATGCTCTCTATCGCTGGGGAAATCCTGTGTCAGTTTCTTCCTCTTTCTTTATGCACACTTTAAACACCTTTCTTGATTCCGCCAAGGCCAAAGCATTCACAAAAAGCATCAGCTATATAGCAAAATGGACTTTAAACAGCCTGATAGGCATTCCTTGGCCTGAGATCACTTGGACAAATTCTAGGAGGAAAGACAAATTTGGTGTTTACCTATGTACAAAAGCAGATGCATTCCTGAGAAACTGTTAAATGCAAAATTCTGAATGGCAAAGGATTTTCTCACTTATATTTAAAAATTGGAAAATTGTGTTTATGGAAAATATTTCCAACCTGAGACATAAGTAGTGTTCTAATTACATCTACACATGCAGTGTTTCAAGAATGCATTTACTCCATTGGCAGAGTTCTTGGCAAAAGGCACAAACTTGGACATTCTGTCAGCAAATATTTTGCCGGTCATAAGATGACTTTGACTGGCAAAACCCCTGGCAGACCTAAAGAGTCACCAGTGAAGCCAAAGACACTCAAAATTCCTTAACTTGGACTTCCTAAACTTTTTTTAAACTGTTGTTGTTTTCTTTTTTCCTTTCTTCTTCTCTCCATCCCCTGAAGATGTCAGAAATCAGAGGTTGGCAAATATTTTCTTAATGGGGCAGACAGTAAATATTTTAGGCTTTGCAAGACATAGGCTCTGTTGCAACTATTCAATTCTGCCCTTGTAGCAGTAAACCTGCCATAAACAATAAGTAAATAAAAGGGCATGGCTGTCTTTCAATAAACCTTTACTTACAAAAACAGGTGGCAGGCTGTATTTGGCCTGTAAAGCTGTAGTTTGCTGACCCCTGTTTTAGGTCACAGTGAGGAACTTGGATTTTATTCTATTGGCAGTATAAACCATTGTGTAGTTTTAAAATAGAGGACCAAAATAATCTTCCTTAGGCTTTAAAAATATCACTTTGGTTACTGTACAGAGAATGATGAAAGGGAGTAGCAAAAATGAGAGCAGGAGGCTGGTGCAATAGTCCAGGCAATATATGAAGGTGGCTTGAGCTGAAACAGTGGCAGTGAAGGTGAAATGTAGTTGAATTCAGGGCATAGGCCAGGACTGGAGAAACAATTTTGGAGTCAGTAGCATATTGATGGTATTTAAAACCGTAGAACTAGGTGAGATTACCCAGAGAAAAGCTGTAGGTTAAAAGTGTAGATAGAGAGAATAGCCAAAGACTGAACTCTGGGGCACTCTCACGTCTAAATGTGAGGAGGAAAAAAATGAATCCCAGGGGTTCCGTAGATGGGTGTCCAGACCACTGTGAAAGAAGGAATGGCAGAGCACATATGTAAACTGGTGGATTAGTAGATTTGGTGGTAGGAGAAATATAGAAGTTCTTTTCTGATTGCTTCTATATGCTCAGTGAAATTTTAAGTAAAATCACTGTTAGGTCAGAGAGGTAGAAGCAGAACGCTTGAGAAAAAAAGAGGACAAGATATAAAGTGGTCATTGTGAAAAGCAGGGCACTCTTTTACTGTTGGCACTAGTGAATACCCATTTGAAATTTTTTGACATAAATTCTAAAGGAAATCCATGGGCATGGTTGTATAATTTTCTCAAGCATCATTCAGCTGTTCCGGTACAGTAAATGATGAGGTAGATAGTTGGGTTTAACCAGAATTGGTTTTTTTGGCTAAGTATGATAAATGGAGAGAGGCGCAAGGGGGTGATTCTGTTCTCCACATTTTCCCTCTCTTAAAGACTTCCAGGAATAATATGTTATGAAAAAGTGATTAGGTATGATCACTTGATAAGAGTGATATCCTCACTTACCAATAAGACTTATCAGTAAATATCTATTATTTTACACCAGCTAACTTGCACTCATTGCTCTAAAATGATAAATCATCGTTAAAATAAATATACTCATGCTGCTACTCTCCTGGAGTACCCATATAGACTTGTCCACATGAGAAATAATGGAATTGCAAATCAACATCTATTAGCTGCTCAACAGAATAACTGCCTATTTCTTTGAGGTAGCTTCCAGGGTGCCCAAAATTAATTTTTGTATACCACATAGGCTACATGTGATGCATATACACACACACATATCTACACACATATATTTAAACAGCTTTACTATATAATTGACATACCATAAACTGCACATATTTAAAGCGTACAATTTTATAAGTTTTGACATATGTACACGTAAAACCATGATCACAATCAAAACACTGAACATATCCATCGCCTCAAAAGTTTTCTAGTGCGGGCTTCCCTGGTGGCGCAGTGGTTGAGAGTTCGCCTGCCGATGCAGGCGACACGGGTTCGTGCCCCGGTCCGGAAAGATCCCATATGCCGCGGAGCGGCTGGGCCTGTGAGCCATGGCCGCTGGGCCTGCGTGTCTGGAGCCTGTGCTCCGCAGCGGGAGAGGCCGCAGCAGTGAGAGGCCCGCGTACCGCCAAAAAAAAAAGTTTCCTAGTGCATCATTGTAATCTCTCTGTTCCATCACTTCCCAAGAAAGCACTGATGTGCTCTGTCATTAGAAATTAGTTTTAATTCTCAAGTTTTATTTAAATGGAATCATATAATTTGTACTTTTTATCTGACTTCTTTCATGCAGCATATTTTGAGGTTTGATTCATGTTGTTGCATGTATCAACAGTTCATTTTTATTGATGAGCAGTATTCTAATACATGGCTATACCACTAGTTCTTTATCCATTCATTTCTTGATGGACATTCGGGCTGATTTCAGTTTTTGGTGATTACAAATAAAGCTGCTAAGAACATTTATTTAAAAGCCTATCTATAGACATATCTTTTCTTTTCTCTTGGGGAGATATCTAGGAATGGAATAACTGGGTAGTATGGCAAGTGTATTTCTAACTTGTAAAGAAACTGTCAAACTATGTGCTACAGCAGTTTTACATTCCTACCAGCAGTGTATGAGATTTCTAGTTCTTCCATACTCTTACCACTACTTGATATGGTCAGTCTTTTTTATATTAGAAATGTAAACAAGTGCGTAATGATATCCCATTCTGGTTTTAATTTGCAGTTCCCTAGTGACTAATAATGTTGAGCATTTTGCAGCATTTGACCGTTTGTTAATTTTGTTTGTTAATATCATTAGTTATCCACATATTTGCTGGTTATCTTTTTGGTGAAGTGTCTGTTCAAGTCTTCTGTCCGTTTGTTAATTTTGTTGTTTGTTTTCTTATTGTTGAGTTCTGAGAGTCCTTTATATATTCTGAATACAAGTCCTTTACTAGACAAATGATTTGCAAACATTGTCTCCCAGGTTTTGGCTTATTTTTTCCAGTCTTTTGAAGTTTAAAAATTAAGAACAAATTACCAGTTTGTTCTTTTATAGACTGTGCTTTTGGTGTCATATCTAAGAAATCTTTGACGAACTTAAGATCACAAAGTATTTTTCCAATGTTTTCTTCTTGAAATTTTATAGTTTTACATTGATCCATTTTGAGCTAATTTTTGTATATAATGTGAGGTACGTATCCAAGTTCTTTTACACACACACATAGATAAATATTCAATTTTTCCACTACTATTTGCTGAAAAGGTTATTCTTTCTCCACTCTATTGGTTTGCACCTTTGTGAAAAATCAGTTGCCCATATAAGTGTAGATTTATTTTTGAAATTCCTATTCTGTTCCATTGGTCTATTTGTCTAAATTTATCCAATACAATGCTGTTTTGATTATTGTAGCTTTGTAATAATTCTTGAAATCAGATAATGTTAGCCTTCATCTTTGTTTTTTGTTTTTTTTTTCCAAATTGTTTGGTCTATTCTACATACTTTGTATTTCCAAATGAATTTTTGAATCAGTTTGTCAATTCTACAAAAATACAAAAAAAAATCTGCTGGGATTTTGACTGGGATTTTTCTGTTATTGATTTCTAATTTAATTCCATTGTGGTAAGAGAACATGCTTTGTATGAAATGAATTGTTTAAATTTATTGAGATTTATTTGTAACCCAAATACAGTGTATCTTGGTAAATATTCTGCATGCACTTGAAAACAATGTGCATTTTGCTGTTGTTTGATGGAGTCTTTGATAAATGTTAAGTTAAATTTAGTTGTACTATTGTTCAAATCTATAATATTCTTGTAGGTATTTTACCTGTGTTCTAGACTGTAATTAACAATTTCCCTGTTTATTTATTCTTGAAGTTCTATCAGTTTGCTTCATGTATGTCACAGCTCTCTTATTAAGAGAGATAATAATTGATTATGTCCTCTAGGTTAACTGGCCTCTTTATTATTATGAATTGAGCTTCCTTATTCCTGGGAATATCATTTACTCTGAAATCTACTTTATTATTATAGCCATTCCAGCTTTTTTTTGACTAGTGTTAGCATGGTATATCTTCGTCCATCCTTTTCATTAAACATATTTGTGTCTTTATATTTAAAGTGACTTTTTTTAGGCAAAATATTGCTTCATGAGTGAGAGAATGTTCCTTCCTCTTCTATTTATTGGAAGAGTGTGTGAAAACTTGATAGTAATTATTTTTAAATGTTTGGTGGAGTTTACCAGTGAAGCCATTTGGGCCTAGGCTTTTCTTTGTGGGTAGCTTTTATTTTTTTTAATTTTTTTTTTTTTGCGGTACGCGGGCCTCTCACTGTTGTGGCGCACAGGCTCCGGACATACAGGCTCATCGGCCATGGCCCACGGGCCCAGCCGCTCCACAGCACGTGGGATCCTCCCGGACCGGGGCACGAACCCGCATCCCCTGCATCGGCAGGCGGACTCTCAACCACTGCGCCACCAGGGGAGCCCAGTGGGTAGCTTTTAAATTATGAATTCAATCTCTTGTTACACGTCTTTTTAGATTTTCCTTTTCTTTTGGGGTCTATCTCTGTATATAGAATTTCCAGTAATCTTTACTCCTCACGTAAGTTTTCTAATTTGTTAATACAGAGCTGTTCATGGTATTCCCTTATAACCCATTTTATTTTTACAAGGTTGGTAATAATGTCCTCTCATTCATTTCTGATTTTATTAAGTTCAGTCTTCTCTCTTTTTTTCTCAGTCAGTCTAGCTAAAGGTCTGTCAACTTGTCCACCTTTTCAAAGAACCAAATTTTGTTTTCATGATTTTTTTCTATTGTTTTTCTGTTCTCTATTTCATTGATTTATGCATTAATCATTATGATTTCCTTCCTTCTGCTTGCTTTGGGTTTAATTTGCTCTTCATTTTCCAGTATCTTAAGATAGAAAGTTAGATTATTGATCTGAGATATTTCTTCTTTTTTAACATAAGCATTTATAGGTATAAATCCTCTTTTAAGCACTGCCTTAGCTGCATCACATACATTTTGGTATGCTGTATATTAATTTTCATTCATCTCAAAAAAATTTCTAATTTCACTTGTGATTTCTTCTTTTAAACCATTAATTATGTAGGAAAGTTTAATTTCCACATATTAACAAATTTCCCAAATTCTTTCTGTTATTGATTTCTACTTTTATTTCACTGTATTCAGATGACACTTTGTGTGATTTTCATCCTTTTAAATTTACTGAGGTTTGTTTTAAGGCCTAGCACATGGTCTATCCTGGAGAGTGTGCCATATGCCCTCAAGCAGACTGTATATTCTGCCAATGGAGGTGAAGTATTTTATAGATATCTTTTTGGTCAAGTTGGTTTATAGTGTTGTTCAAGTCTTCTGTTTCCCGTTGATCTTCTGCCTCCTTGTTATAACATACCCAGTGTTGGAAGTAAGATATTGAACTGTCCAACTATTATTGTTGAATTTTTTTTTTCTCTCTGATCCTGTTACTTTTTGCTTCATGTAATTCCAGGCAAGCAACAGGCTCTTTAGCTCCATCTCCTGAACTCAATGGGCCCTCTGGGCTCTGCTGGGGGTACCCCTCCACCACCACAATCTGAAAATTCTCTCAAGATAGTAATATGGGGCGATCATAGGGCTTACCTCATTTTTTTCTTGTCTCTGAGGGATCACAGTCAACTCCATGACATCCAAAATGTTGAAAGCTGTTGTTTCATATATGTTGTCTCACTTTCTTGGGTTGTTTAGGTGAAAGGGTAAATCGGGCCCCTGTCAGTCTCTCTTGGACAGATTATAAGCTATAGTTTAAGTTAAATTTTTGCTAGATAATACCGTAAAACAGGGGTTAACAGACTTTCTCTTAAAGGGCTGGAGAGTATACTATTAATACACTATTGCTATTACTATAACAAGTTTGGTCAACAAGTTTCTGACATAAATACTTAACTCCACCATTGTAGCACAAAAGCAGTCATAAATGAACTGAGTCAGAATGAGTGCTATACCAAAGATATGTCTAGGGAAGGAGGTGGCCAGACTCAGACATAGAGAACAAACCAGTGGTTACCAGTGGGGAGAGGGAAGGGGGGAGGGGAAATGTAGGGAGAGGAGAGTAAGAGGTACAAACTATTAGCTGTAAAACAAGTTACAAGAATATATTGTACAACATGGGGAATGTAGCCAATATTGCACAATAACTATAAATGGATTATAACCTTTAAAAATTGCGAATCACTATATGGTACACCTGTAACTTACATAATATTGTACATCAACTACACTTCAATAAAAACTTTTTTAAAAAAGCAGCTGTAGGGCTTCCCTGGTGGCGCAGTGGCTGAGAGTCTGCCTGCCGGTGCAGGGGACACGGGTTCGTGCCTCGGTCCGGGAGGATCCCACGTGCCGCGGAGCGGCTGGGCCCGTGAGCCATGACCGCTGAGCCTGCGCGTCCGGAGCTTGTGCTCCGCAACGGGAGAGGCCGCAGCGGTGAGAGGCCCGCGTACCGCCAAAAAAAAAAAAAAAAAAAAAAAAAAAAAAAAAAAAAAAAAAGAAAAAAAGGGAGAGGGGGG
>NW_020185328.1:7609566-7618307 GCF_003031525.2 Neophocaena asiaeorientalis asiaeorientalis
GGGCCCCCGCACCCAAAAAAAAAAAAAAAAAAAAAAAAAAAAAAAAAAAGCAGCTGTAAATGAGTGAATGTGGCTGAGCCCCAGTAAAACCTTATTTACAAAAACAGGTGGCTGATATCTGGCTATAATTTGCCAACCTCTAACTTAAGATATTACTCTTTGTTCTTTTCAGACTTCCTTTTATGTGACCCTTCCTCATCTCAGCCAAGTTAGGTAGTTAGTCAATTAAAATTTTTATAAATGGGATAGAAAGAAAAAAGAAACTAAATTTTTTAAACTGCCAAAATGGGTTATTGAGAATTGAAACTGAAATTTTAAGAGAAGAAATGCGAAGAGTTTATTCCATAATACCAGAAATAGGATAGAAAAAGAGCCAGACAATACAAACATACTCTTGTCATCTTCCCCACTCTACTCTCACCCTTTATCCTCAAGGGAATAGATGATAGTCACTGGAATTGAGGAGATTAGGAAAATGGAGATATCATATTCCCTTGGTCAGGGGTCTAGAAATGATAAAACATAACAAGGACAAACCACACAGAGAAGACAGGAGTGAGCTTTAGGAGGCTCTGATTACAGCCTAGGGCCAGCACCAAGGAGACTCCCAAAATTTGTGCCAATATCTACAGACCATAATTTGTGGGGGCACCATTACTATTCTTTTCATATCTGTAGGGTAAGGGACTTATGTTGACAGCCCTGGTATATGACTTGATATGTTATCATTCAATAGGATATTTACCCATCCACAGCCTTTGCTGAGCCTTACCCAGTCTGCTCCATGTGGATATTCCCTCTCTTTAATGGCCAAACACTCTTAAATTGTCACCCCTCAAAACAGCCAATGGGATCCTTTTAACTTGGAAAGGGGTAGTGGTATAAAAAGGGAAGTTCCCAATAAATGTTTTGAGCAAAAATTTAAACTGTTGAAACAAATCTTTTTATATCAAACTATCCCAAATATATCCTCCAAATTTAATGAAAATCTTTTTTTTTTTTGAATGAAGTAGTACTGGACAGAGACTTAATTGTCTTAATCAGTAGTGTGATCCATAGTTGCTGATTTAAGGATTCAGTTTTCTTAATACTTCAGTGTATTTTATTTTCTGGTTGTCTTAAGGTCTTTGCTATTTGCCTGACTCTGATTCTACTAGTTAGCATTTCCGCCTACACAATTATCATTTAGGCATTCTACAAAAATTTCTGTTCTATGTCAACCACCATAGGTGATGGCACATTTGGAGCACCATCGTTAGCAGAGTAATGAGATTATCAGAGCTGCAAGGGCACAGAAAATCATCACTCCAATTCCACACCTTACAGATGAGGATATTGAGGCCCTGATGAATGAAGCAGCGTATCCAGCATCATACATGCAGTCCTCAGGCTAAAATTAGAGGTTTTCTGACCCCCATCCATGTTCTTTCCACAACCTTATGCCACTGGTGATGTCATTTAGTTCAAAAGTTTCTGGTAGAGATTGAAATATGTCTTAATAATTATTTGAGATTCCCTAGGCAGAGGATCCTCCCTTTTAGCACAAAATAATTTTCAAAATAAACATAAAAATAATCAGTGACCAACTGTGACATTCCACTAGCCTATTCAGATGTCACCAAAGACAATACAACTGATGAGAACACTCATCAGGAGTGTGAAGTGTCAGTTCACACTGTGAACTATTATCTCCTGCAACAAGAGCCGGTGGCTTTGTTTCTGGCTGCTGTTCTCTCTGACCAACATTATTTTTCTTCACAGTTAGGTCCCATAGAATTGATTCCAAAAAACTGAACCACACCTAAGCTGGCCTTAGTAATGAGAGATTTATAATGAAGAATCAAGGATATTTCCAAAACCCTAGGGCAAGAAATTCAGCTCACATTTTATCAAGAATTCTCTGGAAGCCCATGGTTTCTCACCTCCTCCACTTTGCATGTCTGCCCCCCATTCTTCTGTTCTGTTTGTTTGTCTGTTTAAATCAGGTGTGTTCTGTCAGTGCTTGCTCATTAATCTACGGAATCTAGAAATTTCTGCTGAGAAACAGCAGCCTCAGTCCCCTCAAGTCCACATCCTTTACAGGTAAAGTACCTATTCTAAAAAATTTGTGGGAGCATAAAGTTAGTTACTGAAATTTATAATATAACCAAGTATACAAATAATGCTCACTGTAAAAATTCCTTATATAGGTGTAAAAGTGTAGACTTTTAAAAATGCTTCCAACTCTCTTATATTTACTTTACCTTAATCTCATAGAGGAGGCAGCCAGATGTCACTGACTCCATTTTACAGCTAGAAAAACAGACTCAGAGACTTTAAGTGATTTACCCAAGCAGCAGAGTCAGATCTTGAATCCAGGTTTCTTGGCTTCTAGTCCATTTGCCCTTTCAATACCCACATGCATAGTCACTGGCTTATGAAAGGAAGAAATCGTGGTGATGTTGCGGAGGTGATGACAGAGGCCAAAGAATAGGTGAATTGAGTAGCCACCTGACTATTTTAAAACTTGGTTCAGAGTTCTGTCATTCCATAAACTGTTTATTATTCTTGGACCCAACTGTACCTTTTTTTTTTCCCCCTGCTCTTCCATGTGAACACACCAAATTATTTTAATCTGTGTTTTCAAATTTTTACTTAACTTTTAACTTCCTGTAGTCTGATTCCTTTTCCGATAGTGAACCAGGAGTGACCTGAAAAACTGGCAGAAAATAATGTGGATGATGATAAAAATGACAATAACAATTACCAAGGCCAGTCATCTATAGGATTAGAGTTTCCTTTGAAACTGAGAAACAGCATAAAAAAATGTGAAGAAAAATGTTAAATATCTGTGACTAGATGAAAGAATTCCTTATTCAGTGATTGATATGAAGTCTGAGGAACTAACTCCATGTGTTAAAACAGAACAGAAAACATGAGTACAAAGGTATTATGCAAACAAAGAACAGCATTTCCATGTGTACAAGTTTAACTGGGGCTGAAGTGAGCTCTGGGGCACCTTCCCCAGCACAGACAAGGGAATCTGGGATTCATAGCTAAAACATTTTTCACAGTTGGGTCATTGTTTACATAAATGTAAGGTGGTAGTTTCCAGTAGGGTATCATGTGTCAGAATCCGCTAGTGAATAAAATGGGCACAAATTTTAAATGTTTCCAAGGCATATATAAACAAGCACAATGTTAATATGCAATGATAGCATCAGGCTACATCAAGTAAAGAGGATAATATCTCCATGTAAGATTTCTTCCACCTAGAAGTGTGCCATCTGAGAACACTAAGGATTAAATCTTGAAGAAACAAATGTACCTTCTAAACTTAAAAAAAAAAAAAAAAATCTATTCATAAGGCTCATAGGCCCAGCCTAAAAGAAAACTTGTCTGTAGCATTTTAATTCCAATGGAAACTACAACTGATCCTGCTCACTAAAATGTTCGTTTACATAACTTTAATTAACTATCATAAAATGGATGTGTGCTTTGTGCTCTTTATAAAATGACCACTGCATCAAATAATGTCAATTATTATACTAACAATCAAGAAGGAAAAGAAAGTAATGTCTCTTATCTGGGGAATGAACATTCTTACAGCAACTGCTAGTCTTCCTTTCATTTAAAACTTCTTCCTTAACTCTGCTTAAACTCAATACACGTAACTCTCCTGACTCCTTATCACAATTTCATCAAGTCTCTGTTCCTCCATATTCACCTCTCCCTAGGCTAATATACTGGACCATAAGAGTGATGGGAAACAATGGAAGAAACAACCAAACCAGGCTATGAGGATAAAGGAAAAATGTTAGTCAACAGAAACCCAGTCCTTTAACCCTGAAACCTCAAGGTTTAGAAGTTGGGGGGAAAAAAAAAGAAACTATGGAAGAATGCAGTGAACTGAACAGGTGAGTAGCAATGAAAGTAAGCATGGCCCTTTCCCTTATCAACCATGAGGATCTCTACTGGGTGCAACCAAGTCACTTAATCTCTTTGGTGGTCAGTTTCCTTATTTGCACAAAGGGAACACTTAATCCCCACCCTAGTTTAGAGAGCTATTGAAGGAATCAAATGTAAAAGTTTTTTGGAATTTATTTTTCTCGATAAAGCACTTTATAAATATAAAGGGACTTTAAAAAAATTTTATTCTTGTTTATGGCCTATTTTCTAATCCTCACTCTCCTGTTCTAACTTCTCATTAACCCCTTTTTATCTCTCTTCAGTCTGTATTTAACTTTAAAACATGAAAGACTTTTATTACAATTCACACATAGTTGAAAAACCACTTTGGCCTGAGGTAATACTTCAATTCACATAAGTGGCAAGTTCTGCACACGCTTACAAGCTCAATGTCAGATCTCTTCACCCAGGGAATGCTAAGCCCATCTTATTTTGGCCAGTTAAGGGTGGATGGAGTCTTAAAGCCCCTTCTCTTCTGGGTTTGGTTGGTGCTCAAAACCAACTAAAACACCTCGGTACTACATAAACTACAGTCAAATCTGGAAAAAAGTGGAAATAATTATGGTTTTATGGAGTAACTTTAAAAATACAAGCATCTTTTCTATTATTTTCCTTTTCTTTTAAATAACCCAGAAGTAATGAGACTTCCCAGGGATTAATTTGCTCATCTGACCAAATCTGGCTCAACATCCTGACAATGTCTGGTTAAAAGATGTGACCAACACAAACATAGCTTCTCATCCCCAACTCCATGTTTTACTCATTACCTGGCAAAGGTACAAGCCAAAATTCTTGTAAACCTCCTGATTTCCCGCTCATAATATGGGGAAGTAAACCATGGCCGAGAAACCACATGAAACTCCATTAAATGAATCTAAATAAATGATATCTCTGCAAATGAATCACCACTTACCCAAATTCCATGCACTGCAAAGAGACACAAATGGTCAATAAATACCAGATTCCCAATAACCACAACACACAGATTCAACCTCAGGGACAACTCCATCTCAACTGGATGTAAAGAGTAAACAATATCTATGACTCCTGGTCACGGCTACAAACGAGCAGATTAAACAGCAGCCCTCGAGTGTCTGTGTAACAACTGCCTCACAATACAGGGTAAGTTAGGAAAACAGTCAGAATATTAAAATGGATGCTGATTTTAGACAGGAGCAAAGAAGAAAAGATTTTAAGGACTGAGCACTGCTTTGAAAGAATACACATAAAGTAACTTAAATTGTACAACATTTTCATGATCACAGTAACACCATTTTCTCGGCAAGATTTACAACATTGCCCTTTAGTTTTTAAACAACGTTTGTGGAGTTCTTATTGGTTTTAGGGACTGCGCTAAGTGCTTGGGACATAACAAACAACAGAAATATATTTCCTACCCTCACAGGCCAAATCCAATCCACTGGCTTTTTTTCATAAATAAAGTTTTACTAAAACACGATAATTTGATTATGTATTGTCCATGACAGGTTTGCTATGACTATGCTACAATGAAAGAATCAAATAGTTGTGACAGAGAATGTTTGGCCCACAAAGCCTAAGATATTTACTATCTGTCCCTTACAGAAAGAAAAAAAAAAATTGCCAACCTCTGATCTAGAGGGATAAATGGACAAGTATACAGGAAATTATAATACTGTTTAATTAGAGCTAGGATGTGGGAATTTTGCAGTTCCATATCAGGATTTGGAGGATCAAGGAAGACTGAGGTAATATTTAAATGGAGATCTTGAAATGAGTAAGTAGCAGCCAGATGATGGGAAGAAAAAAAGTATTCCAAAGGAAGGTCACATGCAAAGGCAGGGAGGCAAGAGAGAATGTCCCATTCAGGGAACTGAAAGTACAGTAGGTCAGCTTGGCTGGAACAAGGAGAGGGAGGGGAGTAGGGATGAGAAGTGACGGCAAAGAGAAAATCAGGATCCAGACTACAAATGTTCCTCTATATTAGCCTAAGAAGTTTTGAAATTATTCTGACGGTTTACGTCGTGGAATGAATTAATTGAGCTGTAGGAATTTAGTGTTTATAGAAGATTTATGATAAGGCTTATTTCTAACATAGCCACCAGGAAAACAAAAGCAATGAACTTTGAAATTGATATTCATCAGGAAATGCTAACATTCAAATTAATCTAGGCCTTCAATCCCTACCAACCCATGGCTCTGGGAATTAAGTGCCTGTGACAGCATAAAACTAAAATTTCCTGTAACTCTTAACACAATGCTTCAACTCCAGTTTGTGCTGACAGTATAACCAAGGCACATCTGAAAAGATAGTCAGTGAAGGTGCCGAAAGAGGACTCCAACCTGCCCTGCCTGAAAACTGAGGCAGCTAAGGCAGCTTAGGTTTGATATCTGCCCTTTCCATAAAATGCCTATATAATCACCCATGGTTTTCACCCTCTCATTGGCTGCTCCATCTCAGTCTTACTTCCTTGTCCTCCCTCTTGTCCTAGACCTCTTAACGTTGGAGTCCCTAGCACTCAGTCTTTAGCCCTATTCTCTACCTACACTAACTCATTTAGTGAATGAATCCAGTCTTATTGCTTTAAATATCACTCAGAAACTAATGTTTCCCAAATGTTCTCCTGAACTTCAGTCTTGTGCATCCTCTTGCCTATTTGATATGCCCACTTCGGTGTCCAGTAGATATCACAAACTCAATACATCCCTCACCAAACTTCCTCCTCTCAAAACTACTCAACCTGCAATCTTTTCCATTTTATTTGATAGTAACTACCTCACGTCCATGATTCAGATCAAACATGTTGAGGTCATCCATGACTCCTCTCTTTTTCTCACACCCCTCATCCAATCTGTCAGGAAATCCTCTTGGTTCTGACATCAATATATATACAAAATTTAACCTTTCTCTTCACCTCCACAGTTGCCACCCACCACCATTATCTCTCACCTAGACTACTGAAATAGCTTCCTAACTGTTCTGCCTGATTCAATCCTTTTCCCTTCAAGTCTATTCTCAACACAGGAGTTACAGTGATTCATTTAAAATAGAAGTCAAAATGTAATTTTCTTCTGTTCATAACTTTGTCCTGACTTCCCATCTCACCGAAATGGCTATGCTCTCCCCATTCCTGGTCCCCATTACATCTCCACTCTTTAACTCCTACAATTCTCCCCCTCATTCACTGCATCATAGACCTACTAATCCTTTTGCCATTTCTCAAATATACCAGGGATAAACCAGGGATGCTCCTGCCTTTGGGTTTATGTACTGGCTGTTTATTCTACCTGATATGCTATTACCCCCAGATAATCACACAGCCAATTACTTCGTAGCAGATTGGATAATTGACCTCAATTCTCTATCCTTCCCTACACCCACACTCTTGCCTCATCATGGGTATAGTATACTTCCCTGTCCCTTGACCTTAGGCTTGGTCATTTGACTTCCTTTGCCAAAGGTAAATGGGCAGAAGCAACAGTGAGCCAATATGACACTAGTCCTGAAGAAGATTGCTCCTTGAATTTTCATCACTTTGAAAAGTCTTTCCCCTACCTGACTGTACTATTTAGGTTATGTCCTAGAGTGAACATACATGGAAAAGAACTACTCTAGCCAACCTACCAACCATTGAGCAAGAATAAATGATTGCTCTTTTAAACCAGGGATTGGCAAACTTTTCCTATAAGGGGCCAGATAGTAAATATTTTAGGCTTTGGAGACTATATAGTCTCTGTTGTAACTATTCAACAACACTAGCTTGAAAGCAGCCATAGACAATATGCAAATGAACATGGAACATGTCTGTGCTCCAATAGAACTTATTTACATAAATAGGCTGGGGTGAAATAGGATCGGAACTGGCTCTGACTCCAAAACCCTCTCACTGTCTATTAAATCACCATAATATCATTTAATTTCATTAAGGTCAGGGGTCTAGGGAAACTCATGATACTTTATTTAAAAAATGAAAGCAACAATGATCAGTGGATATTGTTGATGAAATATACATCTATCTGGTTCAACTTTTACTTCATTTTTTTTTTTGACTGACAATCTTATAAGGATCATCCAACCACTTTTTATCTTGGTATATCATTGCTGATTTTGCCAAATTTTCCTTAATTGAATAAGGACTTCTGACCTGCTTTGTACCCATGTTCCTGACTTAGTCTATGTTTGCCTTGAAGCTATTAGACGAAGCTTCCTAAAGTTAATCCAACATCCCTAAGTTCCAGCTGGCATTTGGACTTTCTTGGTCTGCTACTCCACTTGACTTTGCATTTGAATTACCTTAGTATGTACTAGGTCACTGACAGTACTCAAGAGCCACATTTCTCTCTAAAGTCCCACTGTCTCTCTAGCCCAGACTTAGAAAGTATACAATGAGCTATTGATCTCTCAATATTTTATGAGTGTTCACGTTCACAAGTTAGAATCACTAACACTGCCAGTTGATGTTAGTTCTCATCCCTCCTCCTTTGTAGTAAACTAGAAATTTTAAATTTCAGCTTCCAGAAAACAGAATTTTGGAATCATATTTTTATTCCTTGTAGGATTTCAAGTGTACCCTACAGAGGCCTTTTTATATCATTTATGCCTAGAGGCTATCAATGCCCTTCAATGAAAGTCTATACTATGAAGTCAAATTAGACCAGCCTTTAGATACTGGTTTCACTATGAAATAATTGTGTATATTTGGACAAGTTACATAATGTCCTCAGTTTCTTTATCTCTAAAGTATTTTACTGAAATTTCACTTCATAGTGTTTGTTTGGAAGGTTAAATGAGATAATTAATGGGTGCCTTGGGA
>NW_020185328.1:7618464-7688580 GCF_003031525.2 Neophocaena asiaeorientalis asiaeorientalis
TCTGGAAAGTTGATAATCACCTCCAAGCCTATTACTACAGAGAGAGATGTTTTGGGGGAGAAAAATAGAAAGATCCTATAAGGATGACTGGCTTTTGCTTTAAAAAAAAAAAAAAAACAGTTTAGGGGAATGGATTCATGAGCACAAAATATCTTGAAGATATATGAAAGCAAATGTTTTTTAGCATAGAATGTAAGGATTCCCATGTGCAAGGGAAGGAGATATGAGGAAAAAGTATCTGGATCTCAAAATCAAACAGGACATATACCTTGCTTCTGGCAGTACCAGGGCTTTGGCAAGATCCCAAGAAATTACATATGCCTGGCATGTCAGGTTTATGAAAGATTATAATGAGAGGAAAATCTAGGCAGGTAGCTTGGGGTCAGATTTTGCCACTTTACAGAGTTTGTACTTTGTTTAACAGAGAGTGACAAGTTTTAAGATGAGGTGAGACTTCGTTCAACAGCTATTTTAGGAAGATTAATCTGAGGTAAGTCATAATTGAAGGACAGAGAAAACTGAAGGAGAGAGAAACTGGTGGCAAAGAAAGACTGGAAGGAAAGATAGGAGTTAGGGCTTACTGTAATAGAGCCTGCAGAGATAAAATATTAAACTTGTATTGTTTGAACCTCCCAATTCCTGGACTTTAAAGGTTGGGTGAAGAAAGCACTTTGGCCAAGATTTCAAGATGCTCTTGGCCTTGCCAGATAGAATTACAGCCACCTGTGAGCTAAACCAGAGCTTGAAACACAAATGTGCTAGAAATCCCATTTAACCTGGCCTCAGTATCCTAGGTGTATTATAGAATGGATCTTTTGTCTTCTTTTCAGCAATTCACTTATGATAACCTCAGGTCTAAGAGGTAGGAAATCAGATGCTACTAAAAGGGTCAGTCTGTGAGAGGACTGAGTAGCTCACTGATTGTAATGGCTCCAGAATCAGGCTCCCTGCATTCTTAAAAGCAAAGGGTATGTGTGGTGGTTTTTTTTACACAGCACTCCAGGATCTTTTTACCTATTTGAAAAGTCATTATTGCCATTAAAATACAAACTGTACTTTCATTGGCATTAAACAACATATATTAAAAAGCTTTGACGGTTGACAGTTAGGCTTAGAGAAGCTCTTTCACAGCTCTTGGAGCTGTTTTCTCTCACCAACAAGAAAGTCAGAATCCCTCTGATTACAATAAAGTATTAACAAAATACTGACTCTGCCTAAAAATTTAGTAACTATTGAATATAGAAATAAATGTCACATAATTGGTTATCCAGTAACTACAGAAAGTAGCTCTGGCCTAAAGATTACTTACCTAAGCTCCATCTTGCCTTAGAGTGGAATCTAGAGAGAGGATTAAATCTCAAATCTTCTGAGAGCCCACTACGTTCCGAGTACTTTGCTAGGTCCTTAGCATGCATTATTTCACTCAAACCATATAACAACTCGATAAGCTAAATATTACTATGTTTATTTTACAAAGGAGAAAATAGAGCCTCAGAGAAGTAAGATCACACGACAAAAATAAATACATAAAAATGTATTGATGCTGGGATTTTACTCCAAGATTGTTTCTCAACTTCTAGAAAAGATAGTATAGAGATTCAGGAGAAGATGGCAGAAGAGCAGGACGCGGAGGTCACCTTCCTCCCCACAGATACATCAGAAATACATCTACACATGGAACTGTTCCTATAGAACACCCACTGAACGCTGGCATAAGATCTCAGACCTCCCAAAAGGCAAGAAACTCCCCCACGTACCTGGGTAGGGCAAAAGAAAAAAGAAAAACAGAGACAAAATAAAAGGGACAGGACTTGCACTAGTGGGAGGGAGCTGGGAAGGAGGAAAGGTTTCCATACACTAGAAGGCCCTTCGCGGGCGGAGACTGGGGTGGCAGAGGGGGGAAGCTTTGGAGCCGCGGAGGAGAGCGCAGCCACAGGGGTGCGGAGGGCAAAGCGAAGAGATTCCCGCACAGAGGATCAGTGCCGACCAGCACTCACCAACCCGAGAGGCTTGCCTGCTCACCCGCCAGGATGGGCGGGGATTGGGAGCTGGGGCTCCAGCTTCGGAGCTTAGATCCCAGAAAGAGGACTGGGGTTGGCGGCGTGAACACACCCTGAAGGGGCTAGTGCGCCACGGCTAGCCGGGAGGGAGTCCGGGAGAAAGTCTGGAGCTGCCGATGAGGCAAGAGACTTTTTCTTGCCTCTTATTTTCCTGGTGCGCGAGGAGAGGGGATTAAGAGTGCTGCTTAAAGGAGCTCCAGAGACGGGCGTGAACCGCGGCTATCAGCGCGGACCCCAGAGACTGGCAATGAGACACTAAGGCGGCTGCTGCCGCCACCAAGAAGCCTTTGCGCAAGCTCAGGTCACTATCCCCACATCCCCTCCCAGGAGCCTGTGCAGCCTGCCACTGCCAGCGTCCCGTGATCCAGGGACAACTTCCCTGGGAGTACGCACGGCGTGCCTCAGGCTGGTGCAACGTCACGCGGGCCTCTGCCAATGCACGTTCGCCCCGCATCCGTACCCCTCCCTCCCCCCGGCCTGAGTGAGCCAGAGCCCCCGAATCAGCGGCTCCTTTAATCCCGTCCTGTCTGAGTGAAGAACAGACACCCTCAGGCGACCTACACGCAGAGGCGGGGCAAAATCCAAAGCTGAACCCCGGGAGCTGTGCGAACAAAGAGAAAGGGAAAACTCTCCCAGCAGCCTCAGAAGCAGCGGATTAAAGCTCCACAGTCAACCTAATGTACCCTGCATCTGTGGAATACCTGAATAGACAACGAATGATCCCAAATTGAGGAGATGGGCTTTGAGAGCAAGAAAGATTATTTTTTCCCTTTTCCTCTTTTTGTGACTGTGTATGTGTATGCTTCTGTGTGAGATTTTGTCTGTATAGCTTTGCATTCACCATTTGTCCTAGAGTTCTGTCTGTCCGTTTTTTTGTTTTTTTTTGTTCTGTTTGTTTGTTTTTTACTTTTTAAAATTTTTTTCTTAATAATTACTTTTTTATTTTAATGACTTTATTTTATTTTATCTTACTTTCTTTTATTTTATCCTCTTTTTTCCTGTCTTTCTTTCTTTCTATATTTTCTCCCTTTTATTCTGAGCTGTGTGGAGGACAGTCTATTGGTGCTCCAGCCAGGCATCAGGGCTGTGCCACTGAGGTGGGAGAGCCAAACTCAGGACACTGGTCCACAAGAGACCTCCCAGCTCCATGTGATATCAAACAGTGAAAATCTCCCAGAGATCTCCAACTCAACACCAACACCCAGGTTCACTCAATGACCAACAAGCTGCAGTGCTGGACACCCTATGCCAAACAACTAGCAAGACAGGAACACAATGCCACCCATTAGCAGAGAGGCTGACTAAAATCATAACAAGGCCACAGACACCCCAAAACACACCACCAGACGTGGACCTGCCCACCAGAAAGACAAGATCCAGCCTCATCCACCAAAACACAGGTACTAGTCCCCTCCACCAGGAAACCTACACAACCCACTGAACCAACCTTAGCTTCTGGGGACAAACACCAAAAACAATGGGAACCATGAACCTGCAGCCTGCAAAAAGGAGACCACAAACACAGTAATATAAGCAAAATGAAAAGACACAGCAGATGAAGGAGCAATGTAAAAACCCACCAGACCTAACAAATGAAGAAGAAATAGGCAGTCTATCTGAAAAATAATTCAGAATAATGATAGGAAAGATGATCCAAAATCTTGGAAATAGAATAGAGAAAATGCAAGAAACATTTGACAAGGTCCTAGAAGAACTAAAGAGGAAACAAGCAATGATGAACAACACAATAAATGAAATTAAAAATACTCTAGAAGGGATCAATAGCAGAATAACTGAAGCAGAAAAACGGATAAGTGACCTGGAAGATAAAATACTGAAATAACTACTGCAGAGCAGAATAAACAAAAAAGAATGAAAAGAACTGAGGACAGTCTCAGAGGCCTCTGGGACAACATTAAACGCACCAACATTTGAACTATAGGGGTCCCAGAAGAGGAAGAGAAAAAGAAAGGGACTGAGAAGATATTTGAAGAGATGATAGTTGAAAATTTCCCTAATATGGGAAAGGAAATAGTTAATCAAGTCCAGGAAGCACAGAGAGTCCCATACAGGATAAATCTAAGGAGAAACACGCCAAGACACATATTAATCAAACTATCAAATATTAAATACGAAGAAAACATATTAAAAGCAGCAAGGAAAAAACAACAAATAACACACAAAGGAATCCCCATACGGTTAACAGCTGATCTTTTAGCAGAAACTCTACAAGCCAAAAGGGAGTGGCAGGACATATTTAAAGTGATGAAAGAGAAACACCTACAACCAAGATTACTCTACCCAGCAAGGATCTCATTCAGATTTGAGGGAGAAATTAAAACCTTTACAGAAAGCAAAATCTGAGACATTTCAGCACCACCAAACCAGCTTTACAACAAATGCCAAAGGAACTTCTCTAGGCAAGAAACACAAGAGAAGGAACAGACCTACAATAACAAACCCGAAACAATTAAGAATATGGGAATAGGAACATACAAATCGACAATTACCTTAAATGTAAATGGATTAAATGCTCCCACACAGACTGGCTGAATGGATACAAAAACAAGACCCATATATATGCTGTCTACAAGAGACCAACTTCAGACCTAGGGACACATACAGACTGAAACTGAGGAGATGGAAACAGATATTCCAAGAAAATGGAAATCAGAAGAAAGCTGCAGTAGCAATTCTCATATCAGACAAAATAGACTTTAAAATAAAGACTATTAGAAGAGACAAAGAAGGACACTATATAAAGATCAAGGGATCGATCCAAGAAGAAGATATAACAATTGTAAATAATTCTGCACCCAACATAGGAGTACCTCAATACATAAGGCAAACACTAACAGCCATAAAAGGGGAAATCGACAGTAACACATTTGTAGAAGGGGACTTTCACACCCCACTTTCACCAATGGACAGATCATCCAAAATGAAAATAAATAGGGAAACACAAGCTTTAAATGATACATTAAACAAGATGGACTTAATTGATATTTATAGGACATACCATCCAAAAACAACAGAATACACATTTTTCTCAAGTGCTCATGGAACATTCCCCAGGATAGATCATATCTTGGGTCACAAATCTAGCCTTGGTAAATTTAAGAAAAAAGACAACCCTCAGAATGGGAGAAAATATTTGCAAATGAAGCAACTGACAAAGGATTAATCTCCAAAATATACAAGCAGCTCATGCAGCTTAATAACAACAAAAAAGAACCCAATCCAAAAATGGGCAGAAGACTTAAACAGACATTTCTCCCAGGGAAATATACAGATTGCCAACAAACACATGAAAGAATGCTCAACATCATTAATCATTAGAGAAATGCAAACCAAAACTACAATGAGATATCATCTCACACCAGTCAGAATGGCCATCATCAAAAAATCTACAAACAATAAATGCTGGAGAGGGTGTGGAGAAAAGGGAACACTCTTGCACTGTTGGTGGGAATGAAAATTGATACAGCCACTATGGAGTACAGTATGGACGTTCCTTAAAACACTACAAATAGAAGTACCATATGACCCAGCAATCCCACTACTGGGCATATACCCTGAGAAAACCATAATCCAAAAAGAATCATGTACCAAAATGTTCATTGGAGCTCTATTTACAATAGCCAGGACATGGAAGCAACCTAAGTGTCCATCGACAGATGAATGGATAAAGAAGATGTGGCACATATATACAATGGAATATTACTCAGCCATAAAAAGAAACGAAAAAAAGCAATTATACTCCAATAAAGATGTTAAAAAAAAAGATAGTATAGAAAAGTATATGACTAATTCCCAGATGAAATATATAAGAACTATTGATTAGCATTAAGAGGAAAAAAAGGAAGAAAGGCACTTCCAACAAGTAAGGTACTTTATATGTGCTACCTCATTAGTATTAGTCCCATTTTGTAGATGTGGAAATTAGAGAGCTGGAACTGAACTTCATCTTGGTGACTCCAAAACTCCTGCTGTCTCCTACTGCAAAGAATCAGAATGCTAGAATAAAAAGAAACCCTATCTCACCCAAAATATTCATTTAATAGATAAGTGAGTAGAGGCCAATAGGCTAAGTAATTTGTCCAAAGGCAAACAAGTTGTCCATAATCAAGAGTTCTGTGTCTTTTCCTGAGGTTCTTACCAAGCACCCAGGTCCACTGTTCTCCTAAATTATGAGGATTGTCCCTCAAAGTCTATCCCTGTTGAACTTTCACTAAGGGTTCTGTCATTCTCAGGAGTACTCCTTTCCTGCGCTAAATGTCTGTCTTTCACTATATCTTTCCTCTCAACCTCTCTAGAACAATGATTCCTAACTCTGGGTTTTTAATCCTCAATTTTGTTAAAGCTGCTCCTGTTCCATTCTTCCCCATTTCTATACATCCAGGTGCCTCCATCCACCTGGTTCTTCATGATAGAAAGTGTAAGCCATTCTTAATAACTCATTCACAGTCTCCGCAGTCCACCCCATGGTCAATCTCTACTGCCTTCATAATACATGTCCACTTCATTTTGTCTCCACTGCCCTGCCATTAATCTGGTCCAAATCACCATCATCTCTCACCAAACCCTATGCAGTAACCTTCTGATAGATATCCCCCACTGAACAGCCCATCTCTTTTCACTTTTGTTCTCTTGCATTCTATTCTTCACACAACCAGAAGTCAGAGTATCTATTAAAGATACTAAGCTTATTTTTAGATCTCTTTGAACCTTTCAATGACTTCCAGTGAACTTAAGATCAATCTTTAAAACTGTAACATGGCTCTCAGGTGCCTGTATAATCCACCTGAATCTACCTCTCAGTTTTGCCTTGTACCACTCTCTCCATCACTATACTTCAAACACATTGACTATCTCTCATTCCTGACACCTTCAGCTCATCCTTCCAGTATTTTACCAGTTTAACTGTAATTTCCAGAGATGTTTTTTCCTTTTCTCTCAGTCTAAGCTGGGTGTCCCTTTAATTTTTAGTCCTAGAAACCTGTATTTTTCCTTCATTGCACTTATCAATTTCTAAATACCTGCCTATTTTTGTGGTTAATTGTTTGCTGTTTGTCTCCCTCTCTAAAGACCATAAAGGCAAGGACTGAGTCTATTTTGTTCTGTGATAAATCTTCTGCCTTATCAAAGTGCCTGATACGTAGTAGAAGCTCATGAATGTCTGGTGAAAAGATGAATGACTAAACAGTCATGAATAATCCAATTATTTTAAGGCTTATAGTGGAACTCTCTCAAAAATAGAATTTATTTAAATTCATTTATTTTAATTTTTTAAAAAATCAAAGTTTTTTGGGCTTCTCTGGTGGCGCAGTGGTTGAGAGTCCGCCTGCTGGTGCAGGGGACACGAGTTCGTGCCCCGGTCCGGGGAGATCCCGCATGCTGCGGAGCAACTGGGTCCGTGGGCCATGGCCGCTGGGCCTGCGCGTCCGGAGCCTGTGCTCCACAACGGGAGAGGCTGAGGCAGTGAGGGGCCCGCGTACCGGAAAAAAAAAAAAAAAAATCAAAGTTTTTATATCACACTGATAGTGGCAGGGAGAGAATGAAAGAAGAATGAAGAAATACAAGTATAGATAGAGATTAACACAACATATAGACACCAAATGTTAGAGAATTAATTTCTACTATGTTTTATTTCCTGAAAAGTATTTAATGGATGACCACTTTCTCTGCTCATTCAAAATTCAGTTTCTTTTAAAACAACGAAAAGTAAAAAATATCTGGCCTTAATCAATTTCCCCCCAATCTTACTGTTCCTTGATTAAAACTGGTCCTGGAGATGATCAAATGTCCACAGAGTAAGTGTAAAAGGATTCCTGGTTTATGAAGGATTCTTGGCTTGCGTGAATAAGGGCAGATGTAGTAACCTACTCAGAACAAAAGATATATATATATATACTCACACACACACACACACACACAAGATACGACATCAGACTGATTTTATACATAAAGCAGAATGTACTGATTCATCAGAATTCATCCACCTAAGAAAGACATGACGGTAAAGAAATTAGAAGTTCTGGTCAAGCATTTATTGACTGACAGAACTCATTATTCAGTTGTGTGCTGATGGAATATCCCTGACAAAACTGCCTGATAAAATTTTTTCTGCTAGTTTCCTGTCAAAGAATTGCTCATGCTGAGCACACTAAACAGAATAATCATGAAATTCAGATAATTCAAGAAAAATCATATACACATGTATGTATATATCTATATATATATCCACACATGTACACATAAACATATATTTATATGTCAATGCTACTAAAACAGAAGGAATTGTCCTTAGCGTCTTGAATTACACACAAATTCTTCATGTAATTTTTCCTGTATGAATACAGCCACTATAGCATATATTCGCTCAAATAAATTCTACTTAAAGAATACAACTCAATTTTCACTACAATGTTGACAGCTTTCTAACTAATAGACTAGTTCTCAATCAACCCTTCTACCTAACTTCCTTAAATCTTTTGTGGAATGAGGCAGAGTAAAAGTATTTAAATAAATAAAATAACCTGCTAACTTTATCTTACATAAAGATAAAGCAAGATATATGTGTTATAAATGGGGTCTCCACTAGAATGCATAAATCATTCTCCCTTGTGAGTCCCAACTAGGCTTCTGTTTACCAGATGGAAGTAAAAAGTGACAGTACATGCAACATGTGCTCCAAATCCTGCTGTCAAGGCTTTCATAAAGTGATATGTCTCTAAACATCCCACCATAGTCCAGATGTGTTGGGCTTGATCTTAAAAAAACAAAATAAAATAAAACAACCATAGGTACAGGCAGGAATCTGTTCCAACTTCTTCATGAATGCTGCTTGAAACTTCTTAATGAGAGTTAAAATAAAAGGCAGTACAGAGCACAGAGTCTAGAGAACATCATTAGGACCTGCCTGATGCTTGAAAATGACAGGTATTCCAAGCCTCAATCATTGTGCTCTGGAAGTTTGGTTAAAGGAAATGTGTCTCCATTAGGTTACAGGACATCTCCTGGCCAGTAGAGGGCAAGATCAAGAAAACCAGATTGATTTTCCTTTACACTAATCATTAACAAAGTACTTTCACATACCTTCTGCTATAGTTTGAATGTTTGAGTCTCCCCAAAATTCCTATGTTGAAAACCTAATCCCAAAGTGATGGCATTAGGAGGTAGGACCTTTGGGAGGCTCCACCCTCATGAATGGGATTTAATGCTCTCATAAAAGAGGGCCAAAAGAGTCATCTAGTCCCTTCCCCTACCTGAGGGTACAATGAGAAGTCTGAATCCGGAAGAAGGCTCTCACCTGACCATGCTGGCACTCTGATCCCAGACTTCCAGCCTCCAGATCTGTGAGGAACTACTGTTGTTTATAAGCTACCTAGTTTGTGGTATCTTGTTATAGCACCTCAAATGGACTAAGACACCTCCCTATATCTAATTCTTACTCCAACTCTGTGATATAGGTATTATGGCTCCCATTTTGCAGTGAGGAAAATAAGACCCTGAAAACTTAGATCACTTGCCCAGTGCCATCACTGCTGCTGACAGAGCCAACTTTTATATCCAGTTTTTCACACAACAAATTTAGTTTTCCCACAATATCACCAGCAAGTTCTATCTACCAAGCTTAAGCTCCAAAAGGATCCTCGAATTTGCCTTTGCTCACACAGATCACATTTCTCAGTCCAGATCAAGTTCAAACACCTCTACTTAGAAAGAGAACACAGTAGCGTGAGTGTGAGTGGTGGACAGCATGGTGCCTCATAACTAATTGAACTGTCCTTTGTAGCATCTCTAGCCTTGAGACACACTGCCAGAATGGGAATGTTATCTTGAATAAATGAATGTTCTCTCCTGAGCCCTTCAGGCAGATTAGAATTTTGTTTCATTTTGTTGAATTCTCTTTAATTGTTTGACTCTCATAGCACTGTTCTCTTTTAGCTCTTTTCTCTATTAAAATCTAACCTGTTGTCTTAAGAGACATCTCAGTTAAGACAAAATAAAACTAAAATACACATTTCAGCTAATAGCGATCTATATTATTTTGTTCTAAAGTCACACTCTTTAGTTCAATCTATCCTTTAGGATTCAGGTGCAATCTCATATCTTTCACAAAACCTTTTTCTCCATAACTGATTTTTCAAGGATTAAGGACAAAAAGCCCATCTCTGCTTGGTAAGAGTGTAAACCTTTGTATCAATGGGAAAATATATGTCTCTTGGTTACATAAAAGATTCATTCCTCATTAAATCTTCTAACATATCTTGTATTATATCATTACGTTTATATTAAGCAAATTATCCAAAGCTTAAAAGTAAAGCAAAAAGAAGACCATGTGTTCTTTCAAGGGGCCAAACACTGTGAAGTTTCATGTTATTTTACATATTTCTTAATCCAGTAAAACTTCAAATGACTTCTGTCTAGGGTAAAAAGTAAATCCAAGGATCATAGGTATGCTGTCTAGGACATTAACCAGTTTTAGATATGACTGGGCAATCTTATTCCAACATTCTTTCATCAATGCCTATAAGTACCCAATTCTTCAAATGCTCTTTGAATTGGTTTTATTTTCCTGCTGACTCCCTTATTAATGAGTTAATATTAAAATTATGTTTTTGAACTTTTTTGAAAATTATATGAGTACTTACTATGTACTGTGTGCTTTTTTCTGAATTCTTACTGAATTCCCAAAACAATCATGTGAAATAGTATTGTTATTCCCACTTTGGAAATGAAGATGTAAAGGCTCTCACAGTTGAAGGGATTGTCCTGAATTTACACAGCTGGAAAATGGTAGAGATTGTCTTTAAACTCAAATTTCTGATCTAGACGCTGAGTCATGGTGATGAAGACCCTCTTGTTGGAGATTAAGAACATCCTGGTCTGCTCTGAGATAGGGCCAAAGAGTAGCAAAAAAGGAGCGAATATCCATGAACAAGATGTTATTTGTTACTATGGGTTCATATAACAGGCTGATTGAATACTATTCATTCACATTTTCATTCAATAAATATTTATTTACTAAGCTCCTACTATGTGTCAAGGCCTATGTTTATTGACTGGGGGAGGGCAAGTGATCAGTGGTAAAAGATAAATTGGGCAAATATTCTATTCTTAAGGAACTTAAAGTCATAACTAAAAATCACTTTAAAAAGTAAAATAGATGCACAAAATATTAATCGTAGTCTGGGTTTATTCATTTGATGAATATTTATTAAATGTCTACTATGTGTTAGGCACTGTGCTGGATACCTGAAGGTACAGCAGTGAATAAGACAGTATGATCTTTGTCTTTCATGATGTTTTTAAAAAAATACAAACATTAAGCAAGTAATTTTAAGAGTGATGAGTGTTTTAGAGAATACTTATAGCATGTTCTACAAGCATGTACCTAAGGAATTCTATTATTTTTCTTTCCACTCTTCTGAATTTTCAAAAATGTCAAAAATGCTGTGAATATTAATTTTATAATCAGATAGATATAAATTAAAACTATTTTTTAAATACAAGATGAAAGGGGACATGTGCCATAAGAAATGTAGATAAGGAAATATGAGAATTCAGAGTAAAGAGGAATTGCTCCTTATAAAAGTGATAAGGGGCAACTATATGGCCTAGTGGCATTTGAAATGAAGAATGATAGCAGAACTGTGCTGTCGCTTTTAGCATGAGACTTGTTAATTAATATGCACTGCCAGTACAAACTGGTTTCCTAACTGGGAGAGATGATGAAAAGGGATTAAAGATATCTTTGCCATCCCAATATACCTTCTCCTCCATCCTTTTACTTAACAATCTTGGAACAAATGAAGTGTTCCAAAATTGAATGGCTGATCTCAAATCCATTCCTAGCCATTGCTGCCTTCTAGTTGCTTTCCAGTTTCCCTTGCAGTTAGTGCTAGCCATGTGACATAATTCTACCCATTTAGAATGGAACTGAAAGTTTGTGGGAGTGGGATTCTAGGAAATTCTAGGAAAGCTTCTCTTTCCTGTTAAAAGGAACAGAGAATACCACTCCTCTCTTTCTGCCTTGAAAAGTGATACAGTATCTGGAACCTGGACAGGAGCCTAAAACTGGGAAGCCATCTTAACAGCACGACAAAGAGGTCAAGAGCAACACAGATATGGCAGAGGCACTAAACCACTACCAGCTATTGCTTATCTCCAGACATAGTGTGGGGAAAAAGGGCTTATTGGCTTAAGTTCCTATAAATTGTTTCCTGTTACATATAGATAGGAGCATTCTTACAGGATACAGTGAATTTTCCAGGAAAGAGACCAAAAAGAAAAGCATTCTGAGAGGGAAGAAGAAATCCACATGAATATTACGAAGCTGGTGAATGGGGAGGAGCTTCAAGATGGTGGAAGAGTACGACATGGGGATCACCTTCCTCCTCACAAATACATCAGAAATACATCTACATGTGGAACAGCTCCTACAGAACACCTACTGAACGCTGGCAGAAGACCTCAGACCTCCCGAAAGGCAAGAAAACTCCCCCACGTACCCGGGTAGGGCAAAAGAAAATAGAAAAAACAGAGACAAAAGAATAGGGACGGGACCTGCACCAGTGGGAGGAAGCTGTGAAGCAGGAAAGGTGTCCACACACTAGGAAGCCCCTTCGCGGGTGGATACTGCAGGTGGCGGAGGGGGAAGCTTTGGAGCCACGGAGGAGAGCACAGCAACAGGGGTGCGGAGGGCAAAGCAGAGAGATTCCCGCACAGAGGATCCGTGCCGACCAGCAGTCACAAGCCCAAGAGGCTTGTCTGCTCACCCGCCGGGCGGGCGGGGGCTGGGAGCTGAGGCTCGGGCTTCAGTCGGATCCCAGGGAGAGGATTGGGGTTCGGTGCGTGAACACAGCCTGAAGTGGCTAGTGCTCCACAGCTAGCCGGGAGGGAGTCCGCGAAAAAGTCTGCAGCTGCTGAAGAGACAACAGACGTTTTCTTGCTTCTTTTCTTCCCTCTTTGTTTACTGGTGCGCGAGGAGAGGGGATTCAGTGCACAGCCTAAACGAGCTCCAGAGACGAGCGCAAGCCGTGGCTGCCAGCGCGGACCCCAGAGACACGCATGAGACGCTAAGGCTGCTTCTGCAGCCACCAAGAAGCCGGTGAGCAAGCACAGGTCACTATCCACACCTCCCCTCCCGGGAGCCTGTGCAGCCCGGCGCAATCTGTCTGTCCGTTATTGTTTTTTTTTAATTTTTTTATTACATAAAAATATTTTTTCTTAAAAATTTTTTATTTTAATTATTTTATTTTACTTAATTTTATTTCATTTTATCTTCTCCTTTCTTTCTTTTTTTTTCCTCCTTTTATTATGAGCCATATGGAAGACAGGCTCCTGATGCTCCAGCCAGGTGTCAGGGCTGTGCCACTGAGGTGGGAGAGCCAACTTCAGGACACTGGTCCACAAGAGACCTCTCAGCTACACGTAATATCAAATGGTGAAAATCTCCCAGAGATCTCCATCTCAACTCCAAGACCCAGCTCCACTCAACGACCAGCAAGCTACAGTGCTGGACACCCTATGCCAAACAACTACCAAAACAGGAACACAACCACATCCATTGGCACAGAGGCTGCCTAAAATCATAATAAAGCCACAGACACCCCAAAACACAACACCAGACATGGACCTGCCCACCAGAAAGACAAGATCCAGCCTCACCACCAGAACACAGGAACTAGTCCCCTCCACCAGGAAGCGTACACAAAACACTGAACCAACCTTAGCCACGGGGGGCAGACACCAACAACAACAGGAACTACGAACCTGCAGCCTGTGAAAAGGAGACACCAAACACAGTAAGATAAGCAAACTGAGAAGACAAAGAAACACACAGCAGATGAAGGAGCAAGGCAAAAACCCACCAGACCTAACAAATGAAGAGGAAATAGGCAGTCTACCTGACAAAGAATTCAGAATTATGAGAGTAAAGATGATCCAAAATATTGGAAATAGAATGGAGAAAATACAAGAAACTTTTAACAAGGACCTAGAAGAACTAAAGAGCAAACAAACAGTGATGAACAACACAATAAATGAAATTAGAAATTCCCTAGAAAGGATCAATAGCAGAATAACTGAGGAAGAAGAATGGATAAGTGACCTGGAAGATAAAATAGTGGAAATTACTGCAGAGCAGAATAAAGAAAAAAGAAGAAAAAGAATTGAGGAAAGTCTCAGAGACCACTGGGACAACATTAAATGCACCAACATTCGAATTATAGGGGTCCCAGAAGAAGAGAAAAAGAAAGGGACTGAGAAAATATTTGAAGAGATTATAGTCGAAAACTTCCCTAATATGGAAAAGGAAATAGTTAATCAAGTCCAGGAAGCACAGAGAGTCCCATATAGGATAAATCCAAGGAGAAACACGCAAAGACACATATTAATCAAACTATCAGAAATTAAATACAAAGGAAACATATTAAAAGCAGCAAGGGAAAAACGACAAATAACCCATAAGGGAATCCCCATAAGGTTAACAGCTGATCTTTCAGCAGAAGCTCTGCAAGCCAGAAGGGACTGGCAGGACATATTTAAAGGGATGAAGGAGAAAAGAATACAACCAACATTACTCTACCCAGCAAGGACCTCATTGAGATCTCACAGAGAAATTAGAACCTTTACAGACAAGCAAAAGCTACGAGAATTCAGCATCACCAAACCAGCTTTACAACAAATGCTAAAGGAATTTCTCTAGACACGAAACACAACAGAAGGAAACGACCTATAGTAGCAAACCCAAAACAATTAAGAAAATGGTAAAAGGAACATACATATCGATAATTACCTTAAATATAAATGGATTAAATGTTCCAACCAAAAGACATAGATTGGCTGAATGGATACAAAAACAAGGCCCATATATATGCTGTCTACAAGAGACCCACTTCAGACCTAGTGACACATACAGACTGAAAGTGAGGGGATGGAAAATGATATTTCATGCAAATGGAAACCAAAAGAAAGCTGGAGTAGCAATTCTCATATCAGACAAAATAGACTTTAAAACAAAGACCACTATAAGAGACAAAGAGGACACTACATAATGATCAAGGGATCAATCCAAGAAGAAGATATAACAATTGTAAGTATTTATGCACCCAACATGGGAGCACCTCAATACATAAGGCAAATACTAACAGCCATAAAAGGGGAAATCGACAGTAACACAATCATAGTAGGGGACTGTAACACCCCACTTTCACCAATGGACAGAACATCCAAAATGAAAATCAACAAGGAAACACAAGCTTTAAATGATATATTAAACAAGATGGCCTTAATTGATATTTATAGGACATTCCATCCAAAAACAACAGAATACACTTTCTTCTCAACTGCTCATGGAACATTCCCCAGGATAGATCATATCTTGAGTCACAAATCAAGCCCTGGTAAATTTAAGAAAATTGAAATCGTATCAAGTATCCTTTCCGACCACAATGCTCTGAGACTAGATATCAATTACAGGAAAAAATCTGTAAGAAATACAAACACATGGAAGCTAAACAACACACTACTTAATAACGAAGAGATCACTGAAAAAGTCAAAGAGGAAATCAAAACATACCCAGAAACAAATGAAAATACGATGACCCAAAAGCTATGGGATGCAGCAAAAGCAGTTCTAAGAGGGAAGTTTATACCAATACAATCCTACCTTAAGAAACAAAAAACATCTCAAATAAACAACCTAACCTTACACCTAAAGCAATTAGAGAAAGAAGAACAAAAAAACTCAAAACTTAGAAGCAGGAAAGAAATCATACACATCAGATCAGAAATAAATGAAAAAGAAATGAAGGAGGGCTTCCCTGGTGGCACAGTGGTTGAGAGTCTGCCTGCCGATGCAGGGGACATGGGTTCATGCCCCGTTCCGGGAAGATCCCACATGCCGTGGAGCAGCTAGGCCCGTGAGCCATGGCCACTGAGTCTGCGTGTCCAGAGCCTGTGCTCTGCAGTGGGAGAGGCCACAGCAGGGAGAGGCCCGCGTACCGCAAAAAAATAAATAAATAAAATAAAGAAATGAAGGAAATGATAGCAAAGATCAATAAAACTAAGAGTTGGTTCGTTGAGAAGATAAACAAAATTGATAATCCATTAGCCAGACTCATCAAGAAAAAAAGAAAGAAGACTCGGATCAGTAGAATCAGAAATGAAAAATGAGAAGTAACAACTGACACTGCAGAAATACAAAGGATCATGAGAGATTATTACAAGCAACTATATGCCAATAAAATGAACAACCTGGAAGAATTGGACAAGTTCTTAGAAATGCACAACCTGCCGAGACTGAACCAGGAAGAAATAGAAAATATAAACAGACCAATCACAAGCACTGAAATTGAAACTGTGATTAAAAATCTTCCAGCAAGGGCTTCCCTGGTGGCGCAGTGGTTAAGAGTCTGCCTGCCGATACAGGGGACACGGGTTCGTGCCCCGGTCTGGGAGGATCCCACGTGCCACGGAGCAGCTGGGCCCATGAGCCACGGCCGCTGAGCCTGTGCGTCCGGAGCCTGTGCGTCCGGAGCCTGTGCTCTGCAGCAGGAGAGGCCGCAACAGTGAGAGGCCCGCATACTGCATGGAAAAAAAAAAAAAATCTTCCAGCAAACAAAAGCCCAGGACCAGATGGCTTCACAGGCGAATTCTATCACACATTTAGAGAAGACCCAACACCTATCCTTCTCAAACTCTTCCAAAATATAGCAGAGGGAGGAACACTCCCAAACACATTCTACGAGGACTCCATCACTCTGATACCAAAACCAGACAAAGATGTCACAAAGAAAGAAAACTAAAGGCCAAAATCACTGATGAACATAGATGCAAAATTCTCAGCAAAATACTAGCTAACAGAATCCAACAGCACATTAAAAGGATCATACACTCTGATCAAGTGGGGTTTATCCCAAGAATGCAAGGATTCCTCAATATATGCAAATCAATCAACGTGATACACCATATTAACAAATTGAAGGAGAAAAACCGTATGATCATCTCAATAGATGCAGAGAAAGTGTTTGACAAAATTCAACACCCCTTTATGATAAAACCTCTCCAGAAGGGCTTCCCTGGTGGCGCAGTGGTTGGGAGTCCGCCTGCCGATGCAGGGGACGCGGGTTCGTGCCCTGGTCCGGGAGGATCCCACGTGCCGCGGAGCGGCTGGGCCTGTGGGCCATGGCCGCTGAGCCTGCGCGTCCGGAGCCTGTGCTCTGCAGCGGGAGAGGCCACAGCAGTGAGAGGCCCGAGTACCACACAAAAAAAAACTTCAGACTATACTACAAAGCTACAGTAATCAAGACAGTATGGTACTGGCACAGAAACAGAAATATAAATCAATGGAACAGGATAGAAAGTCCAGAGATAAACCCACGCATATATGGTCACTTTATCTTTGATAAAGAAGACAAGAATATACAGTGGAGAAAAACAGCCTCTTCAATAAGTGGTGCTGGGAAAACTGGACAGCTACATGTAAAAGAATGAAATTAGAACACTCCCTAACACCATACACAGAAATAAACTCAAAATGGATTAAAGACGTAATTGTAAGGCCAGACACCACCAAACTCTTAAGAGGAAAACATAGGCAGAACACTCTATGATATAAATCACAGGAAGGCCCTTTTTGACCCACTTCCTAGAGAAATGGAAATAAAAACAAAAATAAACAAAGGGACCTAATGAAACTTCAAAGCTTTTGCACAGCAAAGGAAACCATAAACAAAACCAAAAGACAACACTCAGAATGGGAGAAAATATTTGCAAATGAAGCAACTGACAAAGGATTAATCTCAAAAATTTACAAGCAGCTCATGCAGCTCAATAACAAAAAAACAAACAACCCAATTCAAAAATGGGCAGAAGATCTAAGTAGGCACTTCTCTAAAGAAGATATACAGATTGCCAACAGACACATGAAAGAATGCTCAACATCATTAATCATTAGAGAAATGCAAATCAAAACTACAACGAGATATCATATCACACCAGTCAGAATGGCCATCATCAAAAAATCTGCAAATAATAAATGCTGGAGAGGGTGTGGAGAAAAGGGAACCCTCCTGCACTATTGGTGGGAATGTGAATTGATACAGCCACTATGCAGAACAGTATGGACGTTCCTTAAAAAACTAAAAATACAACTACCATACAACCCAGCAATCCCACTATTGGGCATATACCCTGAGAAAACCATAATTCAAAAAGAGTCATGTACGAAAATGTTCATTGCAGCCCTATTTACAATAGCCAGGACATGGAAGCAACCTAAGTGTCTATCAAAAGACAAATGCATAAAGTAGATGTGGCACATATATACAATGGAATGTTACTCAGCCATAAAAAGGAATGAAACTGAGTTATTTGTAGTGAGGCGTATGGACATAGAGACTGTCATACAGAGTGAAGTAAGTCAGAAAGAGAAAAACAAATACTGTATGCTAACACATATATACAGAATCAAAAAATAAATAAATAAAGGTTATGAAGAACCTAGGGGTTAGACGTGAATAAAGATGCAGACCTACTAGAGAATGGACTTGATGACACGGGGAGGGGGAAGGGTAAGCTGGGACAAAGTGAGAGAGTGGCATGGACATATATACACTACCAAACGTAAAATAGCTAGTGAGAAGCAGCCGCATAGCAGAGGGAGATCAGCTCGGTGCTTTATGACCACCTAGAGTGGTGGGATAGGGAGGGTAGGAGGGAGGGATATGCAAGAGGGAAGTGATACGGGGATATATGTATATGTATAAGTGATTCACTTTGTTATAAGCAGAAACTAACACACCATTGTAAAGAAATTATACTCCAATAAAGAAGTTAAAAAAAAAAAAGCTGGTGAATGAAAACTGTAACACAGAAGAGATTTAAGAGACACTTTGTGTCATGGAAGTTATATAATTGATATCAAACACTGCCTCACGAGAGCAAATCCAGACCTAGAGATATACCTTCAGAAAGCAACACTAGCTAGACCATAATGGAAGATACATAGACACTGGCAAGGGGAGGATTCTTGCTTATCTAATCAGACTCTCTTCCTTCACCCTAGAGTAATGCTACTATTTCTTGATTTATCACATACAGATCTTTGCCATTGGCTTTTTGTTTTGGCAGATGAAGACACAACTATCTAATATTTCATTCTTTCTCCATCCTCCCCACATATCTGTATTACAATTTTTAGTTAATGGTTACAGCTTACATGACTCTGTAAATATCTACTTCAGCACCTCAAGTATCATACAATGGTTGCACATTCTCTTTTGTATAATTAAGTTTGTTTGTAGTCCTTCAATATGGACTGGCTGCTTTCTAGACCTGATACCCCACGTTATCCTGAGACTTCCTTACACAGTTCTATGGTGGTTATACTATTCCCTGGGTACTACACTTTTCTATTACTTGGTCTATTCCTTGTTTTGCTACAGGACCTCATACCTTCCTATACAGTTGTGCATTTCCACCTTGCATTTTTGAAAATTTTATTTATTCTGTTCTCACACTTCATTAATATGTGGTCTTGGTACAGAATTACAGAATTCTGAAACATATCATAAACATCAAGAAGTTGTAAAATAGTGGCCCCATATATCAGAGCCAGTGTTGCTAAAACCAAGACAGAGAAGATTAGGGCAATCTTGAAAAAGGAAAACAGTCTATGAATCCAGTGATTGTTTTTGTTTTTGTTTGTTTTTAATAGTTTTTAGCTGAATTTCACAAAAAGCAGGGAGTACCTAGAACTGTGCCACTAATGAAAGGAAATCTTATCTAAGAAGGTGCATTTCTTTACCAGAGCTGTGTCATACCATCCTTTGGGGCTTCTGCTAGAAAAGTGGAATAAAATCTCAAATAATGTCTTTTAAATTGTATTCTCCAGTATTACAGATGAAGGACAGTACTGTATCATACCTCTGTGAATGTAAAATATCATGTACCTACTTTACAATACACAATAGTGATGGTGCTTTGTCAGCACTGTTTTTAATGCCATTATTCTGGAATGTTTTCTTTCCGGATGATGATTGAGAAGTTAATTAAAATAGTGCCAGATATCAGAACAGTAACAGAACTTCGCTTTTTCCTCGGGTTTTGTTTTTTTTCCTTTTTTTTTCCTTTTTAATGGAATGTGCTGGATTTTTTGTTCAGATGACTATAGAACCTCAAAAATCTGATGCTGCTACTAATGTATAACATATTGGTCTTTCTGTAAACATAAATATGTATGCTTATATATGTATAATTTGAATTTTTGGAAACTTTAGGCCTGCTGTCAACTTTGGAAAAAGTATCCCAGTTGTACTATGTTGAGGTGGCACTGTATAGAAATTAACAGCCATATTGGTCTAGAAACAAGCATATTTTTTTCCATTTGTACAAGAGTAAAACACTGTATTAAATATGTAAGGTCTTATCAATGTGAGTTTGATTACAGAAACTAATATTCTCTAAATAATGAAAAAAATAATAATAATTTTGAGATGACAACACCATAGCATTAAATTAAGCATGGGAGTCTTCTAAGGGCACAGTCCTATTGACTGCACAGGTCATATATCCATGAAGTTGGCCCTAAGTGTTAAAGAAAGAAGAGAGTAAATAATTACTCCAAAGTTTTGCCCTGAGCAGCTGGGAGAATGGCTTTATCATTTACTAAGACTGGGAGAACTGAGGGAGAGAGAAATTAAGAGTTTGGCTATATAGGTGTTAAATATAACATATCTATAAGTCTCATAAGTGGAAATATCAAATAGGTGGTCCAGTATACAAGACTGGGATTCAGGGGGATGGTTGAGACTCAGTATATAAATGTGAGAGTTGTCATCACATAGTATAGAGTTCTGGATGAGATTATCTAGGAAATGAACACATATAACAGTTCTCAAATGTGAACTCTTCAACACGTCAATATTTAGAGTTTGAGAAGATGAAGAGGAACCAGGGAAAGAGCCTAAGGGTAACCATGAGCAAGGAGAAGAACAAAGAGGCAACCTTGGGCTTCCCTGGTGGTGCAATGGCTGGGAGTCCACCTGCCAATGCAGGATACATGGGTTCAAGCCCTGGTCCAGGAGGATCCCACATGCCGCAGAGCGACTAAGCCCGTGCGCCACAACCACTGAAGCCCACACGCCTAGAGCCCATGCCCTGCAGCAGGGGAGGCCACCACCATGAGAAGCCTGTGCACCATGGCAAGGAGTAGCCCTCGCTCACTGCAACTAGAGAAAGCCCACGCAGCAATGATGACCCAACACAGCCAAAAATAAATAAAATAAATTAATTTTAAAAAAAAAAAAGAGAGGTGACCTAGAGACTAAGTGAAGAAGAAATCCCAGAATAAGAGTGATCCCCTTTGTTAAATGCTGAAGATTCTTCAAAAGACTTGGGACTGATAACTGACCACTGGGTCTGGAAGTGTGACTCTTATGGGAGACCTTGATAAAAGCAATTTTGGTGAAGTGGCAGTGGCAAAATCAATATTAGAATGGGTTTAAGGCAGAAGTGTAGGAATGGAAATTTTTCTATAAAAAGGAGTCAAGAAATGGGTTGGATAAGCTACTATCAGTACTTTAATCCTTAAAACTACTCTCAAAATTCTTATTGTCCCCATTTAACATATGAGGAAACTGAAAAACTAACATAACACCCAACACCACACTGTTAACAGTGGAACAGCCAGGATTTATACTCAAGTGTTTGGTCTCAAAGTTGCAATGATTCTGCACCATTGTCATACCACAGTCATCTGGGAGTCTATTTAAACATATACTTACCCTAGATTGGAGTTTCTGAACATGTGCTATATGAGTTCCATAAGATATTAATGGATATTGCATAGATAGGGATTTCTGTGATCATATATATTTCCAAACTTTCAGACCAAATGAAATTCAACAGATTTCTTGAATTCAGGCTCCAAGATAACATGAGAACATAATGAAGTATCCTCACTTGAAATATATAAGTAAAATATAAACACAAGTTTGAAAACATTTAGACATACTCAAAGCAAGAAGAAAATCTCCATGGCCTAAGATGAAGAAGAAATTCAGAATAGCAAGTGGGAGCCATAGATTTTAGATCACAAACAAGACAAAATATGATGAGTGAGGAGAGAGAGGTTTTCCAAAAACCACAGTTAAATAGGGTAATAAATGTGTCCCACAATTGGAGTAAATTAATATTGGGTTTTCCATGTGAAGTTGGCATTTAGCACCATACTTTCTATGAAGAACTGGACCTATACCCACTCTCTTTGACCCTCTGATTTCATCTGAAAATATATTGCATTTACCAGGAAAGATTAAAAAAAATCTATATCTGTAATACAGTGATTTATAATAAGAAATATATAGGCTTCATCCTGTTTCTGGCATGGAGCTCCTAAAACCCTTGGAATTTCCTGTGATGACAGTGATAAAAAGTGTCTTTTGCTATGTTAATGAGATGACTTTAAATTTCAACATTTAATTTAATTACATCATTTTATTGAATATATTTGACATGTAACATTTTGTAAATTTAAGACGTACAATGTGTTACTTTGATACATTTGTATATTGTAATGTGATTTTCATAGTGACTTTTACCACATTACATAAGTATAGTACAATATTGTTACCTATATTCATCACACTGTGCATAGCTCACTATGGCTTATTTACTACTTAATGAGGTAAATGACTTCTGGACCGCACGTAAGGATGGGAGCTGGTCACCAACAGAACCAACCATATTATTAGAGAGTTGGAACTTTCAGTTCCATCCCCCGACCCTTGAAAAGAGAAGAGGGACTGGTCTCAAAGTTGAATCAATCACCAATAGCCCATGATTTAATTAAGCATGTTTATGTAGTAAAGCCTCCATAGAATACCAAAAGGATGGGGTTTGGAGAGCTTCAGGGTTGGTGAACATGTGGAGATTCGGAGAGAGTGATGCACTTGGAAAGGGCATGGAAGCTCCTCACTCTTTCCCTATACCTTGCCCTCTGCACCTCTTCCACCTGGCTGTTCCTGATCTAATCAGTACAATGATTCGCTGAGTTCTGTGAGCCGCTCTAGCAAATTAATTGAACCCAAGGAGGGAGTCCTGGGCACCTCTGGCCTATAGCCGGTAGGTCAGAAGCACAGGTGACAACCTGGATTTGAAACTGGCACCTGAAGGGGGGGAAAGGGAGGCAGTCTCGTGCCTCTGAGCCCTTAACCTGTGGGATGTGATGCTATCTCCTGGTAGATAGTGTCAGAATTGAGTTGAATTGTAGGACATCTATCTGGTGTCAGAGAATTGCATGTTGGTGCGGGGAAACACTCCCCACACACGTTGGATTTGGCATCCAAAACAACTTTTAAGGTCTTAGTGTATTTGGTTATAGTAGCCTGAGTCGTGATGACTGAGCAAACCATGCCTCAAGCTGCTAAGGTAAAATCTGATTTGGAATCATTTAACCTGGAGAGCTGAGCTGAGACAAGCTTGAAACCACCTGACAAGTAAATAAGCCTGAGGAAAAAACTTTCAAAAACCTATTTTCTAAGAAGAAGTCAGGAAGCAGTGAAGAATTCCAGTGCAATGAATAAATGAATAAGTGGGATATTTTGCACTCAAGGAAATAGAGATAATGACAAAATCTGAAGAGGATTTTAAATTAAGTGTATTTGAACTCCTCAAACAGACAAAGGAACTAAAGACAAATTTATAAACATACAGATGGATATATTAAAGAGCAATTTAAAATCTTTGAAATTAAAAATATACGTTGAAATAAAAGCCTCAGTAGATGGCACAATGAACTGGCTAGAGCCAGAATGAATTTGATGAAAGATCTGAGGAAATCATCTAATAAAGCACAGAGATAAAGAAATGTAAATTTTAAAAGATAAAATACAAAGCCTGTAGAATTGAGACGTTTCAAAAGAAATCTCAGAAGAATAAAATGCAAAAACATTAAGAAGAGGAATTATCAAAAAAAGCAATAGCTGGGAATCTTCCATAACATAAGACAAGTCCCTCAGATTGAAAATGCACTCTCCAAAAGTAAAGCAGTATAAAAGGAAAAATAAACACACCCACACCCACAGACACAAACAATGAAACTTGTGATTTCTTAGAAACTACCAGAGAGAAAAGACATATTTTCTAAAAGATATTCTTCAGGCAGAAGATGGAAGATGAGATATGCAGAAAAGAATGAGAATAAAGAAAGTAGTAAATATGAAAGTAAATATAAAGTAACTTTGACTATATAAAACAATAATTACAATAGCATGTGAATATTTAAAAGATGGAAAATTCACAACAGCAATAAATGAAAAGTTGAGAGTGAGATGTTGTAGTTAAAGTGTCGTAAGTTCCTTAAACTCCAGGAGAATAATAAAAGTACTAATTTTAAACATTGATTAGTATTCATGTTGTAACTTCCATGGTAACCACTTAAAGACTAGAAAGACTGGCTATAGCTTCTAAACTAGCCAAAGGAAACATGTATCGATTTTTTAAAAAATTTAACCCAAAAACAGCAAGAAAGAAGGCTAAAAGGCACAAGAGGGGTAAATGCTTTTCACAGAAGATCTCTCTAAAATACGAAGGTATAGAAAAATTGTAAGTAAAAAGTATGGGTCAAAGAATGCCATGGAAATACTCATGAATAGAAAGCTGGCATAGCTATATTACTATAAGATAAAATAGGTTTTAAGTCAAAAGCTTTCCTAGATTATAAAGAAAGCTATGTAACAACTGTCAATTCTTTTATTTTTTATTTTTTGCAGTATGCGGGCCTCTTACTATTGTGGCCTCTCCCGTTGCGGAGCACAGGCTCCGGAAACGCAGGCTCAGCGGCCACGGCTCACGGGCCCAGCCACTCCGTGGCATGTGGGATCTTCCCGGAGCGGGGCACGAACCCGTGTCCCCTGCATCGGCAGGCGGACTCTCAACCACTGCGCCACCAGGGAAGCCCTGTCAATTCTTATATATTGCACAGAGCCTCAAAATAAATAAGGGGAAAAAAGTGACAGAACTAAACAAATAGAGAACTTCATAATCATAGTGGGAGATTTTTAAACAATTCTTTCAATTATTGAAAGATTAAGCAGACTAAAAATTAGTAAAATATTATTTCAACAAAATAATTAACAAAAGTAACCTAAATGGCATATGTTGAATACCGCATAAAAGACATGTAAAATATACATTCTTCCAAACATTTGAGGAAATTGAACATTTAATGTGATATAAGACACAGCACAGCACATTTTAAAGGAATGAAATTATATAGACACTGTTATTTGCAATTAAGCTAAAAATCAATTTTTTAAGGTAGAAAAAAACTGTTCAGAAATGAAGATACAGACTTTTAAATAACATATTATTAAAATAAAGAGTTATGAATATAAGAAAATATTTTGAATTGGGCAGTATCAAAAGTACTAGATACCAAAACATATGAGATGCAGCTAAGATTGCACTTAGAAAGAAAATTTATAGCCTTAAATACACATATTAAATAAGATGAAGTACTAAAATTTCATGAGCAAAGCATATATCACAAGAAGTTTGAAAGGTTTATCTGTATTTTATGGTTGCTGTAATTCATTTAGTTTGACTGCCAAATGATAGTACACTGTTTGAATATATCAAAAATATAGTTACCTATTCTCTTTCAGGGAACATTTGGACTTTCCAAGTTTTTATTATAAAGTTGCTACAGACTTTATTATACATTTCTCCATAGTAAAATTTAAGAGTTCTCTCAGGTAAATATTAAAGAATAGACTTGTTGAAGTGTAGAGTTTGTGAACAACTGAAGTTGTTATACTGTTTATATTCCAGCAATGATTAAGAGATAGTCTGCATTCCCTTCAACACCTGGGTTGTAGGACTTTTTAATATTTGCCAAATGAATGTGACATGTGAACGTCAAATGACACCTCACTGTGGTTTGAGTTGTATTTCCCTATCATAACTAGGTTTAATATCTCTTCATGTGTGTATCAGACATGATTTTTCCTTTTTTATGGGTTTTGCTCATTTTTCTATTGAGTTGTTTATCCTTTTCTCATAGTTCTTTTATATTCTTGATTTTAATGCCTTGAAGGTTATAGCTGCTATAAATACCATCTCCCAATTTGAAACATAATTTTTGTATTATGGTAAATTATATAAAACATAAAATTTACTTTTTTAAAACCATTTTTAAGTGTACACTTAAGTGGCATTAAGTATATTCACATTATTGTGCAAGCATCACTACTATTCATCTCTAGAACTTTTTCATTACCTCAAACTGCAACCATGTACCCATTAAACAATAACTCCCCATTCTCTCCTCCCCCTGCCCTTCCTAACCACTATTCTCCTTTCTGTCTCTATGAATTTCCTTGTTCTAGGTAACTCATATAAATGGAATCATATAATATTTTTCCTTTTGTGCCTGCCTTATTTCATGTGCCATAATGTTTTCAAGGCTCATTCATACTGTACAATAATATTCCATTGAATGTATATACCACATTTTATTTATCCATTCATCAGTTGATGGCCATTTGGATTGTTTCCACCTTTTGGTTATTTTGAATAATGTTACTATGAACATTGGTATACGAATATCTGTTCAAGTCCCTGCTTTCTGTAATATGTATTTTTACTTTATTTAAAGTTTCTTTGATGAAAAGAGATATTAATTTTATATAGTCTTGCTGAAAATCATTCCCTACACCAAGATCAAGAAGGTATTCACCTATGTTTTATTTATGCAGCAATATGAATGAAGCAATACAATATTGATTTTAAGTCCCAGAATATTATATACAATACAGTATCTTTCTTATAAAGTAAATAGCAATTAAAATTAAAATGTTCTTTTAAAGGAATACATATGTATGATAAAACAATATTTTAAGACATTAAAGAAATGATTGAAAACAAGATTCAGGAGAGTGGTAGGCTGGAGGAGGGAGGGCAAGTAGATGAGTTGGGGTAGGAGGACATAGAAATAAATATGTTAAGAGGATTGGAAAAGAAGAAACAGAACTGTCATTATTCACAGATGGCATGGCCTTGTATGTAAGATAATCAGAAATCTAAAAATGTTATAATTAATTAGAGTTTTCAAGGTTAGTGGATACAAAATCTATAAACAAAAACCAATTAGATTTCTATATACTAGCAAAAAGTTAGAAAATTATATTTTAACATATATAACTCTTAAAAAAGTACACAAATACAACATACATAGGAAGATGTAGAAGACCTTTATAGAAAAAGTATACACTTTACTGAAAGACAAAGAGAATCTAAATAAATGGAAAGACATTATTTTAAAGACATCAATTCTCTCTCAATTGATCTATAGACTCAAAGCAATCCCAGTCAAAATCCTAAACAGATTGTGTGTGTGTGTGTGCGTGTGTGCGCATGTGCATGACTAGAATAGCATATTCAGTAGTGTACACAGGGCCAAGGACAACCAAGATCTCCCAGATAAAAAAATGTATTATAAAGCTGCAGTATTTAAGACTGCATAGGATTACTGCTTAAGGAGTTAATTATATGTTAAGAGATGACAGCAAAAAATACAAACTATTCAACTTGATCTTGTTTCTATATGCTCCGTAATATATTTTGATTTTTCATATGGCATTAGGCTACATTTCTGTTAATAATGATTAAACAAGTAGGACAAAAAGTGTTGATGGATGTCAACTTGAAAGGGAGTTATGCTATAGGACTCTGTCCCTGCACTTTTTATATTTATTTTTAATAAACAACATGGAATGATGAAAGACTTAGGTTTCACAATTATCTTGACAATAATTTTCTTTAAATTTACATATAATACACATTTTATAAAACACATTTTATAGGCACAATCATATTTAATCTTTATAACAAATTTATGAAACAGAGAGAGAATGTAATTTGGGATAGAATAAATTGGAACCTATTATTGCCTTAAGTCAACAGGATGCAATGGCCTGAATTAGGCTTAAAAAATGAATTATGCAAATACAAATGGAAGGAATCTAGTTTAATGGTGATTCTTAAGTGGAGTTGAAAAGGAGTCAATATGAGAAGAGATAATGCTAAACAGAATTAATGAAAGTCTTTTAGTCTGTTTAATAGTAGCAAAATATGCATTTCAAGGGAAGTGATAGCAAGCTGTACTCTGCATTGGTCAGAATACTAGGAATGCAGAGTTCAGTTCTAGGTACTGTATTTTGAAGGACATTAATAAACTAGAGAACATCTGCTGGAGAAAGACCAAGATGATTAGAAAATTAAACTGTCAGGAGAGGAATGGTTGAGATTAGCCTGGAACATGAATGCTCTCATCAAATATTTTAAAAGGCATCATGTAAAAAGAAAAATAGTATTATTTAATGTTGGCTCAGAGAACAGATATACAGCCAACAGATGAAAATTATAGTAGTGCATATTTCAACTCAGTAAAGGGAGAACTTTTCTAATAATTCACTGTTCAACTTAACCTCAAGGTTTGGTATTGTGCAGCTTAAATAACCAGATAAGTGCCTAATTTTTCATTTTTCATTCTTATCTATTGAGGCATAACCTGCATAGAATAAAAGTGCACTGATTTTAGATGTTCGGTTCAATGAATTTATATGATTTATCCAAATCAAGATAGAGTACTTTTTCCAGAACCCCAGAGATGAAGGCTATGCTCCCATGGAGTTTACAATCTAGAGAAGAAGGCAACATTAGAGAGGTGCAAGACAGTGTGACAAAGAGGAGGTTCTGAAGGTTCTAAGAGGCATATAACAGGGAGTTTAACCTGATCTAGGGGTAAGGTAATGTATCCCAAGGATGAGACATTTAAACAGAGACTTGAGAGATGGGAGAAGCTAACCTGGCAAAGGAAGAGTTTGTTTGGGAGTTTTTAGCAAAATGGGTACAGTATGTGAAAAGCTCTACCTTTCAAAAGGCAAGAGAGAGCATGGAATGTTCAAGAAACAGAAACAACTGGGAAGGAAAGACAGAATAAAAATTCAGAAAAATAAGCAACTGCATTATTTTCTTTTAGCTGACCTTAAATAGCTTCTATCATCTTCATATAAGATTGATGAGAAATAAACTAATTGCCTCGAACAAACAAAGAATATGGTAATTTTTCTCCTCATGTCTGAGTTTCCCAGAACCTTCTGTAGATCAAACATCCCCTTTTCTAACTCTGTCCTCTCAACTCTTGCCCAGTCTCCCTTTGTTTTATTTCCTACATCTCCTGGTACCTGGTCTTTCAAACAGCTTACTACATAAATATTTCTCTTGGGATTCTGTAGGTTTTCAGGGAAAAGACTTGACTTTTACTTACTCAAGGATGAGAAAGAAGATGATAGAAGCAACTGATACTTTGTTAAGAAACATCTTTACAGAATAAAAATTATTAAACTACATCTATATTACTATACAATAATTACTAATACAGTAACTAATAGTTACTATAAGTTAAAACTTCACAACTTTTTGTGCAGTCTTTTCAATTATATCTACACTTTTTGTGGTATGCCCTGATTATAACTTTCTGTGAATTGCAATAATAACTAAAAACTTCATTGAAAGCTTACTCTGACCAGGCACTGTTCTAAGATCTTGACATGTATTTATTTATGTAATTCTTACAACAATCTATGAGGTAGCTGCTATTATTATGACTATCAACAGATGAGGAAATTGCCCAGGGTCACAGAACTAGTAAGAAATAGAGTCTAACCCAGGATCTGGCTTCAGATCCTCCAGTTCTAAAAGAATACTTATTAATGACAAAAATGAAATAATTCTAACTGTAGGAAGTATCTAGTTGACAGAGTTTCTTATATATATCATTGAGGCCATTCACAGAGAGAGTATTTCCAGAGTGCCATATATTTTTTCTTGCATAAATAAGCCCCATAAAGAATTTCTGAAAAAGGCCCATGGAATTATTATAAAGAACTTTATAAATTAATGGGAAAAAATATATAAAATTATTGACATGTGAATTAAAAACTCTATAAGGTAACCTTATTTCTGGAGATAATATTTTAACCCATAGGATGAATTTTTATGAATACACTGTCAAGTGATGCAGGTAACTGATATAGGAGCTAATCTGGAGGCTCAGACAATCTTTCTGTATCCTTTGAACAAACATCAAAACCAAGTGTCTCTTCTTCCCTATAACTCCATATTGTACTCAGGTACATAATTTAAAGTATATATCTATCATAATGAACATTTACTCTTCAATCTAGTAGCAAATACATAGTCTGAATTTTTTTTTTTGGAGGAGGGGGTTCGAGGCGCTACGCCATTAGTGACTGCTTTGCTTTCATACTGTACTAGTCAGTCCCCTGAACAGTAAATCGTTCTGCATGCACATCCTAATGAACACCAAGCCTCAAAGAGGTCCCACAGACATTTCAGCAAGATGCCTTCATTTGGTACAAACCCCAGATTACTGTTGGAAGGCTGTTTTGTTTTTGAATGCCTGGAAAATATACTACCTTTTAAAACTATAATTAACTATTTCTTTCTTAAGCATAAGTCATTGAATTTGGACATATGCCACCTCTGGATTTGTTGATATAAATTTGTATTTGGGAATATTAACAGCAGAATATAATCTACAGTCTTCGTTCACACAAATTGCAGTAAATTACAGTTTACTAAATTGCTGTACTAAGAGGAAAATAGAAATGGTTGTAGATTTCATAAAGCAAACATAATATTCCAAAAATAGAGTTGTTACCTTAAAATGGCCAGTTGTTTCTCAAAAGGGATCAATATTAAGTATAGACATTTTCATCCCATGTTATATTTCATTGCCTTTACAGTTACCAATCCTTGTTTATTCCAGTATTTATTTTAGAAAAGTTGGTCTTTTTATTTATTCTTCTGGTGAAAAAAGTAATATACAAAAAAGACACTAAAACATTTATATGGATATGCAAATTTCATTTGTAGAAAATTCTATGCCACTTCTGTTATATGATTTATTAACTAACAACATAATTTATTTACCATAGAGGATTTGATGTATTTTAAAACCCTAGGAAGTAAAATCCATTATTTATGTGTTTGTTTTGTTTTGCTTTTGAAGTAATGCTCTCTTGAATAAGCTAAAGTTATTAGGAAACTGCCTTTTTAAGCTTCCACTGTCCTATGCTAACTTTAGTTTTATAATAAATCAATTATTCTATGCATATGTAAATGCTCACACAATATACAAGTTTCTCATATACTAAGTTTCTATTGGAAAAGACAGAGAACACATTCACTTCTCAACATAAAACTACGAAAAGAAAAAACACTTTAAAATCTATGTTTAGCCCTGATTAGGATGACTGATAAGATCTTCCTGGAAGCCAACAAGTACACCAACATGGAAATTAAGAATTTTCCTCTAAAATAAAATTGTAATCAAAATGTTTATCAATAAAAGTCTACAGGTCTCTATGTTTTAATGACTTTCAGAGTTAAGTAGAAGTATCAATAATTCAAGTTTGATTCCAAACCATTTTATACCATTATACATCCAAAAAAAAGTTGACCAAAAGCTGATGAAACCTATAGTGTATTAGATTGTTTTATGTAAGCTCAACTCAGGGAGAGGGGAAGTCACAAGGGGTTGATTTTTAATGCTATTTTTGATTTCTAATGCTTACAATAAATTAAGTCAACCACTTTCCAAGTTCCGGACTGCCACACATGATCTAAACTGCTCTGTGGGGATAAAACACTTTAGAAGCTTATAGTTCCTACAGAGTGTTTTGATTATTTTATATAAACTAAACTCAAACAGCAAAAAATTTCACAAGGGAAATAGTTGTGTGGTTTAAGGCCACATAATCTGGTTTCAACCCTTGTCTTTGCCTTGAGTTAAAGGCATACTCATTAACTTGAAACAATAAACTCAAACTTTAACATTTCTGGAAAGAATTCAAATCAGGACTTTGGCAATATCAATGCCAAATATTACACACAGGCTCAATATGATCTTATACAGATATACAGGACATGTAGGTGATGTAGGCAACACCAAAGTTTTAAATGAGCTACAGATATATTGCGCATCATTGCTTTATATATGTGTACTGCACACACACACATACACACACACACACACACACACACAGTTTTCCAGCTTTCTATGTTTCCTAGACTTTCCAGTACTGGATTATAAGCTGTGGTTATAACTTCAAAATTTATTTAGACTAGAAATGTAGAATAGAGTTGTAGTGGTATTAATTAAATACCATATTTTAAAAACCTGGGCCATGCAAAAGTAGACTAAAAATATAACTATCCATTTGATAGTCAAAAGGGAATGACACGGGCTAAGTAAGCAACCTCTTAACACCTTAGCAAAATGTGATGGAATTGAATAAGGTGTTCACATAGAATAAAAGAGGAAAAAATGTATTTTTGTAAATGGATAACAGTTATTTTTCTTTTTATAAAATGAGCATCAGTTAAATTTAGGTGAAAGAAATAGTAAGATGCAGCATATTGAAAAGATAAGGAAACATTGTAGGAATGAGTAGAGAAAAAAAGAAAAGACCTAGAAAGCAATGAGGCTGAGGAAAGCAGAAATTATGTTCACAAGTAAGAGCAGTCCATAGCTCAGCACGTATTTCACTCAGGTGTGCCTAAAACAAAATCAGATAGTTTAACTCACTCAAACTTAAAATAAGACTATGAACAGGTAAGAGAACAATGGAACTCGGTGATTCCGAGCAGTTTTTCAAAATTATAACTCTCCCACACTAGTTGCACATTTTCCTTTGTAATAGCAAGGTTGGAAATCATTAATTCATACTGAACTGGCAATTTTTTGAAAAATTATCTTATAGCCAATTTTTTTAAAAGTTAGACTACTATAACAAAGTCAAGAGATGACCAAAGAAAATGCCATTTAATTAAAAATAGGCTTGCCAAAAGGAAGCCCATCATTTCAAGTCAATCTCCCCAAATTTAGAGACAGTTTTCAAAATTTTACTGGACTGCAAACAAAACATCCACTGCTGCCACTATTCCCTCACTCCCTGCCAGCCCCTCATCCCAAACACTAAGAATTTTTAGGACATTTGTTGAATAAGCCCTAGCTCTATCTATATTTTCCGAATCAGACACATATTTACTGCATGCGTGAGAGACACCAGGCTAGACCCACTGTTACATGTTCTATTTTATTATCGTATCACTGAGTATTAAGAAGTATAATGTTGTGGCACTGTATTTCAGGTCCCCAAACATAGTATATCTTATACCATATATGTATCATAAATGCAGTCAAAGCCTTCTACCGGCTACTATTCTAGTGTATTCTCATTTACTCACTCATTTAGTTGACCAGGATTTATTGAGTGCCTATGATGTGCCAGGCACTGGCACTGTTAATAGACATTCATGAATCACGACCTCGAGAAGAATAGTACTTAGCAGAGTATTCTGACAAGTTTCAATATAATACGGTAACTGCTAGGATATGGAAAGTACACACTATTACAGGAGCACATAAGGGGAAAACCCAACTGATGGGCTATAAGATGAAGAGTCAGGTAGGCTTCCTGGAGGCTCAGCTCCAGCTGTGTAGGAGACCAGGAAAAAAGTTAACTTTTAATTTATCGCCTATGTCCTTGCACAATCCTATCAGTTACTAAAAGACTCTCCACATATTCCTTTGGCTTAATTAAATACCTTCATGGCACATTCTTCTTTAAACCACTGCTATTCTGGTCATTATTTCAATGTTCTTCATCCATCTAAAAGGGTTGCCCTTTGCCTTTTTAAAAATTAATTTATCAAATTCTGAGGGTTGGGCACTCATTCTATGTATTTTATCCTCTTTATCTCAATAATCCTCCTGACAAGTTTATGAGACAGGTATTATTACTGTATTCCTTCACAGATGAGAAGCCTGAGACTTAAAGAGGTTCAGTAACTTACTCAAGGTCAGAGAGCCAGTAAGGTGTACAGCAGGACTTGTACATGGTCTCATTTGAATCCTAAGTCCGCATTCTTGGCCACCACACTCTACTGCCTTCTTCCCTTTTGATCCTTCAAAGCCCAGGTTAATCCCATCTCCCTTTCTGCAGAAGTTGAGGTGAATGTCACCAGCCGCAAGAAGAAAACACTTTTTCTCAAGAAAAACAAAGTGAAACATTGGACCTAAGCCAGCACTACCCTAACAACAAAACCAGACAAAAACATTATAAGAAAATAAAATCTACAGACCGATATATCCCTTGAAGATAGATGCAAAAATCCTCAACAAAATATTAGTAAAGTGAATCCAATGTATAAAAAGAATTATACACCATGACCAAGTGGGATTTATTCCAGGCATGTAAAGCTGGTTCAACATTTAAAAATTAATAAAATCCATTACCTTAACAGGCTAAAGAAGAAAAATCACATGTTCATATCAATAGATGCAAAAGAAAAAATATTTGACAAAATCCAATAACAGCAAACTAGGAATAAAGGAGAACTTCTTCAATTTCATAAAGAAAATCTAAAGGAAAACCTATAGCTAACATCATGTCTAACGGTGAAAAGTTAGAAGCTTTTCCACTAAGGTCAAGAACAAGATAAAGATGTTCCCTCTCACTGCAGCTTTTCAACAATACTAGAAGTACTGGAAGTCCTAGCTAATGTAATTAGAGAAGAAAATAAAATAAAAGGTACACAGATTGAGAAGGTATAAATAAAGCTGTCTTTGTTCATAAATGACATGATTGCCAATGTAGAAAATCCCAAATAATCAACAAAAAAACTCCTGGAACTAATAAGTGATTATAGCAAGGTGGCAAGATACAAAGTTAATGTGCAGAAATTATTCACTTTCCTATGTACCAGCAATGTGCAACTGGAATTTGAAGTTAAAAACACAACACCATTTATATTAATAGCCCCCAAAATGAAATACTTAAGTATAAATCTAATAAAATATATACAAGATTTATATGAGAAAAACTACAAAACTCTGATGAAAGAAATCAAGGAACTAAAAATTGTAGAGCTATTCCATGTTCATGGAAAAGAAGACTCAATATTATCAAGATATCAGTTCTCCTTAACTTGACAAATAGATTAAATGTGATTCCAATAAAAATCCCAGCAAATTATTTTGTGTATATCTGATCTTAAAGTTTATGTAGAGAGACAAATAACCCAGAATAACCAACACAATATTGAAGGAGAAAAACAAAGTTGGAGGACTGACACTATCCAACTTGAAGACTTACTCTAAAGCTACAGTAGTCAAGACAGTGTGGTATTGGTGAAAGAACAGGCAAACAGGTTAGTAGAAAAGAATATTGAGCCCAGAAATAGACCCACACAAATATAGTCAACTGGTTCTTGACAAAGGAGCAAAGACAATACAATGGAACAAACACAGTCTTTTAAACAAATAATGCTGGAACAGCTGGGTATCCATATGCAACAAAATGAATCTAGACACAGACCCCTTCACAAAAATTAATTCAAATGGATCATAGATGTAAATGTAAAACAAAACTATAAAACTCCTAATTTTACAGGAGATATGAAGACAACATAGGAGAAAATCTAGATAACCTTGGGTTTGTGAGGACTTTTTAGATACAACACCAATGGCATCATCCATGAATGAAATAATTGACAAGTTGGACTTCATTAAAATTAAAAACCTTAGCTTTGTGAGACACTGTTAAAAGAATGAAAAGACAAGCCACAGACTGAGAAAGTATTTACAAAAGATATATCTGATGAAGAACTGGTATATGAAATATACCCAAAACTCTTAAGATTAATAATAATAATTTTTAAATCCCACTTTTAAACAAGCCAAATACCTTAACAGACACCCCATTAAAGAAGAAAAATAGACGGCAAATATGTATATGAAAAGATGTTCCACACCACGTGTCATCATGGAAATGTACATTAAAACAAAACTGAGATACCAATACACACCTATTAGATTAGCCAAAATCCAGAACACTGACAATACCAGAGGCTAGTGAGTATGTGGAGCAACAGGAATGCTCATTCGTTGTGGGTGGGGATGCAAAATGGACAGTTTGGAAGACAGTTTGGTAGTTTCTTACAAAAGTAAACATACTCTCTTACCACACAATTCAGGATTGTGCTCCTTGGTATTTACCCAAATGAGTGAAAGCATGTACACACAGAAGCCTGCACACAGATATTTATAGCAGCTTTATTTATAATTACCAATTTTGAAAGCAATCAGTCATACTGGATCAGGAAGATAGAGAAACAAGGAGGGATGTTTCTAAGGGAAAAAAGTAGAACTTATCTATTATCTATGAGATCTGACAGTAACAAGAGGAGCTTTCAGAGTTTAGAAAGAAAGGTTGGGGTTGGATGTGAGCAGGTACATAGATAACTAAGCAAAAATGAACACATAAGATGGTTAACTCTGGGAAAAACAGTAAGTAGATTATGAAAATGTAATAGATTATTATATGTGGGTCAAATTTATATAGTCTTAATAATATAAACATAAAATTATTTAACCAAAAAAAAGTTGGAGCACGAAGGTAGGGGAAGTATGTTTAGTCAGAAAGTATAAGAGCAAAAGTCTTGTGTTCCATAGTAGAAATCAATATATATAATATCTAAAATTTAAAAATCAAGAATTTACAGTATTGCATGTTATTTGGATAAATAGTTCTCAATACAATTCCTGAAAAAAAGAGCTCCCAAATATAAAATACTCTTTAAAAAGGCAGCAGAAAGACTTTAAAATAATTGCCTCTGAGAAGCAAGAATTGGGGAACAAGGGATATTGTGGACAGGGACTGCTTAAATCTGGTGACCGTACATCTGACTTTTCTCAAAAATGTCCTGTTTTATGCCTGTTTTCCCAGTGCCCTATCCAGTCAGCAACCTCCTTTTGTTCTCAAAAGTGCACAAATTAAATGTTCAACTTAATTACAAGATTTGTAGTTATTTTATTTCTAACCTATGAACATTTATTACTGCTATAAATAAAAGATTTTTAAGTGGTGCTCTAGAGTTGAAAAACTGGGTTTATATTCTATTTATGTGTCTTAATATTTTGTGATTTGGGGCTAATTGCCTAACCTGTTTGTGCCTCCCTTTTTTTCACATCTACAAAGTAAGGATTATAACAGTTCCCATCTCATAGGTTTGTTATAAGGATTAAATAGACCACTTTGCACAGTGTTTTGCACTTAACTGATGCTCGATAAATATAACCGATTATTATATTAAATGTCTATGAAATTTGAGTTGATTCAGAGTGGATCTATTTCCTCATAGAGGATTGTCATCTAAGCTTTTAATGTTATAATTGGAAATTAGTGACAAGTTTAAAGTTACATTCCTTTTTCTTAAATCTATGGAACATACTGAATAGGCTCTCTGCGTGATTGTGTGAAGAAAAGGCCAAATTTGTAACTTTTTACTACAAAGCAAAAAGACAGTAAAACTATAGTGATTTAGATTTTTTTTATCTTCAGATCATAATTAGAGAAATAAATATGTCTTTTATTTTCAGATCTTATTTTTTCCTACATATTTGTCTATTAATCTGCATTTACGACTTGAGAGTACATTCTGGACAAATGACCATGTATAATCACAGATTGCTAGCTATTGTGGAAGCCTGGCTGATTTGCCGTTCTGGTTCTGCAAGATTTCTTAGTCACTGCATTCTATGGAATTTTAGGAATACAACACTGTAAGGCATCTGTAGTCTCTGGGTTAATCAGACATGTGAACAAACTCAAGAAAATGCATCTAAATGTACTAGGCAATGTTTCCAACATTACCTCATAAGACTTCTATCAAGAGCTAGCACTATTTTATAGGTCAAATAAGGATTATGTAGATCATTTTTGTAACATTGATTAGAGGACTTTTATAACATTGCCCAATAGTCTTATAGTCATTATTCCAATGAGTTGCTTAATTTAAACATAATGCTTGGTTAAGCTTCTCCTACACTTTAAGTCTCACATCTAATTTTTTATGTTCCAGCTTCCCAAATGTTGTGCATAAAAAGTCTCACTTTCTCTATGGTCTTTTTGCAAGAATTCCAGCCTATATGGTCTCCCTTCCTTGAACTCAACTACCATTTTGGCAATTTGGTTTTGTTTTTTGTGGGGTTTTTTGGTATAACAGATTATTTTATAAATTTTTCCAGCTTTATGGAGGTATAGTTGACAAATAAAATTGTAACATATTTAATGTGTACAATGCGATGATTTGATATATGTATACATTGTGAAAGGATTTCCACAATCAAGTTACTTGCTTCACTTCACATAGTTACCTGTTATTTACTTATTTACTTATTTGGAGCAAACTCTTAAGATCTACTCTCTTAGCAGATTTTAATTATACAAAACAGTATTATTATTAACTGTAGTCACTATGCTATTCGTTGGATCCTCAGAACTTACTCATCATATAACTGAAAGTTTGTGTCCTTTTATCAAGCTTTCCCCATTTCCCTCACCCTCCAGGCCCTTGCAACCCCCATTCTACTCTTAATTTCTGAGTTCGACTTTCTTTTTTAGGTTCCACATATAAGTGTTACCATGCGGTATTTGTCTTTCTCCGTCTGGTTTATTTCACTTAGCATAATGCCCTCCAGATTCACCCATGTTGTTGCAAATGGCAGGATTTCCTCCTTTTATAAGGTTAATATTATCCCATCGTGTGTGTGTGTGTGTGTGTGTGTGTGTGTGTGCATGTGTAGTGTGTGTGTGTGTATATATGTATACACAGACCACACTGACAATTGTTTTTTTCTGCCTTCAGTTATTTTTAAAAGTCTTGCATGTATAGGTCTCACAAAATTTTAATCTGCCTAATGTCAGTGAACTTGTGCTCACAGTGTAAGTTTTGAACAAGCATTCAAAAAAAAGTAATATGCTCAGATGAAAGTTCTTCTCTTCAAAGTAGTCACTGTGGGACTCAGTCCCTATTCAACACTCCTGCCATTTATAGTGCTATGAAGCCTATAGTACATTCTTCTGTACAGCTTCAGAAACAATGAATTTTCCTTCTTTGAAGATGAAATTTATTTTTTAAAACAGTCAGCAGTTATTTGTCACCAAATCTAGTACCAAGGTAAGTGAGTAAGCAGTGTAGTGTTCAGACTGACTTTTGTAGCTCAAACTGTTTTGAATATAATCCTTGAAAAAAGAGCTCCTCAAATTTTTCCAATGTAGTAACTTTCAGCCTCCTATTGTTTGACGTTGTTGTAGACTTTACTTATTTTTATATATCATTTTAGGACTGTTTGTTTGTTTTTAGTCTCATATCTCCCCCTACACTTTTCCTCAGTACAATGTAAAATGAAGACACATGATGGGCACTCAACCAACATCTATAATATTGAAACTTCTCTGCCCTTCTTTCTGTAGGAGGCAACAAGCAATCAGAAAGAGATGTAATAAAAACCACCTGGGCAATTCCAACCAACTTAGAGTCTCTAGATTGAAATTAGTGGTTCCATTTCCATCAGAAATTGCTTTTTTGTTTGTTTCTTTTCTTCCATTTTTAGAACCAAAGACACCCATTTCGATACCTCGTAAAAAATTACAGACAAGTCTGGGTTTCAAATTCCAGAAAACTAAGATAGAGCTGCTGGAATACTATGCCCAAATTCTCCTGGCTTTACCTCCTGTACAAATAAATACATCTACTGCTGTGCTTGGCCAGGTGACAAAAACAGCTGCAGGGGCAGCAAAACCTATCCTGGCACAGGCTCTGAGGCTGACTCCCTCTCTTAAGGAGTCTCATCATTCTGGCAGGTGGGCCATGCTGGACTGACAGGACAAGGTGAGACAGCGGCGGGTGGATGGATAGAAGAGTTAAGCTCACTGACCCTTGATTGAGCTCTGCTTCCAGCTGTCCCCAACCTCTGCAATTTGGTAACCTTTTCCACTCTTGCCCTGGAGACTCCTATGGGAATGGTGGACTTCCTGAACAATAGTCCTACAAATGGGAAGAGATGTTACAGGCTTAACTAACCCAGAGATGAGAGAAAGGAAGAGAAGAAAAGGAATTTGAAAAAGAATAGATGCATGTATATGTATAACTGAATCACTTTGCTGTACACATGAAACTAACACAACATTGTTAATCAACTATACTCCAATATAAAATAAATTTTTTAAAAAAAAGAGAAGAAAAAGAGGCGGAGAAAAAGAAAAAGAAGCAAAATAAAAAGAATCAACCAGGGTTGGATAAAGGAGGATGCAATGGCAGATCCGGGAATGAAGATCGAGCAACAAGAAATTATTGGGTAATTTTTAAACTGGAATAATGGAGAAGGGGAAATAAAATAGCCAAAAAAAAAAAAAAAAAGCATGTCTGAAAATTCAGGTGAATTCTGCCTGTCGAAGGAGGATTTTTCCAACCATCTTTTATCCTCGGCAGCTACTCTTCAAGGTAATGCCCCTACACCTGTGTCTAGGTTAGGCATTAAGAGCATAGACTTTGGAGCCAGACTTCCCTAGATCTATCACTTCCTAGATGTGTGACAATTACTTAACCTCTCTGTTCATCAGTTTCCTCATCTGTAAAATGTGGATGATTATAGTGCCTACCACATAGGATTATTATGAGAATTAAATAGAACTGAAGAGTTTCAAGTACAGCATGTCATATAGCACACACTCAATAAATTTTACTTGTTATTTTTTGATGGTACCAATACATAGCTTCTGATAGTTAAATCACCTGATGGAGGTGATCCAACTCACCAGGCATATTTATTTATGTCTCTGTCAGTTTTTCCTATCTTGAAATGCCTACATTCCCCTTTTTATCTCAACCTAAACCCACTCATCCTTCAAACATGTATCAGTCACATACACTTGTTCAACCTCCTCCATGAAACCACTCTTGATCTCACCCGTGAACTCGTATAACATTTAACATGCATAAGTTTGACACTTAATGGTTCACATACCATCTTGATATACATGGTGCCTTGCAAGTGGTGACTGCTAGATAGCAATAATTCCAGATTAGCCTCTCTTAGCCTACTCTGCAATAAGAAAGGAAAAAAAGAATGGTCAAAGAATATATGTACAGACTCCATGCAAAAATATTTCTGTGTCTTTGTCCACTGTAAATTATGTAGGTCTCTGGTGGTGAAACACCCTCCCTTTTTGAGAGTCTCCTGAAGGATGAAGTCTCTTTTGGTGGTGGTAAGAAAAAGAATAAGTGATCTGGCACAAGTTACAAAGGATGGCAGAAATATCCAGAGTAACTCACCTATATCCTCAGTTCTTAATTGTAACTGCTAAAAGACATCACCAAATGGCAGGAAAAGTATGGGCTTTGAAGTCAGAGAAAACAGGGCTTCTTCCTTAGCCTTCTACTTAGTAGCTGTGCAATTTTGGAAAAATGTGTTAATATAGATGAGGTTCAGTTTCCTCATCTGTAAAATTAGGGTAACAATGTCTTCTTCACAAGGTAGCTGTGAAATTTAAAGTACTACAGTGGCTGGCCAAGTAAGCATTCAACAAATGTCATTTCCCTTCCTCTCACCTAGAATCAGTGGAGGCAGTAAACACTAAATAAAATAAACCGTTCTTGAACCAAGTAATTTCATCTAGTCTATGGCCGAAGTCAGTTTTTCATAGAGTGCCTTTTTAAATTCTAAGAGCCACTTAAGTCACTTTAGTCATTACTATGACTGAATTAGATCCTGTTCTGGAGGATCACAGTCCCAGGAGTATGTCATCTCAGCAGACAGAGTTAAAATCATACCCACAGGGCTTCCCTGGTGGCACAGTGGTTGAGAGTCCGCCTGTCGATGCAGGGGACGCGGGTTCGTGCCCCAGTCCTGGAAGATCCCACATGCCGTGGAACGGCTGGGCCCATGAGCCATGGCCGCTGAGCCTGTGCGTCCGGAGCCTGTGCTCTGCAAAGGGAGAGGCCGCAACAGTGAGAGGCCCACGTACCGCAAAAAAAAAAAAATCATACCCACAATAAGTTGGAGGAATAAAAGGAATAGGTCATAAATAGCTTTTGTTTTTCTTTTTGGTTGCTGTTATAGTTTGTTTGCTTAGTTGCTTTTCATCATAAGCAAGTTGTAGAATGCCAGGCCTTCAAATGAGTTTGATCAATTTTTACCCATTCCTTTTTGCTGTAAGTTTATATCAAGTACAATGGAAGGGAAATAGATAAAGAATTCCAAAGTTCTTAAGTATTTTTTCAATGGGAAGTAGTTCTTTCTGAGCAGGGATTTGTCATGTCATAATACTAGAAGAGGCTTGTGAACTAGGAGAAAAGAAATCCTTTATAATACTGTATTAATTTGTTTTCTGTGGAAATACTACTCATTATAACTTTCTGTCAGAAAGCTAACACTTTATTGCCCAAAATGAGGGTGGTATATAAGTAGTCTTTTTCATCTATGGACATAAATGGACAAATTTAATACTTATAATCAGACTCAGAGAAAACTGTGATTACTGAAACTAGTAAGACTAAGATATGTGAAAGTGACTAGCATATATAGTGGGTGACTAGCAGAGACTTTTCACATATATGTGAAAGTGACTAGCATATATATGGGTGACTAGCAGAGACTTGGAATCAGATTGACAAGTATGACCATTACAGCCAGAGTGGCCAACGTGAGCAGAAGAAAACCTAGAGTTAAGTGATTGACACTGTGATCAAGCAGAAGTCCCTTACAAGTGACCTGTGACCTGTACTTTTGGGGTACGTGTCTAAAAAACAGCCTTGAGAGTGGAAGAGAACGGCCCTGTAAACATAAATGCATAAATGTGTAGATACAGAGAAAAAGGAGAGATGTAGGCTAGAAACAAGAGCAGGCACCACAGGAGCTGCAGGAACAGAAAAGAATCAGATATGTGTTGGCCTTATGGGAAATACAAAAAAAAACCCCAAAACTTTCATTCATTCAACAAATATGTATTGAGTACCAACCAGGTGTTAGATAAGGCTACAGATATGAAAAGACAATCCTTGCCTGCAAGAAGTATAGTGAGGAGAGAAACACGTTTAGTGGGGATTAGGAGGAAGGAACCCTAGCCTGCCTGGGGGAATGTTATATTTTTACTGAAACTAGATGGATGAGGTGTCTTCTAGGCAGATGAAACAAGGGTGGGTTCTAGCAAGAAGCATCAGTATGTTCGAAATTTCCAAAATGTGAAAACGTAATCAATGTTTGGGGAACTTAAATTGGTACTAAGTGGCTAGAATATGATATTCAAGGGAAGTCATAGTTGATAATAAAGCTAGACTGAAACATAAGGGATACAACTGGAAGAGTTTTGAATGCCATGTGAAGAAGTTTAGATTTTATTATATAGGTTTTGAAGAACAACAACTTTTTTTTTTTTTTTTTTGCAGTACGTGGGCCTCTCACTGTTGTGGCCTCTCCCGTTGCAGAGCACAGGCTCCGGACGTGCAGGCTCAGCGGCCATGGCTCACAGGCCCAGCCGCTCCGCGGCATGTGGGATCTTCCCGGACCGGGGCATGAACCCGTGTCCCCTACATCGACAGGCAGACTCTCAACCACTGCGCCACCAGGGAAGCCCACAACTAAAATTTTTGAACAGAGTAGTAATAAGATCAGATTTTCACGGTAGAAATGTCAATTTTGGTGTAAGTGGAGATAAAGAAGATGAGGACAAGGAGGCCAGAAAGGAGGTTATAACAATAAATAGCATAGGGATATTAAGAGTCTGAACCAAACAAAGTAGAGGGATGAGAATGGAAAGAAGGAAAGATTTTAGCCAACAGAATTGATAAGTATGTATGTGTAAAGGGCAGTGAAGGATCTAAAAATACTTCTAGATTTCAGGTGTGGACATGGGGCCACTCACCAAAGTGGTGGACATGGCATATGGGGCCACTCACCAAAGTAGGAAATACTTGTGAAAGAGTATGTTTCAGGAAAGGCAATGAACTGATTTAATTTTCAATACTCTTATGTTTACATGCTTTTGTGATAACCAAGTGGAAAGGGCTTATAATTAAGTCTCTGCAAAAGGGAATCTATAAACTCCCTACATTATATGGAGGAGGGTGGGAATTGAAAAGAATTAGACAATGAAGGTACTAAGGACGAAAAAGATAATAGAAACATCATCTGTGCCAAAGTGAGAGTTCTTAATAAAAATTAAACAAAACAAAATAAACAAAAGAAAACAGAATATACTCTGACTAGGTAAAGCTGAAAGGGGGACTTGATATAGGATATCAGGTGAAGGATTTTGAAGGCTAAGGAATAAAGACCCCCAATTTCTCCACCAACACCAGGAACTTGACTTTACTGCAAATACTGGTACCACCATCACCAGTGCTACTGGTGCTTCAGAAACACAACACTACAAATACTGGAAAATTAATCACCATTGTTGCTCCTACCATCTGCACCAGGAAATCTGGAAGCTCCATTTACAGCTTCTCAATCAGAAGCATAAGTCAAAGACAATTTAAGTATAAGGGAAACTTGGAATTTGAGTTCGGACATATCACTTGGGGGAAAGGGGAAAAAAGAGGGGATCAAACTGGATTGAAGTGAACAATAGAATAAACAGATAAGAAAGGGAAAAAAGGAATAGGAATTCTGTGACTAGAAGGATATTTTTAACTCTGTGGACAGGAACTGGCAAATATAACAATAAAAATAATAAAATCTATTGTTAATTTAGCAACTATTATATGTCAAGCACTGTATACACACTACCTCTAAACTTCATAATAACCCTTTATGGCAGATATTACTATCTCCTTGTCATAAATGACAAAAAGAAATCAGAGAAGTGAAATGACCAACATCACAGAGCTAGCAAGTGGCTAAGCCAAGGTTGAGAGCAAGTTGGCAGAACTCTTTACCCTCTCCATGTTCTTCTTTCAAAATGCTGTCAACCTAGAATGCCTGTAGTTAGGTAAACACTTCTACATGAATAACTTGGTGAAATTTATTTATACTTTGTATATTTTAAGTTTTTCTGAATAGTTGCTTTGATTCTAAAAATCCCGGTCAATAGCATCTATCACATGTACTGCTGTAAACATGTCCAAGCCTAGGCAAATGCTAATGAACAGGAAGTCAAGAAATGTTTCTATTCCGAGCTAGCCACAGGGTAGAAAATGTTACACAGGTGACTCTAGACATGAAGGATGAAGAGGTTCTTTCTGGCCTCAGGAAGATGACAGAAGTACACCCTCCTGAGAATGGGAAGATTGGATCAGGCCATCATCCCCCCGTTTTTTTCTTCTTCTACAACAAAGCGGGCTTTTCCTGACCAATAAAGGCCCTACTGATGAAACACAATACAATGGTCCTGCCATTTTAAAAACTTCCAAAAGGTTTATCATCAGGACATATTTTTACCTTGTGAACTTCCATTCATTTTTCTGCCAAAGTGCTAGAAGATGTATGTTCTGGCTGACATTATTTCAGGAAGATTTATTAAAGCTCCTGGTAGTAAATCTACATGTGGAAGAATCTGAAGGCAGCAAGCTAATTCCTTTACTTGATTTTGCTACATTGACATTTCTCTTTCAAATCATCCTTGGAGATTTCAATAATGTGGGCTCATATCTGTATAATGTGTGTGTTATAAATGATTCACTTCCTATGAACAATCCTTTCTTTATTATCAAAATGAAAGCATACTAGAGTGATATATTTAAAAGGTAAATTGGACCATGTGACTCCCCTGCTTAAATCCCTTCCATTGCTTTTATGAAAGAATCCAAACTCCTTGACATAGTGTGAAAGACCCTGCATGATCTGGCTCCGGCAGACCTCTCTAACCTCTTTTGGTATCACTCTTCCTCTGGCATACCATGATCTAGCTACAGGCCTCATTTTGATTTCTCAAACACACCAAGCCCTTCCCCACTCCATGTCTTCACATGAATTGTCCCTCTGCTTACAGTGCTCTTTATCCAGTTCTCTACATGACTGCCTCTTTCTCAATCTTTGGGTCTCATCTCAAATGCTGCCTGCTCAGAAACACCTTCTGTATCACCCTATCCCTAATGGTCTACTCCCTCTCATCACTCAGACATTTCAACAATACCTGCACATTTCTTTTGCAGTACTTATCACAATATATTTGTGTATTTATCCGTTCATTATCTTTCTCATCCACTAGAGTATGGACCCATGAGGACAGGGATATCATCAGTTTGTACTGCTATATCCTCAGTACATCTAGGAGGTAGCAGTCACTCAACAAATTCTTACTAATAGAATAAAGGAAACAGTGGAAGAACAAAATCAGTATGGCCTGTACCATCCATCCTGCCTGAAAGTTTTCTAGCTTTTTATTCCATGCCACATCTTGTTATCCTAGTGATACATAATACATGTTCCTGCAGTTCCTGGTTGGTTTTTAATGCCCTGCTTCTGCTATCAACAAGAACATCTTTACCTAGTTTGACTCCCTTTCCTTCAAGGCTTTTACCTCAAAAGCTATGGCGTCCCTATGCCACCCTCAATTGTCCAGAGAATCTGAAGTTTATTCTATGGCTTACCCGTTATGCAAGCTAGAATTTAATGCACTCTGTGACGTAATCTATTTGCTACAATAATGTAGCTATTGTCAGCCAATGGCAAGGCCACAAGACTTCCCCAAAGTCACTTCACTTGCAGCCCTGGTGCCAGAAAGGTGTCTCAGGGGTGTCTCAGGAGTGTTGAGGAATGATTTTAGAGGCTCCTGAAAGCAACAGATTAGGAAGCACTTTATTTATTCTGAATAAACTGGTTCCTTAAGACATGAAATGATCTAACAATGAAACAAAATATAGTTTTACTCATATAGATGGGGATTTATTTTTTTATAGCTGGACAAAAAATTCCTTTTCCATATGTCCTACTCCCTTAAAAATTAGTCACTGTGCCCATAATACCAACTGTGAAAATTCCAATCAGGTAATTATAGGTCTAAAAAAATCTCACATGTGCTGAGATAGAAGCTAAACTAAACTGCAGAGCAGAGACTGGCTAGTGTTTGAGCATTCTTGTGCATGTGCTTAAAGGTACCTAGTGACGTTGCTTATCATGCAGTATAAACCTTATTTTCAAAATAATTTATGTAATTGTACTTCTCCTTGGAGGGATAAATTATATTTGATAAATGAACCTCTTGTGCAATAGCATACCCAGGACAGCTATTCAATATCTTATACCATACTTACTCTTATGTCATGCATTCTTTACAAAACAGTATTTGAAAGAAACACTTCCTCATCATGACTGAGAATGATTTTACAATGGTTATCAGACAACTAAAATCTCTACTTTCCAAAGAAACTCAGTGTTTTCTGCATTAATCTGTAAGTTAAACGCTAAAAGTTGAAAACTAAAAAGGTACACGCTCTTTAAGTACATAAAATCTTCATTTTTATGTAAGTATGTTTGTAGTGGACAATAAACATTGCATATTTTACTGTGTCTCTTATAATGATTCCCAGTACTGTCACACCAAAATATCTCTGTCCTTCATCCACCTACTATAAAAGCACATCAACACATACCTAGTCCAAAAACTAAAATTCTTTAAGACTTTTTGTTTCTCAACCTCGACACATCCCCAGTCATTTACTGACCCCTTAATCTTCCAAATGCAGTTGCAATTCACAGTTCTGTGTGTGTGTGTGTGTGTGTGTGTGTGTGTGTGTGTGTGTGGTGTCTGGCTGGATAATGATGAGCTAAGCTTAATTATATCAATAGGCAGGAGGCCCCAGATCTCCTGCTGCCTTCTGGGACTGATTGGAATTTTAAAATATTATTTTCACTTAGTGGAATCCAAATTAGATAAATAAATTCCATTAAAAAAGAACTGTGGTGCATTTGCTGTTGATTTTTGTCCATTTATGATTGTGCCAGAAGATGAGGTGCCCAAAGGGGTATACAGTTATATTCTGGCAAACACCTGATTGTACCATTTAAAATATAACAGACAAGACTTTTTCTGTTGTGCTAGAATATACTTATTTTTTATAGTGTCTTCCTTTTATTGTACCTCTAATATATCTCCCAAATATTATTCTATCCCTCCCAATTATTGTTTAATGTAAGTCATTATTGTATGATTAATGGGCTTATGTTTTTGTTCATATTTTTATATTTATTTCAAGGTGACATTTATGGCTCTACCGGTCAATGACTGCAATCGGAGGAAGGCAGAGAGCTAACCTGTTTCTCTCTGTGTTATTCCTAGCTAAGCTATGGGAAAGATAAAAAGATGGGAGAATTTAGAAATCTGATTTGGGGTCCTAAAAAGCCAAAAACATTAGGTAAGTCCCTTTAGTATTCCTCTACAGAGTCAGACTACTTCTCCTTCATTTAAGCAAGGTTATAAAATTATCTCTATCTTTCCTAATTAAAGACCTGAAAAAACATGAATTTTAGGTTGCTTAGAGAGCTGGGATTGGGTTTGAAGCACCACAGGCCACCCAAGGAAAATCCAGCTGCATCGCATTTGGAGCTGTCCTATCATAGTCTGGAAAAAATGCTCCAATCTTAAAAATATGTCTAGACCACTTTATTTCACTCCTGTGCGATCCTTAGGTGAAGTGCAGGGTGGGGTGGAGACAGATGGGTAAGATGGGGGTGGCAAATGAGATTCTCCATGAAAAACCTTTTCTAAAAAGAAGCCATCAATCTGTAACAAAGTTGATTTACAGTTAAAAAACTAACATTATAGATCGTGTGTGTACCCCCTTCATCCATCTGTAGTAGGGGGTTTTACACACTGCCTACAAATAAAGAGCATGCAAAATATCCTCCTCTATCTCAGGGGCTCAGGCATGGCCGCAGGCATGTTAGGGGCAGAGGGTCTCACTTCCCTACAGGCCTGCCCCTCTTTTTTGACCCCCGTGCCTCCATGATGCCCAGGTCTTCAGACTCTTATGAGCCGCAGTTTGCCTGGGTCTGTTCTCTCCCTAATATAGGATATATCCATTCTTCATAATCTCATGAAAACTTACCTGCATTCACTTATGACCCTATTAAATAAATTGCTAATATTTCTGTTTAGGGGCAAAATTGGTCTTGGCTAAAAATGCCTTCAAATATTATAAACATAGAATCTTGGATTTTTGAGGAATGGAACCTCAAAGATTATTTTACAGATGAGGAAGCCAATTCCCAGAGAAGTCATCTAATTCCCCCAGGGTCACACAGCTACTTAATTATATTGCTGGAACTAATATCTATATTTCTCAGTTCCTAATCCATTGTTTTAAATGCATGGCACCAAGCGCTTGATGTTTCAGCCTTCTAAGGAAATATTATCATTTAGACATAGGCTTTCTAATTCCTTAACCAAATGAATAAGATGGAGAATTTAGGCTCTGATACATGCTCTTAAGATGTAATATAACCAGTCCTCTGAGGATTGTCTTTCTAAAACAAACTTTAAACCCCACAACTTATTTAACTGAAATGGTTTGCATCCCTGCTCATTTGTGGCTGGCAATGCCATCTCTTAATCACAGAAGAGGAAGAACTGCAATAGTTTCTTCTAGAAACATTGGCAAGAGTCATTCCCTTGAAAAGCAGTAAAGAATCAGTGACTCTTGTCTTTGGTTAAGTTGATCAGTTAATGGAGAAGGTGGGGACAGCCTAGATATCCCTTTATGCCATCCCATTAACAAATGTGAGTGCACGAGCGCAGGGGGGTATCATTAGGGTAAATGAACAGGACTTGGGGATTAATGCTGTTAACACTGCTGCCTACTGACAGTAAGAGAAGGCAATCTCAACCTGTTAAATAGCCCACCGCCTGGGAAGTTGAACGGCCCACAGTCTGCAGAGATTGACATGGTATCAAGAATGAGCTACAAAAACATTCTGAGCCACAGGGATATCACAAAGAAAGACGTGCAGAGAAATCTTTAAAGGGAAAAACAGAGGATGAGAAAATCAACCAAATTAACATGTTAAGCTATAAGACTTAGGAGTACTGATTTGGTCCTGAAGAAATACTGGGTGCAGGTGTGAAGTATTTTGGCTTTTCTAATATTCCCATTAAATCATTTGCCAAGGTCACCTTGTATGGGGGTTTCAAGTAGTTTTTAATGATAACTTTTCCCAAAATACCTCTGTACTACCACTCTTATGAATATATTCATAAAATATGTCTGTGTCTTTCTAACAATGGTGTATCAGCACACAGTGTGAGCTCCTTTTCCCAAAGTCAATCCTGGAGGAACTACAGACTTGAGAGAGAAACATGAATCTGAATAACTAATATAAAAATGGTGAGGAAACTCCTAGGGAGAAAGCTGTGGAAGTCAATGCCTAGGGTGGCAGCAGCCTGGGGCAAAAGCTACTGTGTCACAGCATTAAGGACTGGCTTAGGGAGAGCTTTTAAATTCTGTTTTTATCTGGGGATGGTCATTGTCTGCCCTATCACCAACGAATTTACAACAGTCCAGGTCACTGCCATGGGATAATATCAGGATAGAGTAAAAGACCTGATGGAGTGAAACTATATTCCCACAAACCAGTCACATGTCATGAATCACTCCTATACTTCTTCCCTAACTAAACTCCCACTTGGTGAGATTATAATCTAAGGGGATTGCCTCTGCCCAGGAACATAAAGGAGATGCTTGATGGAGTGCAGGTTAACCAAGATGTTCTGTAAAAATATGTCCTAATATAGTAGTGATTACAATAAATTTAAATGGGTTTAACATTACTTAAAAGACAGAGATTCTCATACTAGTTTTTAAATTAAAAGAAAAACAGATTCAATAACATGCTGTTTGTAAGAAGGGTCATTCAAACAAGAGGATACAGAAAGGATAGGAAAAGGTAACCTGGAAGTTATTCAGAATTTCAAAGAAAGTTGGAATTGCATTCATAACATCTGACAAAATTAAAATTCCTGGGGAAAAATATCATAAAGGACAATGAGGAATATTATACCCTGATAAAGGGAACAATAAAGCAAGAAGATTTTGTCATCATGAACATAACTGCACCTAACAACACAGATAGACAGCACTGTGGGGGAAAAATAGATAAATCAAAAACTGTAACTGGAGACTTTAACATGCACCTTCTGAAACGAATAGATCCAGAAAATAAGATAAAGTTCTAGTTTATTAATTGTATTGCAATAAAACTAGAAGTTAAAAAAAATTTCAAACCCATGTCTTAAATCTACAAAATATGTATGAAATAGCCTTTGGAAACTATAAGAGAAATGACAAAGTATTTAGAATTGAATGATAAAATTCATACTACATGTTAAAATTTGTAGAGTATATCTGAAGCAATATGAGGAAACATTACTTTGAATACATTTTTTAGGGCACAAGAAAGACTGAATAAATATATAGCTAAGCAAGAAGGTGAAAAAAAGTAAGAAAATATCCTCCAAAAGGAATGAAATAATAAATGAAAATAAGGGCAGAATTCAACTAAACAGAAATTCTTTTTTTAAACAGAGAGTACCATAACCCCAATGTTCATTATTTTAAAAGATCAATAAGTCAAATAAAACTTGAGCAACACTGATTGTAAATAAACAATATATAGTATAAAAAGAAGAAATAACTATAAACTCAACATAAATTTTTAATAATAATGAAATGGTATTATTATATTCAAGTAAAAGTTATATTCTAGTAAATTTGAAAACCTCAATGAAATAGATAAATTTATGGAAAAGTATAAAATGCAAAAGTATATATAAGACAAAAAGAAAATGTGAAAAGACAAATTAGCATTTAAAATACTTAAGTGGTGAGCAAAGACTTTCCAAAGAAGCCTCAGGTCCATATTGTTTTACAGTTGAGTTCTATCAAACTTTCAAAGATTAGTTAATCCTATAAATAGAAAGGGAAAGAAGACTGACCAGTACATATTATGAGGTTAGTGTAATCTTTATTCAAAAACTGTGTAAGAGGGCTCCCCTGGTGGCTCAGTGGTTGAGAGTCCGCCTGCCGATGCAGGGGACACAGGTTCATGGCCCGGTCCGGGAAGATCCCACATGCCGCGGAGCGGCTGGGCCCGTGAGCCATGGCCGCTGAGCCTACGCGTCCGGAGCCTGTGCTCCGCAATGGGAGAGACCACAACAGTGAGAGGCCAGCATATCGCAAAAAAAAAAAAAAGAACTTAGTGTGGAGCTCAGTCTTTCCATCAATGAGACAACCCAAAATTCATCAGAATCCTTTCATGTTCCATCTCCTTCTTGGCCAGCTAGCTCTGTTGCTCTATAAGGTTCTCAATGGCTGCCAGCCAAAACTGGTTGACTTCCTCCATGTTCAGTAGCACTATAGATACCTGGACTTATTTCCTATCAGAAATGAAGCCACAGTTTTATTTTCAAAAATAGACTTGGCCTTATTATTTGCATCTCACTTTGGCAATTCCTTACTGTAAAAAATTGAGCTTTGGCTTGCTAACAGGGCTCCCTCCAAGCCCTGTGGCCTAGAGAACTTAGGGGAACCGTGTTCCCCTACAGCGAAAATGGCCAATTTTCCTTGATAAAAGGAAACCTAAAACTAATCCTTGCTTCAGGTGACAAGCACTGATGTTTTCATTATACTAGAGCAAATGGATAAAAAAGTAAACAACTATCACAACAACAAATATTTAGGGAGAAGAGGGTCAAGGCCACAGTATAGCCATAAAGGCCAAGTATCTTCCTTAATAAAATGTATCTCACATTCAGGGTTGGCTTCATGGCTGTACAACCAGTGCAGTCCATGGGGTCTCATGTTCAGAAGGGCCCTGCTGGGGGTTTAATGCTCTGTGTTTGGGGTTTAATGCCCTAGGGTGGCCTCCTTGAAATTCTCCCAGCTCTGGTCTACCACTGCTGCTGCTTCTCTCTGGGGCACAGTTTGAATTGGCTGGAGGAGGCCACATCTCCCTCCTCCAACGGCCCTCCCTGCTCCCTGATGGGTCCGGGTCAGGTATGCACCCCACTGCATACAGGGTGCCAGTGCGTTCAGTGGATGACTCCATTGGATCTTTTCCTGAATCCCATCCAGGTATCCAGTGAGGCCTGGCACAGGACTCCATCTGCAGTAAATTGGGCAGGAGCAGGTTTATATGAAAAGGAGACTGACTTCCCTACCCCTAGCTGGGGCCCCACACTTTCATTGTGCCCTGGGCCCCACAAATGATGTAGCCATCTCTGCCTAAATCCTTCCAGGATGGGTACTGGAAAGAAGACTTTCCTGGTGGGAATAAGAAGCTTACCAAGTAATATGACTCTGTTCCTCTGAGTTTGATCTTCTTGGCAGTCTCCCACTCTGGATCGTCGTGCCACATCACACTGGCCTCTGAGGGGCACGCCTCCCTTAACTACTCTGTAGATTCAAGTATTCCTCTTTATGCCACTTAGTGCAACTGAACCAAGCCAGAAGTTTCAGACAGGATTTGTTAAATAGTAAAGAAAACAGAAAGAAAAATAAACACAGAATCACAAGGAATAGAAATAGTCCACCTGACAGAATAAAGACTGTGGTCCTAGGATAGTGGACTTATTCTTAGGAAGCCTATGACTCAACCATTCCACACAACAGCCCGTTCTACTCCCCTTACCTCTCCACACACGTTCCCTTTAAATGTTTTTTTTTCCTTAATTCTTTTAGACAGTTCTAGGTTCCTCTCAGAGAGAACTCTCTCTTCCCTAGATGACTAATACCAGGAATTAAGTCATAGTTCAAAGGAAATGCTGCCTCCTCTTCCTCAAAAAAAAGGAGTTTTAGCTTGGTAGGCCTACTAGGATAACCATATTTTAATAAAGTACAAAATTATTTCATTCCTATGCTGGGAAATAGGTAATATAGTAGCAAGGGCATTGTTCCCTAATGCTGGAAATGTTAGGATATTTCTGTTTTCATTTTAACTTCGCTACATTCAAACAATGATGTGTTCTACCGGTTCTGCTAAAAGAGTAACATGGATATCAGTGGCAGTGAAAAGAAAGTAACGTGTTTAAGCTTCCCTCTAGAGCTCTGACATTCTGCTGTTCCTAAAAGTTTTATCCTATTTTAATTCCTGATTGATTTTTTTTCTAAAATGTATGACCTAATTGCAGGAGTATCTGATGGCTTTATTGTTCTTTTGGGTGTCACAGCTCGCAAATTTTTTTTCATATTTCTTCCTCATGCAGTTGGTTGACCTCTGGCTATAACAGACTTTTTGTACCAGCTTATCTAATAAAAGGCAAAGCTCTGCCAACTCATTTCCAAATTCTCCCAGGTTAGCAGATGCATAAATTTTGGATTTCACAGGATATTTTTTAAAGTGAAGGTAAAACCTACAAATAATTGCCAACTTTTTATCTTATCAATTAAAGACATTTAAAAGTAAAATATACTAATAATATTATTTCATAAAAGAAAGGACATTTTAGTTCTGAAGGAAGTCCTTTTAACTGAACAAATTAAGCAACAAACTCACTACATTTTCATTTCTCTGGGAAATGCTGAAGAAGAACATCAAAGATCATCACCAGGCAGCCTCCTGAATCAGAGGTTTGGAAACTTTTTAAAATTCTTAATAAATATTTCCCTCTAAACTTTTCAACCACTTTAAATATTTCTGTAAAAGTTTTATGAACTCCTATGTATGACAGACAATTCATGAAATTCAACAGTATGGACTCTGTGGCTTTTCAAAGTCATCCTAAATTTTAAAACCTTTCAAGTAAGCATTTCATTATGTCTTTTTTTTTAACTACTAAGAACATTATACAGAAAGCACTGTAAAGTGCCATTGTCTTCTCTGGAATTATCTTTACATTCAAAACTTTCATTTATAAAATAGAATGCCACATATCACATGATTGAGATATACCACAGGTTATTTTCAATACCTATGACATTACTTCATAACTAATGGCCTAATTTGACACAGTAGGCCTATCGTCTCATCACTTGATATTAATATAAACGCTTCCACTCTTTAAGAGTCTCTCTTCTACATTTAATTCCTCTTGGAAAATATACTTTATATACACACACACAGATGAAAATGTGTCAGGAAATTTTAAAATTCTGACGAAGCTCTTTGCTTAATAAATGTGTTCCTATATGTATTTTAACCATATCTGTTTAGAATATTTTGTTACCTGCCCAGAAAGCAAAACACTGTATAGAATTAATAAGCTCTGACTTGACCTTCACCCTTTACTGCATAATAATCAATGTAAGATGTTACAAGGAAGTATTTATTATATTAAAACAAAGGACATTATTCTGATAGCTTGTTGGGTCTAAAATGTAACATTTGACTTTCAAAGCAAGTAAATCAGTAAGTTCCAAATGGAGACTTAACCAACAAAGGATCATGAAGTTAAAAAGTCTCTGTTAATCAATGACAAATTTAGTACTTGTTGCTACAATTACAAAGATAATAGTTCCTTTATGTCAGTGTCTTTGGTTTTGCAGCTGTAAAATAGCTTTGAAATTCAGCATTTCAAGGAACAGAAATTAATAGGAGGTCATTTCTACCAGAGAAATTTTAGGGGCCCATCCTCTCTAATCATCATTAAAAACTAAATCCGTAGGAGAAGAGGCACTTTACTGATTGTCAAGTGGAAGCTATTATTCATTTGATGAAGCTCTTGGCACCGTGCCATTGATTCTGCACTACAGCCTGCTGCTTGTTCTCCTTCATCTCTAGCAATCAGGGTTGTTTCTGCCTGCCAGGAGCTATTTATAGAGCAAGGGAGTTGGGGGGGGTGGGGTGCAGAAAAGCTGGTATGTTCTCTTTCTTGAAAAACAACTTTCAAACTTTGTAAGTATAAATGTTTTCCTTGTCACCGGACTGTGTCTGCTTTTTCTGTCAATGCAGAAGATAAAGAAGCTGACTTCAGGACAACTGCCCTTCTTAGTAATGACTAAGGATTTGGTGGAGTCACAGGCTACAGTCACACTGCATCTCACTCCCCAGGATTAATATTCCTCAAAACTACATACACCTTCTTATCTCTGTAGTGTAATTCTGACATTTCTATACTTCTGCGTCCGTTCCAATTCCATGCCTTGAAAATTTCTAAGCACTCCCTGCTTTCCTATACTTATTAAAAGCAAATATATTTTGGAAAAAAAACCCCTCAAAATATAAGTGTAGGAGAATATTTGGTGGCTCAATTTTTTAGGAGTTGGTTCAAACTGAATTAACAGTTGGGTGTTGGTGAAATTGTTCTTCCTACGATTACAAAACAAGTTGGATTTTCAAAAATTTTATGTTAAAATTTTGGTTATCCCAAGGCAATATAAATCTCTATTATTTAAATTTATCCACATGATATGGACATGGTATTCTCAAAGGTGTCTGCAATTCTCACTGTCCTGAGTTGCCGTTGTGAACATATTTTAAAACCTAAACTATTCAGAATCTTTATTTTTGGAAGTTTCAGGCTTTATTTCAGCAGTTGCAAAATTCATTTAAAATGTTTTATCCTCTAAAATAATAAAGAAAATAAAAATAAAACAATAGCATGCACTTAAAATACTTTAAGGATAGCAACAGAAATACTTCTGATTGCTAATATTTAATTTAATGGAAAGGAATTATATTTGTTAGAATACAAAACAACAAAACCAAAACCTGAACCTTAGAAAAACATGAAAATGTCAAAATCACATAGCTGTGAATTGCCGGACGTAGATTCTTTTGAGAAATTTAGTTGATGATCCATTTTATTGTAAAAATAACAATAAAATGTTTTAACAAGCTACAATTTTTTAAAAAGTAGCCATAGAGGGTCACCATTAAATGTTCGGTTACAAGTAGAACACTGAAGACCCCCTTAATCATTTGAAAACATAACAGCGGATCAAAGTAGTCACTTAGCAGAACAACTTGATTTAGCAAGGTGGGAAACAGGCCAAAAATTTGTTTGTTTTGTTTTGTTTTAATTTCATAGAAGACCTACACTTCGGTGTTCCCTTTGAATTTTCAGAGCCCAGGGTTGCAGCAGGGACCAGAAAGGTATATTTACCTATGAGGCTGCAGTATCTTTTCTCCTCAAACCTACATGCCTACCACCAAGACAGTTACCTAAAAGAAGCTAAAAATTAAATAAAATGCTCTGTTTTAGACAAAGCTATAGAATATGAAGTGAAATTAAGTATTGTATATCCAAGTATTTTAGAAAGTCAAATGCAATAAGAATATAAAAAGTCCATTTGATTCTGAATTGCCCAAAATAACTCTGCATGGCCTGAACGGCTAGGTAATTTCCAACTCCTCCTCCCCTTCACTTTTAGTTCTCAGGACCTTCCTCTGTGGTCCTCCATTCCACACAATGAAAAAACTGAGGCATTTTTATAACAGTATTTTGACATCTCTGCCATTAATTCAACTAGTTACCACAGGGGCTCAGAAGGTTAGGCTTGCAAAGCTAATTCCCATCTTAAACATTCAATAATTCATTCAACAAATATTTACTGAGTACGTATTATATTCCCAGCACCATTCTAATTGTCAAGATACATCAAGGAACAAAAACATGCAAAATTCCTACCTTTATTAAATTTATATTCCACTGGCGCTCCAGCTAAAACAAAACAAAGATCATCAAAAAAACTTCTCTCTTTCATGAGCATAGTTATATACTTGTCACAACTGCACAACATTAAATTGAAGAGCAACACCTTCATAACATTTACAATTTCTTGAGCATGGGCCATATATGCCAGGTACCGTGTTGATTAAATTTTCATACATTATCCTATGTAATTAATCCCTTTTAATCTTAATCTTCAAAAAAAACCCACTATACAGATCCAGAAATGAATACTTAGAAAGGTTAAGTAACTTGTTAAGTTTACATGAATAAAAAGTGGCAAATTTAACACAAGTCTCTCCCCTCTATGAGAATAGTAATTTCAGGCAAGTCTTCTACTAAGGACTTTGCAGCATTCATACATTCAGCATTTATTCAACAAATATTAACAGGGTGCCTAATACATGCAGGCACTTTTTTAAAACACATGGAATACATTAGTGAACCAAAGAGGTAAAGATCCCTGCCCTTGAGGAGTTTAAATCTTAGTGGGAGGAGACAGACAACAAAACTAATCATAAGTAAACAAATACATATGTTAGAAGGTTAACATTTAATTCATTGGAAAATATAAAGTCCAACTTTTTTCCTAAGGATCTGAATTCTTAAGTTAGATGGAAAGACAACTTTTAATATTAAAAAAAAAAAAGAAGCTCATGAGTCTTGACTTAAGCACCTCCAAAAAGAAAATGTGACAGCAGAACACAGTGTTAGAAAGAACTGACTTCATACTGAGGGAACTGACACCTGTTTTCCACCACTGTGGAGAGGTGAACTTGTTTTATTAAGTCTTTGTTATTTTGATCATGAGAGGCTTGCAAATAAAGGGCAGAGCAGGGCATCAGTAATTGCCCATCTGGAGTACAACAAACACACGTAAATCACTGGAAAATCACGTGCGGTTTGATGACATTTATCCACTTTGGTTTCCACTGACTGACATGCCAAACCCCAGACACCAAAATGACTAAGGCTGGGGAATAAATACCCATCATTAAATTTCCAGTGGTTTAATAATTACCCCTCTTCCTGGGGACACGATTAAACCTCACACAACAGCAAAACTCCAACAAACTAAATTGCTGGCCGTCAGAGGTGAAGAGAAAACAAATGAGAAAAAGAGAAAGGGTGAAAATAACAAAGGAAATGAAAGAAAAAAGAGAGAGAATGAAAGGAAGGGACAACACGTAAGGGAAAAAAATATCTTTGGTGGTTATTGTCAACCATCCTCTGGCTTAAGACATCACCCACAGGCACTAAACAAAATGATTAAGCAGCAATTTTGATGTGTACCTCATTCTCATCATTCCAGAGGATGGGGCAAGTTGCCCCAGCGGGAGCAAAAAGTGCAGTAACACAGGAAACATAATCCCACCCTCATGCCAAGCTTTCCTCCTAGGGGTAAGGATGAGGTAGATCTCTTTAGCACAAAAATGGTGAATTGTAGCTCTTCTGGGAATACTAACTGGCTTTGGTCAGTATTGCTTTCTTAAGAGGAAAAAAATGGACCCCTTCTTTTAATATTATATTAAGTGGTCCCAGAGTTATAACTGACCTAAACTAAATCTGACTCAAAGTTCCTTGTAATGGTTGAAAAACCTGGAATACCTTCATATCCATGGAGTTTCCAGGCATAGTCTAAGGAAAAATTCCCAGTTACTGACTGAAACTAAGAGAAGTAAATTGGCTACAAGATGACGATAAATCCCATTTGAGATATGATACCAGGGATTACATATTAGTTGAGATCCAAGTCAGTGCTCCTTAAGTGGGTTCCTTCTTAATTTTTCCTGTTTAAAAACTGAAAATATCCTAGCAGGCCAACCACAGAAACCATGTCTATGTTCCTCACCACTGTATCTCAAGGACCTTGCATAGTACTTAACAAATAATAGCACTTAATAGATATTTGACCAAAAAAAGTGCAAATGAATGAATTTATTAATATTATTTGTCTATCTCACAAGAATATGGTATTATTTTATATATAACTATTTGGTTCCCTGGATTAACTAAGTACCCTACAAAGTCCAAAATGACAGTAAAATTCATTATATTTCTATGCCTCCATATTTACTTTTTTATATCTTTAATTTTATCTTAATAAGCAAAATACCACATTAGTCTCTGGCCAACATAAAACAGGAAGGAGAAGAAGTAACTAATATTTATTTAGAACTCACTAAGATTGGCATGTGCCATATGCCTTCATTTGCATTGTCTCATTTCTTAAAGTACTCTGATATAGTAGATATTATTAACCTCCTTTTAATAGAGAAAGAAGCATAGGCTTGAAGATGTTAACTAACTTGCCTAAAATTGTAAAATTATAAGTGGCAGAACACAGATTCAAACCCAAGCCCTTTTGACTTCAAAGTTCATTCTCTCTTTCTATTATATCAAACAGCCAAAGGAACACTTAATCAAACTGCAAAAACAGCATCTATCTGTCAAAAGATAAACTTCTCTTCAAGCTTGGGGTGTACCTGTGCCAGAATGTATGTGTTTTCACCGTGATAAATAATTCCAGCAAAGGAGAAGAGTGCCAATTGAGTTCAAACACCAAAATATCTTTTATTTAGAGATTTTATTTTATAATAGTATGCTAAGAAATTATTCTTCTAAGGAGGCATTTCATTATAAATGTTTATTTCCTTCTTGTGTTTTAGTTTGACTTACCTTTAGTGAGACCAATCAGGAAAAAATGCACTTCAAAGAAAGTCATAGATGGAAGCAAAAAACACAGAGAGAAGAGAAGTGGAGAGACTCTGAGCAGCATCCCCCAAAATCAATGATTCCCACCAAGGAAGCCATGAAAAGCAAACCTTTCTCGATGAATGCCAGTTCCCTGGAAGGAGGCAATCATGCTCTTCTCTTATAAAAAGTTACTTAGAAAAGCCAGCATGACCTCTGCTCAAGTCTCCTGTGAATAAGTTCTAGAAGAGGTCCATGGAGGTACAATCCTACATGAAACTGAACAATCCTCTGGCAATTAGATAGTGAATTTGAGGCTTAGAGGAAAAGGTCCTATGTTTGTAAGTGAAGTAAACAGTATTGGTGTTTTAACCACTCACATCACCTGTACATGTACTTTACTCAAACCACTGAATTAATAATTACCAGAGTTCAAAACCAAGACCTCAGTTGTGTGAGTATGTCCGTGTGTCTCCAGGACAGAAAGAAATCCTCAGAAAAAAAAGGCTCATCTTTCGACTGGCCTAATATGAAAAACTCCCTGAAATAAACATGTGTCAAGTTAAAGAGGAAATCATTCAGCAAAATTTATGAAGAAAAATCCGTTTGATAAACCTCTGGCAGTCTCAAATTTAAAGTGCTCTAACTGGGGAAAGTGAGGGGGGGGATGAACTGGGAGATTGGGATTAACATACAGACACTAATATGTATAAAATAGATAACTAATAAGAACCTGCTGTATAACTCAGGGAACTCCACTTTGCTGTACAGCAGAAACTAACACAACATGGTAAAACAACTATACCCCAATTAAGAAAGAAAAAAAACTGGAAAAAAAATAAAGTGCTCTAATTATCTGATTGAAGTTTCAGCATGGGTGTTGCAAATCTCTACAAGTGAGATCCTGTCGAAAGCAGATATTAGGCCATAACCATTAATAATCAGAATCATAACCTACCAAAAATTGGCTTATGTTTTCTTTTTATGTTATCAATCTGTACTGTACCTCAGTCTCCCTCACCCTAAAACAGAGTTTATAACAAGTAATTTCTGTCTAAAAGAAGATATGAATAGCATAAGTTTTACACATAAGCAAATATCTATGTGGTTTATTTTGAAGAATAGCAAAAGGTCCATGTGTCCCCCAAGTGTATCATCCTCTCTCATGCACTACTCGTTTCAAACTAAGAAATTCACGGTTAATGGCCCTTCTTTGAACTAGGACATATATGTAAATTATCTATAAACATCCATACCCTATCCTTTAAGAGCAGAGTTTGAGGCAACAGACAGAAATCAGGTTTATTTCAACAGGGTAAAGAGAACAATTTGGAACATCCACGGAAAAAGTCAGATCATTAAATATTAGGAAGATAAGTAAAGATGCCAGAAGATATAACAATAGAAAGTTGAAGCAAAGGAAAATTTTCTAATATAATAATAACATAATTCATCTGGCTCACCTTACTTAGGAAGATTAAATAATATATGCAGGGCTCTCTAAACTACTTGAAAAAGAAACCATAGAAATACAGAGAATAATTATAGCTATGTCTTTTAGTTCTAAATAAGTCTTGGCTGAAAGCCCCATTAGCTCATTCATATCAGCAGACTATCACTTAGTAACGAAAAAAAAAATAAAAATCCTACATGCTAGTCAAGGAGCCAAAGAGTCAAATGCAGCCTGCAAGGGCTCAAAATCTAATCAGAATTCAACCTGGGAAATATAAGAATCTGGTTCACATATTTTTAGTGGGTATCTTTCAAACACTTAAGGGAGAAAGAGATTAATAAATTATCTCCAAACCCTATCCCTAACATGTAAGGAATGAAAAGGCTGCCACCTGTCTAGGATTTGAGTTTCACAGGCATGTTCACTACATCAAAGCATCAAGGGAAAGGCTTCAAGGGAAGACAGACAAGATCAAGAGACTTGCATATTTTAAATAAGACACAAAAATTACAACATAAAAAAAGGATCAGAACCCCTCTATTCATTCAAAAATCTTAGGGCCTTTAGTGGGTTAGGCTTAAATTTATATGTCCTAGAAAAGGTACCCTGTTTAAAAAGAAGTTTAAGGGGGAACAAATGTATTTCATGGGGTTTTATAAATTAATGAAAGTGTTCTGCAAGGTGCTTTGAGATTCAGAGATTAAAGAAAACTGTGAAGCCATATAAAGTATTTACTTTCCCTAATGCTGTGAGAATATGAGTGACTTTTCTCAGCTGTTGTCAGAGAAACTTTTTCATATTCTTTCTTGGTGCTATCTATACCAAGAGTAATAACATCTTATATTTAAAGTAAGCTTTAAAGATTGCAAAGGGATATTATATATGCTTTTCTGATCCTTAGATATACTCTGGAGATAGTTATTTTTATCTTGATTTTATAGATAAGTCAACTAAGATTTAAATATTTAGTAATTTACTCAAGGTTACACAATAGGTAAGTAATAGAACTATGTCAAACTCTTGTCTTTGGACTCCAGGTTCATGACATTTCTTCCCACCAGCCTAGCAAGTAACAAGATAGACAACTCTTATTTTTATTCCCTGCTGATTTCACAAGGTAGACATTCCAACTAGACCTGTTAAAATAGTCAATATTATTATTAAGGCAAAAGTATAGTAATTTTCATCACTGATAGCATAGTGAAGGTACAAACTACAACTCTTTCACATGATCCACACAAAGCAAATTGAGTGGAGGCTTCAAATTGTTCCTGGATCAATCTGTGTGTGACCATCTTGCTAAAGCAAGGGGATCTCTTTATTCTGGACCTTAGCTTGTGAAACTGAGTCTTGGCAAATTTCAGAATGTGTTGATGCAATCCACATGTACTGTTATGAAAGTCTGCCTAAGCCATGGCCCCTGGGGCAGGTGGTTCCTTTGATCTTTATAGTTGTAAAGGAAACATTTGGTAATCAGACTGGAAAAGTACCCGAGCTTATAAGAAGAATTTCGTGTCATTGTACGTTTGTACAATGACACGAAATTCTTTTTCTGCCTAAATCTCATTCTTTCAGTAGTAAAAGAGTCTGAAGGAGAATCCTGGGAGAATAGAAACAGCCTCAGAGGCACTTGTTAGAGTGGTTCTTGCAATAGCAATAAAAATAGAAGTAAAGAAAAAAAATCAAGAGTAGTGCTTTTTTGTCATAGTTTATAATAAAAAGCCCCCACAGTACAATATTTCAGTTAGACTTTGCTGCGTAACAAACCATCCCTAAACTAAATGGCTTAAATTTTTTTTATTACTTCTTACAATTCTGACAGTTTGGTTGGGTGGTTCCTCTTCTGACCTCACCTGTCCTCACTCATGTGCTGTATTCACCTGGAGAGTCAGCTAAGGGCCTATGGTCAAGGTGGAAAAATAGACTCCACCAGTTGATGGGAGAAGTCACATTGCAAAAGTCTGTGGACACAGGGAGGCATAATTCTTTGGGGTCCATTATAGGTATAACAATCAATCACACTAGGGTTTTTAATCCCAGCTGTACATAGAATCATCTGGAACACTTTTGAACAACTACCAATGACTGAGTCTCACTTCTAGAGATTCTGATTTAAGTGGTTTGGGGTGAAGCCTAATCATCAGCGGTTTTAAAAGTTCTCCAGGTGATTAAAATTAAGCTAGATCTAAGAACAACTGCTATATTTCATGATTGAATTACAGTAGTTGTAGAATGAGTAAACAAGAAAACTTTGCAATAAAAATTAATGGAAATGATGAAGGGTAAGAAAAAACAGGAAACAGAAATAGAAGACAGAAATATATTGGATCAGAGTCAATAACAAAACCAGAACAAAGATATTAATTCAGTCAAAACCAGCTATGGGTTTTTATCAGTACCCTAATGAAGGGAGATTGGTAATTAACACCAGAACAAAACTGATGACCTATGTAACTATGTGTTATAGTCTTAACTTGTTGTCTTCATACTTATAGATATGCTTAAGTGTTTAAAACCCAGTACACAGTTCACTCATTGTGTTGATCTAGTTTTTCCCAATTGACTCTGTATCTTCCCTCTAATACATGGGTTCTCAACACAGTCTGAACCTAGGATGTTTTTAAAGACTGCTGATGCAAAAGCCCAAACCCAAGTGTTCTGATTTAATTGGCCTGCAACAGAACCCAGGCATCAGCTACCCAGGTGATTCTAATGTGAAGCCAAGTTTGAGAACTCCTGCTTTACGATGTCATTTTTTAAGCAAACCTTAAAGTATTGATAAGGAGAGTTGGACATTAACTCTGATAGAACTAATCAATACAGTGTTCTCCATTAGGGTTTAAAATAGTTCTCTGAGGGCTGGACCTATATATTTTTTAACTGTGTGTATCAACACCCTGGCACAATTCATGGCATAAGACCTAGACCGGTAACTGTCTTACAGAATGAACACCCTAACTTATTGCTGCGTGAGTTTGAGTGAGGGCTGAACATACCACAGCTTCCAGGAACATTAAATACCTTGAATTCATCAAAAAGTTACTGAAAAATCTACTGTTGGCAAAGCACTGTACCAGTTACTCCACATATATACTCATTGTAAATATTAATGCCAGGCCACTGTAAATATTTTTTTATGCAACTGACAGTTACATCCAGGGTAAGCTAGTAATTAGAAAACCTCATATTGCTTGAATACCCAAGGATTAACTGAAATAGTCCTCTTCATCATACAGAGACAGAACTTATACTTGAAACACAGGCCATTAACAGTCAACACTTGTACACTCCAGAGCCTCTACCATAAAATGACCTCCCCAGAGACACCAGCCTTGGACACCCCAGCTCAATGACAGGCAATTATCCTTTATGCTTCTGATACCTCCTATCATCCATCCTTGCTTTTCATTCCTCATTCTGTTCCTGCATCTACCCAATTCCTAAATCTTCTTAGCTTAACTTTCTCTTCCTGACTGAAAACTTAGTCCCTGGAATTTGGTTTTTCTAGTTTCAACCCTCCATCCTCTCTAGAACACAACCTAGACTGATTCCTTGACTTTTCTTACTCTCAGCCAACATCAGAAAATCATGTCAGTGAAGCTCCAGCCATGGGACACCATCTATGAGGTCTCACTGGCCTATGCCCCATGTACACTTCTTCCCCAACCCACACATTTTCAGGTCAACCGCACACTGGGATGGACCCTCATTCTGCTGGTTGGCTGTCAAATCCCTATTTAGAATATGTGAACTCAGGGGACTTCAGAAGTCAGGGTTCCCAAACTTATACTGAGCACTATCTTAGAGAAAAGAAGTTGTATAAATATGGGAAATACTAGCTTTAGCAAAATCAAAAAGATTTCTTTAGTGGAGTTCTTCAAAGAGCCTTGATAAATATTGTGAATTTCTACCACCAGGTGTCTTCTAATGCTGCAAAAGAAGTTTTGGTGGCTTGAAAAAAATCTGAGAATTCTCACTAAACATCCCAAACGTGGAGATAAGTAAACTGAGATGAGAAGATCTCCTTTTTTTCTCTCTCTCTCCTGATTAGCTTGAAAGAAAGGGTATGAGGTAGATGTGGAGAGGGATGGTTTAGAGACTGGTAAAATCAGTGCAGTTTTTAGGGTTATGTATTAGAAACAAATCCTATGGGGCTCCTAACTGAACTAAGAGAGTTACTTAAAGCCCTAAGGAATGGGACATATTTGTGATAAAGAGAAGTGAATTTTGGTAGGTTATATTTCACGAAAACTTAGGAGAGCAAAGCTCAGGGTATTGCAGTTAAACTTCATACAATTTTCTCTGACCTCTAACCAACTCCAGAAGCCCTCCCATACCCTCAAGTTATAGAAAAGTAGATGGAATACAAATTATCCGCCCAAACATTTAGCTTAGAGGAAAAGTAAACCAAAATCAAGAGAAATTCATCGATATTAAAGCAAATAGAATGTCTAGAAAAGTGATACCTATGTTAAACATAAGCAACATTTGGGGTGGGGGAAATGGTATAGCAATTATAAATATTGCACTATAGAAATAAAACAGTGGAGAAACAATAAAGGTATACAAAACAGAGTTCAATAACCTTTTCTAACAAAAACCCAAAGGATGGAAAAAATTCATTATGAGTATGTTGCTACAGAAGAACATAATAAGAAAGATTAATAAAATAGGATCTTTGTCAACCTAAAAGATGAGATAAAAAAAGCAGTAAGATGAGATAAAATGGGGAGATTGCAGCATTAAAGAAAAAATACATTTTTTTAAACTACTAAATAAATTAGAGGAATCAAGAAACAAAACAGAATTACTGACATAGAGGAAAAGCCTGAGGTAATTATAGCAAATGCAGAGGAAATAGTCAAAACAAAGCAAGTAGAGAAAAGATAACAGATATGAAGGAAAAGCCAAGACTACAATAAAGATATAATGAGTGATGCTGAATTATATAACACCAGAAGTGAAGAACAAAATATATCCAAAGATATAATACAACTATCCAGATATGAAGTAAACTCAAATTTGCATATCAAAAAATACTCTGTTCTGGGCTTCCCTGGTGGCGCAGTGGTTGAGAGTCCGCCTGCCGATGCAGGGGACACAGGTTCGTGCCCCGGTCTGGGAAGATCCCACACGCCGTGGAGCGGCTGGGCCCATGAGCCATGGCCGCTGAGCCTGGGTATCCAGAGCATGTGCTCTGCAACAGGAGACGCCACAACAGTGAGAGGCCCGTGTACCACAAAAAAAAAAAAGAAAAAAAAAAAAACACTCTGTTCAAGGGAAAAAAAAATACAATGATCAGCAAAAAGATATATTATGATTGTTACTGAATTTCAAGAATAAAGAAAAAATTCCTTAGGAATTCCCTGCAGGAAAAAAAGTAAGCCACAGTTGCTTCAGACTTCCCTACAACAATTTCCAAAACACTTTGGAGCACTTTATAAAGTTCTGAGAGAAAGAAAATATGGTCCAAGAATACAGAATTCAGCTAAGATATCTTTCAAAAATTAAAAAAATATTTGCAAAAATGAACAACTCAGAGAATACAGTAGCTATGGTTTAAAAATCACTCAAACTCTAGATCATTAGTAGGTAACTCCATCACAATTTCAGGAATGGAGAAGCCATGCAAAAAGACTGAAGGTTGATTTAATGGTGTTTAACCTTGACAATGAATAAGCAATAACATAACATACAAATTATGAGAAGAAGAGAGAGGAAGTGTGAGGAAGTATACGAAACATGAAAAGTCATATCGATAGCATATGAAATGTGAAAAGTCAAATATGATAAGTCATTCAAAAGTTATCTTCCATAATCTTTATTTTTTTTAAGATTTATTTATTTTTTGGCTGCGTCAGGTCTTAGTTGCAGCATGTGGGATCTTTGTTGAGGCACGCGGGATCTTTCTTTGAGGCGCACAGGTGCTTCGTTGTGGTGCGCGGGCTTTTCTCTAGTTGTGGCACGCGGGCTTCTCTCTAGTTGTGGCATGCAGGTTTTCTCTTCTCTAGCTGTGGCTCATGGGCTCCAGGGTGCGTGGGCTTTGTAGTTGAGGTGCGCAGGCTCAGTAGTTGTGGCACGCAGGCTTAGTTGCCCCACGGCATGTGGGATCTTAGTTCCCTGACCAGGGATTGAATCTGCACTCCCTGCGTTGTAAGGCGGACTCTTTGCCACTGGACCACCAGGGAAGTCCCTCTTCCATAATCTGTATAACTAACTTTCAAGGAATTTTTTGTGAAATAATAGTTCTTACAAGTAGAAATATTTATTTGCGGTTGAGAGGCTTGCAACATACAGTTGTGTAGATTTTTCACTGCCCATCTCCAGGGAATACCAATCACATTGTAATCTGAACAACTAAATGTAGTGGCTCTGGAGTTTCAATTTAGTTTTTCTTCTATTAAAATTAAATAAGACCAGATTAAATGATCTTATTTATGAGAGTATAAAATTTATGATCAATATATTTATCAAACTATTTTTAACTATCTGCCTATACATGTCTTTATCAATAAATATGCCTAGGGATATATTTTCATGTTTACCTACTCTTACAGATTATTACTTAAATATAGTTGCATGTAAGTATTCAATAACTATTAATTTAATTATATATAGATATGTAGCAATTTATAAGTAATATTTGGTAGTGAGGAAAATCTGTGTGCTCATTCTAGTCTTGGATCTCATAACTATCATTTTCTTTGGTGAATCTGACTAGTTATCTGAAACCCATTTTATCCCTTTTAACATTCTACTCTGTCCATGCATGTCTCAATTCTAGTGAATAACCCAGACTAGGTAAGTGTTCTGAAGACATTAATTTGTCCCACACATCAAATTCCTTTTTATGGATTTAATTTCCCTCTCAGAGAGGCTGGAAGGAGCATTGTTATCTGCCATACGACCCTTCCACCATGGTCACAGCTTATTAGACAATAATAGACACCAGGTCCAAGACCAATTCTTTGCTTTAGACACAAAGTAATGAACAAATGAAGGACGAAGAAATAGAGACTATAATAATTAGTGATAGAACTTGAGTTGGATGATAAGGGCCAGGACAGTCATGTTGGGCCATGTGAATAATTAGAGAAAAAACTAGTTGCTAAAGAGAGGAAATAATTAATTAGATACCTTTAGAAAAGCAAAAAAAGTAAGTCTTGAAGAATGTGTGTGCCATTGCTCTAGAAAGAAATATTCCACCTTCAGTTTGGGGAGAAGGAAGGAGGAGGAATAGATATGGATTTAGGAAACATAAGGATTTCAGAAAAGGAAGCAAGGGGCCTTATTTTGGTCTTTAGCCTCAGTTATGTGCCTCACTGTGGTTTAAGCTATATTTAGGGATATATGGTAGTTACAGAGAAATTAATATATTTATACTTTCTCATTTAACCGTTATTAACTTTGTATAATTTCTTTAGAGGAAAGAAGAAATGAATGATACGCTTCAGGTAATTGAATCTTTAAATACTTACTAGGTCCTTACCTTTTAAAGGTTTAAAAATTGGTACGCACAAAATTAAAACCCTCCTAAATTAAAAACTCTATGAATGATATAAGAAAGAGGAAAAGTGTGAAACTGAATTGTCTGCCCTACGCAAACTGAGAAACCACGAAAAAGAGAGACAGAGAATGTGTGTGCACAAAGATAAAAAGAATAACTTTTCCAGTGCTAACACATAAAAAAGCAGGCTGTTGCTCATTTCCTATTATTTTTTTTTTTAAATCTTTATTGGGGTATAATTACTTTACAATGGTGTGTTAGTTTCTGCTTTATAACAAAGTGAATCAGCTATACATATACATATGTTCCCATATGTCTTCCCTCTTGCGTCTCCCTCCCTCCCACTCTCCCCATCCCACCCTTCCAGGCTGTCACAAAGCACCGAGCTAATATCCCTGTGCCTTGCGGCTGCTTCCCCCCAGCTATCTACCTTACTACGTTTGTTAGTGTGTATATGTCCATGACTCTCTCTCGCCCTGTCAAAACTCACCCTTCCCCCTCCCCATATCCTCAAGTCCGTTCTCCAGTAGGTCTGCGTCTTTATTCCTGTCTTACCCCTAGGTTCTTCATGACATTTTTTCCCCTTAAATTCCATATATATGTGTTAGCATACGGTATTTGTCTTTTTCTTTCTGACTTACTTCACTCTGTATGACAGACTCTAGGTCTATCCATCTCATTACAAATAGCTCAATTTCATTTCCTTTTAAGGCTGAGTAATATTCCATTGTGTATATGTGCCACATCTTCTTTATCCATTCATCCGATGATGGGCGCTTAGGTTGTTTCCATCTCCGGGCTATTGTAAATAGAGCTGCAATGAACATTTTGGTACATGACTCTTTTTGAATT
>NW_020185328.1:7690322-7699338 GCF_003031525.2 Neophocaena asiaeorientalis asiaeorientalis
GCGCTTTTAGCCGCGGCTCGCGCCCGTCTCTGGGGTTCGCGCTTTTAGCCGCGGCTCGTGCCCGTCTCTGGAGATCCTTTAAGCAGCACTCTTAAACCCCTCTCCTCGCGCACCAGGAAACAAAGAGGGAAGAAAAAGTCTCTTGCCTCTTCGGCAGGTGCAGGCTTTTCCCCGAACTCCCTCCCGGCTAGTCGTGGTGCGCTAACCCCTTCAGGCTATGTTCAAGCCGCCAACCCCAGTCCTCTCCCTGAGCTCCGTCCAAAACCAAAACCCGAGCCTCAGCTCGCAGCCCCGCCCGCCCCGGCGGGTGAGCAGACAAGCCTCTCGGGTTGGTGAGTGCTGGTCGGCACCGATCGTCTGTGCAGGAATCTCCCCGCTTTGCCCTCCGCACCCGTCGCTGTGCACTACTCCACGGTCCCGAAACTCCCCCCTCTGCCTCCCGCAGTCTCCGCCCGCGGAGGGGCTTCCTAGTGTGTGGAAACTTTTCCTCCTTCACAGCTCCCTCCCACTGGTGCAGGTGCCGTCCTTATTCTTTTGTCTCTGTTTTTTCTTTTGCCCTACCCAGGTACGTGGGGAGTTTCTTGCCTTTTGGGAGGTCTGAGATCTTCTGCCAGCCTTCAGTAGGAGTTCTGTAGGAGTTGTTCCACGTGTGGATGTATTTCTGGTGTATCCGTGGGGAGGAAGGCGATCTCCGCGTCTTACTCTTCCGCCATCTTCCGGGATGATCTCATTTCCTATTATTAAATGTTCATAACACTACCTGTTATATCCTTACAACAATTCTCCTTTATTTGGGCTAGCGTGAATGGATTTGTATTCTTTATTAAAAAGAAGAACTTTGGGGCTTCCCTAGTGACACAGTGGTTGAGAGTCCGCCTGCCGATGCAGGGGACACGGGTTCGTGCCCCGGTCCGGGAAGATCCCACATGCCGCAAAGCAGCTGGGCCATGGCCCAGCCATGGCCGCTGAGCCTGCGCGTCCGGAGCCTGTGCTCCGCAACGGGAGAGGCCACAACAGTGAGAGGCCCGCATAACGCAGAAAAAAAAAAAGAAGAGCTTTGGTTGGACAAGTAAAACATCATCAGTAGAGCCTGTTGTGATGTTTGGGTTCTAGAAATGCCTGTGAATGTAAGGCTTACTACTAAAGGCAGTGAGGAATAGAAAGAATAGAGATGTGAACTGAAGCCAAAGATTTTAGAAAGTGTGAAGTTCAAACCAGGGGACCCAAGCTAAGTAGACAAGATTAAAGTCAAGTTTAGGGAGTTAAAGAGTAGGATTATGACAGGGCATAGCTGAGTTACAATTACAGCAACAGCTGAGAAGTCTGTTCAGGCCAACCTTACCACCAAGAGCAATTAGAAAGCAGGGAAACAATTTCTAAATATTAATTAGAGAAGGAGGAGACTTCTAAGTTTCCAGTTCTAGATGTTAGGAGCTTGGAAGTTGCCACTCTGCCCTAACAACAGGTAAACAACTGCACAGACTGAAAATTCAACACTTCTTGGATCTTGAGAGGTGAGGACACAGGGCAAACTGCTGCCCTCAAAACTGAAAAGGCAGGAGAATACAGGCAGTCACAGTTTGCCAGAATAGAACTCACAAGCAAAAACTGCCTCAAGAACCAGTGCTGGGGTAGGAAACCTGAACTGTGATGAATTGCTAATGTCTGGATGCGGAAAACTTGGAGAGTTAAAAACTTCGGGGGGACCCAGTCATAGGGAGATCCTCACAATATTGTGAGGTTTACCTCCAGGAACTGGACCAGATTCCCACAGTAAATATCAGAAAAATCCCCTTGGGCTTCCAGCAGGGGGAGGGGAAAAGAAACCATTTTGAAATACACCAGAGCACTCTGTTCTTCTCAACAAGGCCTGCCCTCAGGGCAAACTAGTTAACCAGAGCCTAACCCTGACTGGGTATTATCAGAGCCTAACTGACTTAGGAAAGGGAAAACATCCAACTCCAATTAGCTATAGCATTCCACATGAGAGAAAGGAAACAACCCACCTCCAGCCCACTCTAACCATCCTTTCCCACCTAAGGGGGGAAAAACCAGAGAAGCACGCTGAAGTTCACTGTTTAGAGGTAGACTCATTAAAAGACTGAATCGCAATCCTAGGACTATCCCCCCAAACCTCACCACCACATTTCTATAGGCCTATTTATAGCAGTCCCTTTTACCTGATACATCATGTCTGGCTATCCAGAGAAAATAACAAGTCGTATCAAAAGGCAAAAGACACAGTTTGAAGAGACAGAGCAAGCATCAGAGCCAGACATGGCAAGAATGTTGGAATTAGACTGAGAGTTTAAACAACAATGATTAATATGCTAAAGGCTCTAATGAATAAATTGGACAGAATGCAAGAACAGATGGGTAATATAAGTAATGAAGTGAAAATCCTAAGAAAGAACCAAAAAGAAATGCTAGAGATCAAAAACACTGTAAAAGAAATGAAGAATGCCTTTGATGGGTTTATTAGTAGACCAGACATGGCTGACAAAAGAATATCTGAGCTTGAGGATATATCAATAGAAACCTTCAAAACTGAAAAGCAAAGAGAACAAAGACTGAAAAAAACAGAATATTCAAGGACTGTGGGACAACTACAAAAGGTGTAACATATGTGTAATGGGAATATCAGAAGGAGAAGAGGAAAAGGAACAAAGGAAATATTTAAAACCATAATGACTCAGAATTTCCCCAAATTAATGTCAGCAACCACACCATACATCCAGGAAGCTCAGAGAACACCAAGCAGAATAATGTCAGAAAAAATACACCTGGGAATATAATTTTCAAACTATATAAAGTCAAAGGTAAAGGAAAAAATTCTGAAAGAAGCCAGAGGAAAAAAACACCTTACCTACAGAAGAAAAGAGATAAAAATTACACCAAACTCTCAGAAACCATGCAAGCAAGAAGAAAGTGAAATGAAATATTTAAAGTGTTGAGAGAAAGAAGCCACAACCTAGAATTCTTTACTCTGAGAAATTATTCTTCAAAATGAAGGATAAATAAAGACTTTCTCAGACAGACAAAAATTGAGGGAATTTGTTGTTAGTAGACATTCTTTTCAAGAAATGCTGAGAAGTTATTTAAAGAGAAGGAAAGTGGGGCTTCCCTGGTGGCGCAGTGGTTGAGAGTCCGCCTGCCGATGCAGGGGACATGGGTTTGTGCCCCGGTCCAGGAGGATCCCACATGTCGCGGAGCAGCTGGGCCCGTGAGCCATGGCCGCTGAGCCTGCGGTTCGGGAGCCTGTGCTCCATAACTGGAGAGGCCACAACAGTGAGAGGCCTGCGTATGGCAAAAAAAAAAAAAAAGAGAGAGAAGGAAAGTGATAAAGGTCAGAAACTCAGATCTACATAAATAAAGGAAGAGTACTGAAGAAGGAACAAGTGAAGATTAAATTAAAACTTTTTCTTATTCTTAGCTGATCCAACAGTTAACAGTTTGTTCAAAACAGTAATAGCAACAATATATTTGATTCTGTATGCTTATATATATTAATTTATATATATGCATATAAACATACATACATTTCACTTTTTTTTTTTTGCGGTACGCGGGCCTCTCACTGTTGTGGCCTCTCCCGTTGCGGAGTGCGGAACACAGGCTCCGGACGCACAGGCTCAGTGGCCATGGCTCACGGGCCCAGCCGCTCCGCGGCATGTGGGATCTTCCTTAATTGGGGCATGAACCCGTGTCCCATGCATCGGCGGGCGGACTCTCAACCACTGCGCCACCAGGGAAGCCCCATTTCACTTTTATGTAAGCGAAATTGTTACTGAACTCAGGTTTGGCTGCTTGCCACTAAAAGCCAATATTTGAGAGGCAAGTGTTGGTTGGAAAGGAAAGGTTGCTTTATTCAGGATGCTAGTAATCTGGGGAGAAGAGAGACTTGTGTCCAAAAACCAACTATAAAGATTCTGCTCCACCATGAAAGTTTTTAAAGGGAAAATCATTTGAGGAGGGGGTTAGTCTTTGTCATCGTCCACGCGTGCAGACTTTCTTCTGATTGGTTGGTGGTGAGGTAACAAGGCAGTGTTCCAGGAATCTTATGCTCAGCCTGAAGTTACTATCCTCCACCTGGGTGAGGCCCTTAGTTCCTACAGAAACATTCAAAGATATTTTATATATATTCCTTGAGGAAGAACCAGGACCCTGCCCCATCACTGCACTATTGTTTCTTTACTGCTCCTCCTTTGTTTCTGCATTCCCTCCCTTCCCTGATAAGCAAATATTTGAATCAGCCCTTTGGAACTCAGAGAAAGTCAAGGAGGCTGAAGCCTTTTTCCTACAAACAAGAAACAGGGGACACAGAAAGGATTTTGTACCCAGGAGGGCCCCACAGGGTCTTGCTCCATTTCAAAATGAATGACAACATTAATACAAATGAGAAGAGGGAGGAATTAGAATTATTTTGTTGATAAGGTATTCACACTACCCATAAACCAATATAATGTAATTCAAAGACAGAATTGGATTAGTTATAAATGTTTATTGCAACTCTAGGGCAAACACTAAAAAAAAGTTTAAAAAATAAAAGAAACATAACCGATATGCTAAGAAGAAGAGAAAATGGAACCATACAAAGTTTTCAATTAAATATCAATTAGACATTATTAAAGATCAAGGCAGTGAGAATTTGTGGGACAAAATCAGAAGAAGAGAGAAGTCAAGAAAAGGGAGCCCAGAATTTGGCGTCACCTTTGTCTGGAGATGAATATTAATATCAACCAACAGTACAATAGCTGAGAGGTTAAGAAGCTGAGAAGCTAAGCAAAGCATTTAGCAATCTCATGATTCAGGGGGCCAAATAATAGTTCAAGAAGTTTAAAAGACATGAGGCCCCGTTAAAAACCTCCAGCATTTGGTTAGAAATCTGACGGGCTACATAATAAAGAATAAGAAGTAGATCAGTCCTCAAAAGAAGTGAAGCCTAGTTTTGAATCATTTCAATCTTTACTGGATTATGGTGATCTCTCCCAAATTTGGTTGTCTGCCAGAAGCAAAATTAAAATGTCTCTGGAAGAAGATATCACCTAGAGCTTAAACTATGTCTATAATTTTTCATGGACAAATGCCCAGCACTTAAATAAAAATACCCAGGCATACAATAAAACAAGACTTTCTGAAAAGGAGAAGAACAAATACACAAAAAATAAAAATATGCTGTCAGGATACCTAGGTATTGAAATCTTAGATACATGCAGTAAAATCTCTATGATTAATACTGTCAAATGATTTACATGAGATAGATGGAAATTATGAAAAAAGAATCACATGAAAATTCTAGAACACAAAATAAAATTATTGAAAAGCTCAATAATAGGCATCAACAGAGCTAAAGAAAGTATTAGTGAATTATACTATATAGCATAAGAAAAAATCCAGTCTAAAGCATGGAGGAAAAAAATAAGATGTGGGATCCAGTATAAAAGTTTAATATATGTAACTAGTGTCTCAGAAGAAGAGAAAGGGAGAAAGTGAGAGCAAAAAAGAGAAGAAAGATAGAAAGTAGACAAAAGCAACATTTCTAGATACAATATTCAAGAATTTTAAAAAATTGATGAAAGATATCAAGTTACACATTTACGAAGCAATACAAACTCCATCCAGAATAAAGAAAACCACGTCCAAGCCTATCTTACTAAAACTGCTAAAAACCAAACATTAAGAGAAAATTTTAAAGGCAGACAGGGAAAAAATGTTTTTATTTTAAACAGAGCAGACTTACACTAGAACTTTATAACAGGAATAATGCATGCTAGAAGGCTGTAACATCTTCAAAGTAAAAAGGGAAAAATACCACTAAAGTAAGAAAGCTCATATGATAACAAGATAACAGAATGAAAAATGAAATAATAAAAATTAATTATTCCAAAAGAAGGCAAGAGAGCAGGAGAAACTGAACAAAGACAGGTGAGATAAATAGAAAAAAATTCATAGATTTTCAATCCAAATATATCAATAATTATATTAAATGTAAATGAATGCTCCAATTAAAATACAAAGATTTCATATCTAAAAGAGAATCTAATAACTATATACTGCTTATAAGAAACACAATTTAATTGTAGGCATATGGAAAGATTGAAAGTAAAATTATGGAAGAAATATACTATGCAAACACTAACCAAAACAAAGCTGGTATACCTATAATAATATTAGGAAAATTAGACATTAGGGTAAAAACAATTTTAGAGAAAAAGGGTATTTCACAATGATAAAAGAGTCAATCTTTCCTTTTACAATTTAAAATTCAAATTTGCGTTCACCTAATAACACAGCCTCGAGAAATATATATAGCAAAATGGACAAAAGAAACACAGAGAAATAGACAAATCCATATAAGACAGAGAATGGAGACCTGCACAGGATTTATGGGCCAGGCCTAGAAGTAGTGTATATGTGTCACTTCTACCACATTACACTAATGTTAAGACTTTTAAGCAGTAGTGGTTCTCATATCAAGTAGGAGATTAAGATTTAAATTTGAGAATTAAATAACATTTTTCCATATATATTTTTTCCAATTTCAAGTATATAATATTGTATTGTAAACTATAGTCACTATGCTGTACATTAGATCCCCAGAATGTGTTTGTCTTATATCTGGAAATTTGTACCTCTTATAAAATATCTCCCCATTTTCCCAAACCCCCAGCCCCTGGCAACCACCATTTTACTCTCTGTTTCTATGAGTTTAGTTTTTATAGAATCCACATATAAGTGATATTGTATAGTATTTGTCTTTCCCTGTCTTATTTCACTTAACATAATGTCTTCAAGTCCCATCCATGTGGTCACAAATGGCGGAATTCCTTTTTTATGGCTGAATAATACTACAGTGTGTGTGTGTACATGAGTGTGTCTCCCACATTTTCTTTATCCATTCATCCACTGATGGACACTTAAGTTGTTTCCATGTCTTGAATATAATGAATAATGCTGCAAAGAACATAGGGGTGCAGATATCGCTTCAAGACAGTGATTTCATTTCCTTTAGATATATACCCAGAAGTGGGACTGCTGAATCATATGGTAGTTCTATTTTTAAGCTTTTGAGAAATCTCCATACTGTATTTCACAGTGGTTGTACCAATTTACATCCCTACCAACAGTGCACAAGGGTTGTTTTTCCCCACATCCTCACCAACACTTGTTATTTCTCTTACTTTTTGGTTTGTTTGTTTTTTGATAATAGCTATTCTAACATGTGTGAGATGATATATAATTGTGATGTTGATTTGCATTTCCTTGATGATTGGTATTGTTGAGCAACTTTTTCATGTATTTGTTGGCCATCTGTATGTCTTTTTTGGGAAAATATTCAGGCCCTCAGCCCATTCTTTAATCACAGTATTTGAGTTTTCTGCTATTGAGTTGTAAGAGTTCCTTATATGTTGGCAATATTAACCCCTTACTGGATACAGGTTTGCAAATATTTTCTCCCATTCTGTAGGTTGCCTTTTCATTTATTATATCTCCTGCTGTGTGAAGTTTTTTAGTTTGATATAGTCCCACCTCTTTATTCTTGCTTTTGTTGCTTGTGCTTTAGGTGTCAGACTCAAAAACTCATTGCCTAGGGGCTTCCCTGGTGGCGCAGTGGTTGAGAGTCCACCTGCCGATGCAGGCGACACAGGTTCGTGCCCTGGTCTGGGAAGATCCCACGTGCCGCGGAGCGGCTGGGCCCGTGAGCCATGGCCGCTGGGCCTGCGCGTCCAGAGCCTGTGCTCCGCAACAGGAGAGGCCACAACAGTGAGAGGTCCGGGTACTGCAAAAAAAAAAAAAAAAAAAAAAAAAATCATTGCCTAGATCAATGTCAAGGACCTTTTCCCTGATGTTTTCTTGTATGAGCTACAGATCTCGCATTTCAATCATTAAACCATTTGAGTTAACTTTTGTGCATAGTATAAGATAGGGTCCAATTTCATTGTCTTGCATGTGAAAATAATTTTCCCAACATCATTTATTGAAGAGACTGTCTGCGGGCTTCCCTGGTGGCGCAGTGGTTGAGAGTCTGCCTGCCGATGCAGGGGATGCAGGTTCGAGCCCTGGTCTGGGAAGATCCCATATGCCGCGGAGCAACTAGGCCTGTGAGCCACAAATACTCAGCCTGCATGTCTGGAGCTTGTGCTCCACAACAAGAGAGGCCGCAACAGTGAGAGGCCCACGCACCACAATGAAGAGTGGGCCCCACTCACCGCAACCAGAAAAAGCCCGTGCACAGAAACGAAGACCCAACACAGCCAAAATAAAAAAATAAATAAATAATAAAGGGGCTTCCCTGGTGGCACAGTGGTTGAGAGTTCGCCTGCCGATGCAGGGGACATGGGTTGGTGCCCCAGTCCAGGAAGATCCCACATGCCGTGGAGCAGCTGGGCCCGTGAGCCATGGCCGCTGAGCCTGCGCGTCCGGAGCCTGTGCTCCACAACGGGAAGGGCCATGACAGTGAGAGGCCTGCGTACCGCAAAAATAAAATAATAAAAAATAAAAAGAAATTTATAAAATAAAATAAAATAGACTATCTGTACCTTATTGAGTATTTCTATTGTTTTTCTGGTCTATTTCATTTATTTCTGCTCTGATCTTTGTTATTTTCTCCCTTCTACTAACTTTGGGCTTAGTTTGTTCTTCTTTTTCTAGTTCTTTGAGGTATAAAGTTAGGTTGTTTATTTGTAATCTTTCTCTTTTTAAATGTAGGCATTTATCACTATAAACTTCCCTCTTAGAACTGCTTTTGCTGCATTCCATAAGTTTGGGTATGTTGTGTTTCCATCTTTATTTCCACATTTTAAAAAAATTTTCTCTTTGAGTTCTTCTTTTATACATTTGTTTTTCAGAAGCATATTGTTTACTTTCTACATAGTTGTAAATTTTCCAATTTTCCTTCTGTCTTCTTAAACTGGCTAAGATTTGTTTTATGGCCTAACATATGATCCATCCTTGTGAATTTTCTGTGTACAATTGAGAAGAATGTGTATTCTGCCATTGTCTATATATATATATA
>NW_020185328.1:7699537-7826222 GCF_003031525.2 Neophocaena asiaeorientalis asiaeorientalis
TGGTCTAACTATAGTTCAAGTCCACTGTTTCCTTATTGATTTTCTGCTAGAGGATCACTGCTGAAAGTAGGGTCCCCTACTATTATTGTATTGTTGTCTCTTTCTCCCTTTGGATTAGCTAATATTTGCTTTATATGTTTAGGTGCTCTGATGTTGTACGTGTGTATGTAATAGTTACATTTTCTTGATGTATCGACTCCTTTATCATAATATAATGACCTTCTTTGTCTTTTGTTACAGTTTTCTACTTAAAGTCTATTTTGTCTGATATAAGTACAGCTACCCCTTCTTTCTTTTCATTTCCATTTGCATAAAGTATCTTTTGCATCCCTTCACTTGAAGCCTTTGTGTGTCATTAAAGCTGAAGTGAGTCTCTCATATAGTTGGGTCTTGTGTTATCTATTCAGCCACTCTATGCCATTTGACTGGACAATTTAGGCCACTTATTTTTAAAGAAATTATTGATGGGTAAGGAACTTACTAATGCCATCTTTCAAACATCTTTTAAAACATCATTACTTATATTCTGGTTGTTTTGTAGTTCCTTGTTCTTTCTTCCTCTCTTAATGTATTCATTTACGAATTGATGGTTTTCCATAGTGGTATGTTTTGGTTCCCTTCTCTTTATATTTTGTATATCTACTGCAGGTTTTTGCTTTGTGCTTACCATGATGCTTAGATAAAATATCTTATAGATATAACAATCTATTTTAAGCTGATAACTTTGATCACATACAAATCTCTACCCTTTTACTCCCCCTCTCATATTTTATGTTTTGACATCACAATTTACCTTTTTATTTTGTGTATCCATTAACAAATTATTGTACTTATAATTATTTTTTAATGCTTTTGTTCTTTAACCTTTATACTAGAGTTAAATGATTAACACATCATCATATTACACTAGTAGAGAATTCTGAATTTGAGTATATAATTACCTCTACAAGTATATTTTATATTTTCATATGTTTTCATATTACTAATTAGTATGCTTTCATTTTAGGTTGAAGAACTCCTTTCATTGTTTCTTGTAAAGCAGTTCTAGTGGTGATGAACTCCCTCAACTTTTGTTTGTTTGGGAAAGTGTTTACCTCTCCTTTATTTCTGAAGGATTATTTTGCTCTGAGGAGTATTCTTGGTTGGCAGTTTTTTCTTTCATCACTTTGAATATATCATTCCTCTCTCTCCTGGCCTCCAAAGTTTCTGCTGAGAAATCCACAGATAGGCTTATGGGGGTTCCTTTGTATGTAAGGAGGTTTTTTTCTCCTTCTGCTTTTAAAATTCTCTCTTTGTTTTTTAGACAGTCTTATCATAATGTGTCTTGGAGAAGATCAGTTTGGGTTGAAATTTCAAGGGGACAGTGAGCTGCATGAACATGTATGTCCAAATCCCTCCCCAGATTTGGAAAAGTTCACAGCCATTATTTCTTTAAACAAGCTTTCCACCCTTTTCTCCCTCTCTTCTCCTCTGGGACTCCAACAATATGTAGATAGTTTCTCTCAATGGTATCCCATAATTCACAATGGCTTCTTTACTCATTTTCTTTCTTTTTTTCATTTTGTTCCTCTAACTGGATGATTTCAAATGACCTGTCTTCTAGTTCATTAATTCTTTCCTCTGTTTGGTTGAGTCTAATGTTGAAGCTCTCTGTTGAATTCTTCAGTCATTGCATTCTTCAACTCTAGTATTTCTGTTTGGCTTTTATAATGAATTCTATTTCTTTGTTGAACTTCTCATTTTGTTCATGCATTGCTTTCCTAATTTTATTTAGTTGTCTATCTGTGATTCCTTGTAGTTCACTGAATTTCTTCAAGAGGAAAATTCTGAATTCTTTGTCAGACAGTTCACAGATCTTAATTTCTTTAGGCCTGCTATTGAAGCTTTGTTAGTTTCTTTTGTTGATATCATATTTCTTTGAGTATTCATGATCTTTGCGGTCTGGGACCATGGGAGCTGACCTGGTTCTGGGGCTTGCCAGGAGCCTGGGACTGTGATAACCAGCCCAGTGCTGAGGAGGGTCAGGAGCCCACAGTAGCTGGTTTGGAGTCCAGGTCCATGAGAGCTGTCCTGGTGCTGCAGTGGGCCAGGAGCCTGGGGCCATCACAGCTACGTAGGGCCATGGGAGGGGACCAGGTGCTGATTTGGGTCAGTGCTGGTGTCCATGGTGATGTCAGGTACTCACTTCACTCTCCCTCCCCCACAGAAAGGTGTCTCTCTCCATAATGGGCTGCCTAGGCTTGGGGGAGGGATGATGGGGTAATGTGAAACTGTCTTTCCTATTCTCTTCAATGCATCTTTTCTTATTTCTGTGCTCCACCCAGGTGCTGTTAACCCTCACCTGAAATTCCTAGCTCTTGTGAAAGTATTTTCTGCATGGACAGTTATTCAAATTGGTGTTTCTGGGATAGACAAGTGCTGTAAAGTCCTATACTACAATGTTGCTGATGTCACTCTTGGGGATTAAATAATTTAAGAAGAGAAAGTAGCTACCTAAAACCCAATAAGGAGGTCAGAATCTCCAGTGTCCTGGCTAGGATTTGAAGTTAGACTTCATATTCCATGGAAGAAGAAGCAAAGGGAAATTGGACAGAATATCTAAGTATCAGAATATAAGCAGACTAGTCACATGTGATGGAGGTTACATAGGGTACTGAAGCACAACACAGTAACGTCTAACTATGCTCCAGGCCCTTAGGCAATGATGGAAAGACTGGAATAGTTCATGTCCTATTTGTTAAGTAGAGAGCGAAAGAGAGAGAGGCTAAATCTCACTGGTCAGTGATGAGCCTGCAAATGACATACATAATTTTAGACCATGGGTGGAAGTAGGGCAGGCAGGTCTTGACAAAAGTGGTATTTCTTCTGAGCTAAGTGCTACCTGGAAGACTCTCTCCTCACAACTCAAAATTCTTTTCTCCCAAGGTGTTTCATGTCTTTTATTTTTAAAACTTTTCTTAACCACCTCACCCCCAACTCTTACAACTGGAGGCTGAGGTCTTTTCCCTTTAACCATTTCCTTCCCACAACATGGAGGCTACAGAAATTGTTTGTGTTAAGGCTGAGAAAGGAAAAAAAAAGAGACCTGAGCAGACTCTAAGCATAAGAATACAGAGCCCAGAGAGAAACAAAGAGTAATTAGGTATCAGAATAAGATAGAAAGAAAAATAGCAAGTGACCACAGGGGGATTAGATTGTGGATACCTTAACTATAGAAAGGTGAAAGATACCTGAGATATAAGTGCATGTCATAAGTTTTAAGAAATTAGCAATGGGAGGTTTATTTTGAAAGAATTATCAGGAAGGGGAAAGAATATGAAAGTTGGCTGGACTTATACTAGTAAGCCTAAAAAGAATCAAGAACTTTCACATACTATTTAGAAATCCATGGTTATGTGGTTAGAGAAAACTTAAAATGCTACATGTCAGTCATATGAAATTTTAGATAGATTCATCCTGTGGGTAGGGGATTTAAGTTCAAGCTGAACTTCTATGAGGAGAAATTGGCTGGAATTCTTTACCCTAGAGCCAAGAGAGGAACATCAGATACGCTAGTCAGTGATGTATTTGTGAAAAATATGAATCTAAGGAATTTTTTCCTGTTTTCATACGCTAAAGGCACAGAGCTTAGTTTGAACAAAGAAGTTAGAAGTTTGTGTTTTATAACCTCCCATTTCTTGCATGTCTGCAACCTATCTCCCTTTACATTTTTAACCTGGAGACCCAGGCCCTTCATACGTCAGTCCAAAGCTGAATTCCATAAAGGTCTGCATTCTTTCAAAGTGTCCTATATACCTAGCTTCTTTTTTTTTTTTTTTTTAATAGTTAGCCTTGACCAGCACCTTCAAGATTGTGGAGAAGTAGGACGTGGAGATCACCTTCCTCCCCACAAATACATCAAAAATACATCTACATGTGGAACAACTCCTACGGAACACCTACTGAACACTGGTTGAAGACCTCAGACTTCCCAAAAGGCTCTTGGTGCTTCAGCCTGCTGTCAGGCCTGAACCTCTGAGGTGGGAGAGCCAAGTTCAGGATGATTGACCACCAGACACCCTGTGGCCCCACGTAATATCAATCGGCAAGAGCTCTCCCAGAGATCTCCATCTCAACACTGAGACCCAGCTCCACCCAAGGCCCAGCAAGCTCCAGTGTTGGACGCCCCATGCCAAACAACTAGCAAGACAGGAACACAACCCTACGCATTAGTGGAGAGGCTGCCTAAAATCATACTAAGTTCACAGATAATCTGAAAACACATGACGGACTCAGCCCTGCCAACCAGAAAGACAAGATCCAGCCCTACCCACCAGAACGTAGGCACTAGTCCCCTCCTCCAGGAAGCCTACACAGGCTGCTGAACCAACCTTATCCACTAGGGGCAGACACCAAAAACAATGGGAATTACAAACCTGCAGCCTGTGAAACGGAGACCCCCAAACACAGTAAGTTAAGCAAAATGACAAGACAGAGAAATATGCAGCAGATGAAGGAGCAAGGCAAAAACCCACCAGACCAAACAAATGAAGAGGAAATAGGCAGTCTACATGAAAAAGAATTCAGAATAATGATAGTAAACATGATCCAAAATCTTGGAAATAGAATGGAGAAAATACAAGGAACGTTTAACAAAGAACTAGAAGAACTAAAGAGCAAACAAACAGTAATGAACAACACAATAACTGAAATTTAAAATTCTCTAGAAGGAATCAATAGCATAACAACTGAGGGAGAAAAATGGATAAGTGACCTGGAAGATAAAATAGTGGAAATAACTACCACAGAGCAGAAGAAAGAAAAAAGAATGAAAAGAATTGAGGACAGTCTCAGAGACCTCTGGGAAATTAAATGCACCAACATTCGAATTACACAGGTCCCAGAAGAAGAAGAGAAAAAGAAAGGGTCTGAGAAAATATTTGAAGAGATTATAGTTGAAAACTTCCCTAACATGGGAAAGGAAATAGTCAATCAAGTCCAGGAAGCACAGAGTCCCATACAAGATAAATCCAAGGAGAAACACGCCAAGACACATATTAATCAAACTATCAAAAATTAAATACAAAGAAACATATTAAAAGCAGCAAGGGAAAAACAACAAATAACATACAAGGGAATCCCCATAAGGTGAACAGCTTATCGTTCAGCAGAAACTCTACAAGCCAGAAGGGAGTGGCAGGACATATTTAAAGTGATGAAAGGGAAGAACTTACAACCAAGATTACTCTACCCAGCAAGGACCTCATTCAGCTTTGATGGAGAAATTAAAACCTTTACAGACAAGCAAAAGCTAAGAGAACTCAGCACCACCAAACCAGCTTTACAACAAATGCTAAAGGAACTTCTCTAGGTAGGAAACACAAGAGAAGGAAAATATCTACAAAAAAAAACCCCAAAACAATTAAGAAAATGGTAATAAGGACATACATATCGATAATTACTATAAGTTTAAATGGATTAAATGCTCCAACCAAAAGTCATATACTGGCTGAATGGATACAAAAACAAGACCCATATATATGCTGTCTACAAGAGACCCACTTCAGACCTAGGAACACATACACATTGAAATAAGGGGATGGAAAAAAGTATTACGTACAAATGGAAATGAAAAGAAAGCTGGAGTAGCAATTCTCATATCAGACAAAATAGATTTTAAAATGAAGACTATTACAAGAGACAAAGAAGGACACTACATAATGATCAAGGGATCAATCCAAGAAGAAGATATAACAATTGTAAATATTTACGTACCCAACATAGGAGCACCTCAATACATAAAGCAAATGTTAACAGTGATAAAAGGGGAAATCGACAGCAACACAATCATAATAGGGGACTTTAACACCTCACTTTCACCAATGGACAGATCACCCAAAATGAAAACAAATAAGGAAACACAAGCTTTAAATAACACATTAAAAAAGAGGGATTTAATTGATGTTTATAGGACATTCCATCCCAAAACAACAGAATACACTTTCTTCTCAAGTGCTCATGGAACATTCTCCAGGATAGATCATATCTTGGGTCACAAATCAAGACTTGGTAAATTTAAGAAAACTGAAATCGTATAAAGTATCTTTTCCAACCACAACGCTATGAGACTAGATATCAATTACCGGGAAAAAAAAAGTAAAAAATACAAACACATGGAGGCTAAACAATACACCAAGAAATAACCAAGAGATCACTGAAGAAATCAAAGAGGAAACTGAAAAATACCTAGAAACAAATGATAATGAAATCACGATGACCCGAAACCTATGTGATACAGCAAAAGCAGTTCTAAGAGGGAAGTTTACAGCAATACAATCCTACCTCAAGAAACAAGAAACGTCTCAATTGGAGAAAGAAGAACAAAAAAAAAAAAACAAAGTTAGCAGAAGGAAAGAAATCACAAAGATCACATCAGAAATAAATGAAAAAGAAATGAAGGAAACAATAGCAAAGATCAATAAAACTACAAGCTGCTTCTTTGAGAAGATAAACAAAATTGATAAACCCCTAGCCAGACTCACCAAGAAAAAAAGAGAGAAGACTCAAATCAGAATTAGAAATGAAAAAGGAGAAGTAACAATGGACACTGCAGAAATACAAAGGATCATGAAAGATTACTAAAAGCAACTATATGTCAATAAAATGGACAACGTGGAAGAAATGGACAAATTCTTAGAAAAGCACAACCTTCTGAGACTGAACCAGGAAGAAATAGAAAATATGAACAGACCAATCACAAGCACTGAAATTGAAACAGTGATTAAAAATCTTCCAACAAACAGAAGTCCAGGACCAAATGACTTCACAGGCGAATTCTATCAAACATTTAGAGAAGAGCTAACAACTATCCTTCTCAAACTCTTCCAAAACATAGCAGAGGGAGAAACACTCCCAAACTCATGCTACAAAGTCACCATCACCCTGATACCAAAACCAGACATAGATATCACAAAAAAAGAAAACTACAGACCAATATCACTGATGAACATAGATGTAAAAATCTTCAACGAAATATTAGCAAACAGAATCCAACAGCATATTAAAAGGACCATACACCACGATCAAGTGCGGTTTATCCCATGAATGCAAGGATTCTTCAATATATGTAAATCAATCAATGTGATAAACCATATTAGTAAACTGAAGGATAAAAACCATATGATCATCTCAGTAGATGCAGAAAAAGCTTTCAACAAAATTCAACACCCATTTATGACAAAAACTCTCCAAAAAGTATGCACAGAGGGAACTTACCTCAACATAATAATGGCCATATATGACAAATTCACAGCCAACATTGTTCTCAGAGGTGAAAAGTTGAAACCATTTCCTCTAAAATCAGGAACAAGACAAGGATACCCACTCTTACCACTATTATTCAACATAGTTTTGGAAGTTTTAGCCACAGCAGTCAGAGAAGAAAAAGAAATAAAAGGAATCCAAATCGGAAAAGAAGTAAAGCTGTCACTGTTCGCAGATGACATGATACTATACATAGAGAATCCTAAAGATGCTACCAGAAAACTACTAGAGCTGATCAATGAATTTGGTAAAGTAGGAAGATATAAAATTAATGCACAGAAATCTCTTGCATTCCTATACACTAATGATGAAAAATCTGAAAGAGAAATTAAGGAAACACTTCCATTTACCATTGCAACACAAAGAATAAAATATCTAGGAATAAATCTACCTAAGGGCAAGAGACCTGTATGCAGAAAACTATAAGACACTGATGAAAGAAATTAAAGATGATACAAACAGATGTAGAGACATACCATGTTCTTGGATTGGAAGAATCAACAATGTGAAAGTGACTATACTACCCAAAGTAACCTACAGATTCAATGCAATCCCTATCAAACTACCAATGGCATTTTTCACAGAACTAGAACAAAAAATTTCACAAATTGTATGGAAGCACAAAAGACCCCAAATAGCCAAAGCAATCTTGATAAAGAAAAACGAAGCTGGAGTAATCAGGCTCCCAGACTTCAGACTATACTACTAAGCAACAGTAATGAAGACAGTATGGTACTGGCACAAAAACAGAAATATAGATCAATAGAACAGGATACAATGCCCAGAGATAAACCCATGCACATGTGGTCACCTTATTTTTGATAAAGGAGGCAAGAATATACAATGGAGAAAAGACAGCCTCTTCAATAAGTGGTGCTGGGATAACTTGGCAGCTACATGGAAAAGAATGAAATTAGAACACTCTCTAACACCATACATAAAAAGTAAACTCAAACTGGATCAAAGACCTAAATGTAAGTCCAGACACTATCAAACTCTTAAAGGAAAACGTAGGCAGAACACTCTATGACATAAATCACAGCAAGATACTTTTTGACCCACCTCCTAGAGAAATGGAAATCAAAACAAAAATAAGTAAGTGGGACCTAATAAAACTTGAAAGCTTTGCACAGAGAAGGAAACCATAAACAAGACAAAAAGATACCCCTCAGAATGGCAGAAAATATTTGCAAATGAAGCAACTGACAAAGGATTAATCTCCAAAATATATAAACAGCTCATGCAGAGAGGGTGTGGAGAAAAGGGAACCCTCCTGCACGTTTGGTGGGTATGTAAATTGATACAGCCACTATGGAGAGCAGTATGGAGGTTCCTTAAAAAACTACAAATAGAACTACCATATGACCCAACAATCCCACTGCTGGGCATATACCCTGAGAAAACCATAATTCAAAAAGAGTCATGTACCACAATATTCATTGCAGCACTAGTTACAATAGCCAGGACATGGAAGCAACCTAAGTGTCCACTGACAGATGAATGGATAGAGAAGTTGTGGCACATTATAAATGGAATATTACTCAGCCATAAAAAGAAACGAAATTGAGCTATTTGTAGTGAGGTGGATGGACCTAGAGTCCCTCATACAGAGTGAAGTAATTCAGAAAGAGGAAAACAAATACTGTATGCTAACACATATATATGGAATCTTAAAAAAAACGGTTCTGAAGAATCTAGGGGCAGGTCAGGAATAAAGACACAGACTTGAGAATGGACTTGAGGACATGGGGAGGGGGAAGGTTAAGCTGAGACAAGGTGAGAGAGTAGCATTGACATATATATACTACCAAATGTAAAATAGCTAGTGGGAAGCAGCTGCATGGCACAAGGAGATCAGTTCGGTGCTCTGGGACCACCTAGAGGGGTGGGATAAGGAGGGTGGGAGGGAGACACAAGAGGGAGGAGATGTGGGGATATATGTATATATATATACATATATATATATAGCTGATTCACTTTGTTAATACGACAGAAACTAACACACCATTGTAAAGCAATTATACTCCAGTAAAGATGTTAAAAATAAATAAATTAGTGTTTATTTACATTTTTACCTGTATATTTTTGTACTTTTTTTTTTGGTCACACCAGCAGTTAGTGGGGTCTTAGTTCTTCAACCAGGGATTGAACCCTGTTTCTTGGCAGTGAAAGCACCAAGTCCTTACCACTGGACCACCAGGGAATTCCCTATACCTAGTTTCTTATCTCTGCTTTTCAAGCAAAAAAGAGTGCTTAGAGTAGTTAAATGACTAGTTTAAGATAAGATAAGATATAAAGTTGTAGAGTTCGTTTCCAGGTATTTTTACTTCTTTCCATCCTTCATACATTAATTAATTCATTTATTCATGCCTTTAGCAAATAATACAGGAAGCATACTATGCACAGAACATCTAACTTTTGCAATAGAACCTCATAACTTTTTCACATATACTTTTCATTTAATTCCCCCAATAACTCTCTGAGACAGATGAGTTATTAATCCCATTTTACAGTTGACGAAGTTAAGGTTCAAAGAGGTCAAGTCAACATGTCTTAGGTGACCAGGTTTATTAAGTGTCAGTGCTGTGAGTTGAATTTGGGTCCTCCAATGCAAAGTTCAGTGAATTTCCCATTAAACAGTGCTAAGGACACAAAGAAGGTAACAGCACATTGTTCCTACCTTCACAAATTTTATCTAGTTGAAAATCAAGGACAGATTAAATAACAACATAAAGCAATATAGGCACTATAAAACACAGTGTTTTAAGTGGCAACTAAATTACGCAGGCAATAAGCAACAAGGATTCAGAGAGGAGAAGGATCACTGGTAACTGAGGAATCATTGGAAGCTTCACGGAAGGTTCAGACGTTAAGATGGCTAAGATGGCCTTAAAAGATTAAGAGCATTTGGGTAGAAAAGGAGGAAGGACTTTCCTGGCATGGAAATGTGGATGATATGATATGAATAGTAACAAAGAAGTAGAAATACACATGACATGTTTAAGGGACAATAAGTAGAGTATTAATATAATAGCTGCCATTTATTGAAAGGCATCATGGCTTAGTGGTTAAAAGCATGGATTCTGAAGACAGACTCCTGGGTTTCAAACATGATTCAAACCCAGGATACTTCTTAGCTGCTAAGGATTAATTAATTTCCCTATACCTCAGTTTTCTCATCTGTAAAATTAGGATAATGATATTATCTATTTCAGAGGATTATTACAAGGATTAAATGAGTTTACAACAGTGTCAAAGCACTATGCAAGTTGAGTTAACTAAATAAAATACTGAAAGTATTGTAAATATACTGTACTCCAGGCACTGTATTAATTAAGCACATTATATTATTTCATTTAATCTTCATCAGCCTATAACGTATGTATTGTTATTTCCATGTTACTGGTAAGAAAACTAGAACTAAGAGCGTTAAATTTCTTAAGATCACACAGCTGATAATTTAAAAGCTAGGATGCAAACACAAATGCAAAGCCTATGCTCTTAACCACTAAGCTATACTTTCTAAGTATGGGAAGCAGTGGGAAAATAAAGTAGGCTGAAGTCAAACTATAGAGGATCTTGCATTCATCAAGCTAAGACAATTAGATGATATACTACAGGCAGTGAGAAGCAACTGAAGGTTTCTGGGCAGCGATGTATTTTAGAAAGATTCATCTGGCCACAGAATTCTGGATGGATTAGAAATTTCTGGCCATGGCAATATCAAGTAGACCAAACATATCCCAAATAAAGTTGTAGAAAGTAGGCCAATTTTTTTTTGTCCTTCAAACTTACCCTTAAAGATTCATTTATCTATGTAACCCCACTTGGTCTCTAAACCATAATCAATAATAACTTCAGCACTAAATAACCAAAAAAAAGTTGAGATGTCTATTGGCTGATTCCTAAATCAACACAAACTAAATAATAGTGTTACATTCCACTGCCTAAATGTAGGTGCAGACATTGATGTATATCCATAGTCTCTTTGTGATTTACAACTGAAAGGTATTTAACAACTAGAAAATGAATCACATGTGCGATGCCTCTTGATTTAATAGTCCAACTCATTCCCCCACCCAGCTGCTATCCCCAACTATAAAGCATTGCTGGAGAAAATCACATAACCAGGGATGATGCTACTACAAATTCATGATCTTCAACCTCAGCTGGGCCTGAAATGTGCCAGGCAGCTCTAGACAGATAACTCCTCTATACCCCTCAGTGGCTATTCCAAATTTTCACCACTCTTAAGCCTTCTACACCTCTCCCCCATCCTACCATCACTGACACCTCCTATTTCACACACACACACATGCTCAACAGATGACTTTTTTTGTGTTTTGCTGTGAAAATAAATTTAAATGCAATCATGTAGGAATTCCTCAGCTCCTCACTTGCCACCATCGTGAATTTATTTGTAAACATGCTTATTTTTATGTCTTTACCTCCTGGATCAGTTAAAAAAATGCCCATCTCTGTGTCCAAAGCTAATCTTTTTATCTGTACTCTGGGCTCCCTCCCAACTCTATGATATCATTCCACTGACTAATTTCCCCCATTCCTAAATTTTCAATCTTCCCTTCTCTACTGGCTCTTTCTCTTTAGCTCATTCCCTTAAACAACTCTATTATTTAAAATTATCTTTTAACCCATGTCCTCCCTTAACTACCCCCCTACTCTTCTTCCTTTTAAAGTCAAACTACTGGAAAAAAAGACCTTTATATTCCTTGAGTTCCTTCCTCTCTTCATCTATTCTTTGGAATCTTCCTTGGACCACATGTTCACAGAATGGAATTAATCATAACCCTTGGCTCCTTACATATTCATTGCTACTTCAACCCACTTTTAATAATTTAGTTAGTTGGTCCGACAACCTGCTCTCTCCTCTTCTCTATCCCGTCTCAGACTTTTCCTTCCAGGTTTTTCCTGAAAAGCACTCCCTTAATGAATCTCTTAACCTGAATTCTCATCTCAACTCAGCTTCTAGGAAACCTGACAAGACACTAAGGATGACAGAACAGAAAGATAAAAAAGAGCCTGAAACATCAGTGAAATCTTGGACTCACCATATTAATCCTGAACTATTTACTTAACTCTGGACTTCTTATTACATAAGAAAAATAACTCATTATTTTGTTAAGCTCCTGTAGCTGGGTTTCCCAGACTTGCACCTGAGCATAGTCCCTAAATGATCCACTCTGAAACCTAGCCTCTCCAGTCCAGATCACTCTTCTAAATTTTAGATATACACACCAACTACTTTAGTAATATCTCCATTTAGCACCTCAAAGCCAACCTGACCAAAACTGGAACTCATAAATTTCTCCCCAAATATACACTTCTTTCTATATCTTGAAAAAAAGTGAATGTCGCCTTGAACTGTTCACTTATCTCAAACAAAATCGCCAATTACAAACAGAACCCTGCATCCCCTACCATTCCCTTTCACATCTCTCTTCTGTCATGTTCCCCTGTACCATGCTGCCCCAGGTCGATTCAATCACTGAGTCCAGTCCCGTGGATTCTGTCTCATACATATACCTCAAATATATTCTTCCCTCACCATTTCCATTGCCAACGTCACTGCCTTACTTCAGGTCCTCAGCATTTTGCTCTTTGAAAACAGTCTTTTACCTGGTCTGCTTGCCTCCTAGCTTGATCTGCTCCAAATTCACTTCTTACCTGTACAAAGGACTTTGTTTTGGCAGGAGGCAAAAAAAATGTTCTCTCTTCCCACAAGTAGTCTACCATGGTAAAATAGGATAAATTTGAAGTGGCTTTCCTGAAAGAGAAGGAGAGAAACAAAGAGGAAGAAATGAGCTAAATTCTACATCTGGATGGACAAGATAAAGATTAAGGATATGTGTAGGAAAGAGGATCCATACATTGAACTAATTCAGTAGAAGCAGACACTTTGAGCCGAAGGCCTAGTAAATCCATCAACCCCTTCTCTTCCCTGCTCCTCCACCAAATCCCTAGAAAGACTGGGAGGGACATAGAACTTCCTCCACTTGTGGTTTGAACTTCCAGCAAATTTCATTTGACCGTCAAATGTCCTTGTACCTTGCTGACTGCTGTGTTACAACCCAAATCTATAACATTATTCCTCCTCTTAGAATTTTTCAATGAAAAACTCAAGAAAAATGCAAACATCTTAGTTTAGCCCTATGATCCAGCTATAGCAAACAACTCAGAGTTTACTACACCAACCTACCCAGGTCACACTATGTCATGCTTCCATGACTTTTTGCATGCTGTTCCCCATGCCTAGCACACCATTTTGTTCTACCCTTTCCTCTTTACTGATAAATACTATTTGTCCCAGACAATGCAGTTCAAGCCTTTTCTGACCTGCCAAGTCTAAATGCCCTTCAAATGGATTTCAGTATCACTCTAGGTGAACTTCTGTTGAAGCATTTCTAAAACTGTATAGTAATAGTTAGCAATGAACTCCTTAAGGGAAGAAAGTACAACCTGGTGTCCCTAGAATAGCTCTCAGCCTCATGCATAGAAAGTACCCTCTCCCCAAAGTTTGCTTACTGTGCTTTTTTTGCTACCATTTACTGAGGATTTACTATTTGCCAGGCTCTATAATAAGGGCTTTATGTACATATTTTTAATCCTCACAAAACCCTATGAATTAAAAACCATTATTATTAATCTCCATTTTATAAATGGGTAAAGTGTGCACAAAGAAGTTTAGTGATATATCCAAGTTCACACAACTAGTGACTCAGCACGCATCAGCAATCTACATACGTATTAATAATAATAAATATTTGTAAAAGTTGAAGTAGAAATGGCTGCATGAAATGCAGTAGAAATGGCTGCACGTGTAAGCTAAAAACTATACTCATTCGTTCACTCAACAAATATTTAATGAAGAAAGAGGGGTAGGAGATGGGGATCATGTAACTATACTTCAGTTTCTCTAAGCAAGTGTCTTATCCCTTTAAAAAAAATTCACAAAATAAGTAAAAATAATTAAATCCATTTTTCCCACTAATCCTCATGGGTTTTTTTTCTTTTTTTTTTTTGCAAGGTGTTAGTCAGTCTCTCTGCATGCAGTTGAAAAAGAGTGTTAATATCTCTACTGAAGTCCTGCCTAGTTTTATTGAAAATCAGCTATTCCATTTATTCTTTAAAAATTGAGATAATTGGTGAAGAAAAGGAAGAAAAAAACACAAAAAGAGTTCATCATGCATGAAATATTTGGAAAAATAGTAGCCATGTTAGTCAACTAACAACAAGAGGTGGAATGATTTAAAACTGAAAGTAGGGCTTCCCTGGTGGTGCAATGGTTAAGAATCTGCCTGCCAATGCAGGGGACATGGGTTCCAGACCTGGTCCGGGAAGACCCCACATGCCACGGAGCAACTAAGCCCATGTGCTACAACTACTGAGCCTGTGCTCTAGAGCCCGCAAGCCACTACTACTGAGCCTGCATGCCATAACTACTAAAGCCCACAGGCCTAGAGCCCATGCTCCACAACAAGAGAAGCCACCGCAATGAGAAGCCTACAACGAAGAGTAGCCCCTGCTCACCACAACTAGAGAAAGCCTGCACGCAGCAACGAAGACCCAACACAGCCAAAAATAAATTAATTAATTAATTTAAAAAATAAAACACTGGAATTGCAACCGAAACAAAAACCAGATAAATTCCAAGTTTCATGATGATAAATCTACACACAAAACAGCCCAACACCAACTGAAATGGATGTCCAATCCAAATACACAGCAAGAAGGAGGTGCATTCAAATAGCATTTAGTCTAAAGCTGAGTGTTCATTTGCCAAGCAAACAGGCCATTAAAAACCTGTGGTTTGGGGTGTTTTCAACTGAACCTGAATTTTCAAATATATAAATTAGTTTGCCTCCTTGGAAAGACATGATTTCCTGTTTTCAAGAGAAATGCAGGCTTCTAAAAGCTTATTTTAAAGGTTCAAAAGGCTACTTGGGCATCAAATAACTATTAAAAACAATATTTTGACCATTTAAGTGTAAACGAATCAGAAACATATGGATTAAATTTCCCTTAAATTGCACATGCTCTGAACTGAAGAGTATAAGCATGGGTGAAACCTGTTTTGGATTTCAGTGAGCCCAAAACACTCAAAAAATCATCTGAGATGTTCAGTGAACTCAAGAGTACAGCTGGATTCACCCATCCCTAATTCATCCCTATCCCATGCTTCTGGTCTTAATATAAGGAAGGGTGTAAGTACGTAAATAGCTTACAGGTAAAATGTCTAGACCTAAATTTAGAGGTAATTGAAAAAAAAGGGAGAGTGGAATAAATTTTTTAAATCTTTTCAAAACCTGTGCTTAAAGAGCAAGTCTTTCAGTTTTAAAGAAAATCTGAAATATTCTTTGGACTATATGATTTCCTTTTAAGTCTCTTTCTAATTAAAGATTTAACTCATATAACTCTAGGATGGAGACTAAAGTAAACTAACATTTTTATTTGAGCTTCCACTATGTGCCAGGCACTGTGCCTGACACTTTCACATGCATTCTATCTTTATTCAATCCCACCAGAAATCAGCTTAAGATTTCCGTTATGCACAGAAGAGACAAGGCATTTGTATTTCATTCAATTTTATTCTCATTTATTTACAATAAATGGCCCAAGACTAATGGGTCAACTGAAAAAAAAATATTACATTTTCCTCATCCAGTTAAGCTGATAATACTAAGAATTGAAGTCCTTAGCTACTAATAGAACTACAGGGAACTGGAGGACAGAATAGAAAGTGATTCAGAGCATATGTTTGGAGATAGTAAACTACTTAGTCTGTTTGTACCTCAGTCTTTTGTACTCTTCTATATAACTGGCGAAATAATACTCTCTAAGATCATTGTGAGTATAGAGTGAAAAGTTGTATCTAATGTGCCTTGAGTAAGTGCTCAATAAGTGATAACTATTACATAAGAAGTAAGTATATTCATATGCTCAATACTTATTTTCTCCAACAACCAGTCAGAGCCAGACTGTGTCACTATCTATAACCCTTCCCAAAATGATTCCCTCTGATCTCTCTCCAGACTCTGTGATGAACGCCTCACCAACCACACAGTAGATAATGAATGGTCCCCACACACCCAAAAGAGGTTACTTGGAACCACTTCCACCACAAGTTATAACTCTCCACCTCATGGTGTGTGCCTTGTGGGATGCCATGCTGGCTACATGAAGATTGGGGCTATTCTAGCACATGTCAGGTTAGAAGTTACCTGTGTCTAACAGCAGGGCCTGCCATGACTCAGCTTTTGCTGAGGTACAGCACCACTGTTATAGGAGCCTCCCTCTTCCCATGAAAATCCAGCTGGCCCCTCTACTACCAGTGTAGGGAGTTTACTGGCCTCCAAGAAGTCATAGCTCTTTCTCAAGTACCCCTCAGCTCCAGCACTCTGCTCATCTATGCTGCCATGGCTGGAGGAGGTAGCAATGTGCAGACATATTCAGGATTGCGCCAATGCTCAGATTTATTATCTCTGAGAAAGGAGAATAGACATCGACAGCCTCCTCCCCACCAAGCATTTATGCTGTCTTGTCTGGGGGCCATGCCTCTGCCTCCCTATGACCTCCAACTTTTGCTCAAGGAAGGAGATGGAAATGGATGGTGGGAGAGTTTCCAGAACCATATCACAATTTCATACAGGAAAATGAGCAAAGGTTTTTCTTTAACTGCTCTAACACCTCCCTGCATGCCCTTTTTCTTGGGAAAATGTCCCATTCTCCAGCACGGCAGCCCATGAGGTTTTCATAAAGTTCCTGTGCAGGTTTTAAACTTTTGAGTTATAGCAAACCTTGTCAAATTTGCTGGTTAGTCAACTTTCCATTGCGTGTCAGCAGTGAAAACCTGACTAGAAGAGGTGTTCTGGCCAGCAGGGATCTGTGAGTCACTTATCTCCATGAGCCGCATTAACTCAAGCACTCTGACAAATCCATACATAAGGTAATTATTTATAAATGCCTAGTGAGAGGCTGCACGCGGAGCGAAGGTGTTGAATGTTGTGTACTCGCCACAGGTAAGAATTTTAAGAGGCAACCTAATGACTTGAGAGCCTTCTAATTCTCATTATGTCTCTCATTGGTTGGTTGCTCTTTGTTTTAAGTTTGCAGGACCAGAACTAGCTTCAAATCATAGCTAAGAAGGTGAAAGTGACTGATACTTAACAGAGAGCCCACCCTTCAGCTATGTGCTCTCTGGAAGAAAACAATGGGAAAGTATGCCCTACCTGCAGCTCACTGACATTCAATTTTAGTTCATCTGTCAAAGGCAGATGTGCTACCAAAGTAGAATTCTGGGTGTTGCTTAAGCTTCCATACCCCATTATCCACAGTGTTACCACAGGCCAGTTTGGTGCAAAGCTGCAGGGTCACCTGAAATACTGGGTCACCATGGAAGGAGAAAAAAATCATTATTAGAGCTGCTGGCCTGGTCATAGAAGGTGACTGAGTGAAAACACAGGGCATGGTCATGGTGAAGGTCAGAGCAACCTCAGACATGATTTAAGATTGTCAATACCAGGGGTACATTTGTAAGACTCAGCATTGCAGAGGGGGATCTAGGAATTTACACTGGTGCCCTGGTATATTATAACTGTGATCCAAGGAATTCTGTCCACATCACAGAGGTCTCCAGCCAATGGACCTGGTGACTGTGAGGTTACCTCTAAGGGCACAGTTCCAGCCCTCAAAGAGACAAATGAGATTATCAGGACCTTGTAATAGCCCGGGTTAAGGTGGGTTGCTAGATATCTAGGAGACCCGACTAGAATACTAGGAAGGGTAACCAAGCAAGCTACCACACAGAAAGTGAAGCCCCCAAACTCCTGTCTTTCACATATTTCACCCTCTTGCCACTAGCCCCAACAGTCCACTCAAGTGCCCAAGTCAGAAACCTAGGCACCATATATGATGCCTCCCTCTCTCACCCCCTTATACCCAAATCAAATACCAGTGCTTTTGTTCTGCATCCTTAATGTCTTTCTTTTTAACATCTTTATTGGAGTATAATTGCTTTACAATGGTGTGTTAGTTTCTGCTTTATAACAAAGTAAATCAGCTATACATATACATATATCCCCATATCTCTTCCCTCTTGCGTCTCCCACGTCTTGTGAATTTGTCACTTCTTTCTATCCCCACTGTCACTACCTTAGTTCAGGACATCATTATCCTAACTAATCCCCATTTCTTACCACTACGTCTCCTATAGTCTGTGTTCTAGCTCTCCCCAATTACTTGTAGCTCCCTATATACGCCATGATCCCTCTTGCTTCTGGGGTTTGAACATCTTCACCTGACTAAGTACTACTCCTTCACTTCCTCAAAGAGGGTTCCCAATTCCCTAAGAGAGGGCTTGGTACCCCACTCCTATAATTGCAGACACTATAATAAGGGCGAAAAATACCATATTGCAGCTGCCTCTTTGCTTGCTTTTGTCTTTTTGATGAACTCTGTACTTCCAGCTCTTATAACACTGCCTAGAAGACAGCACACAATCAATATTTAATTAGTGGACTGGATTGGGTGGCTTGGGGACTACACACCTGACAGATTCTGAATAGATTATGTTTTTTTAATTAGACAAAAAATTAAAAATAGAACTCTCATATGATCCAGCAATCTGACTTCTGGGTATATATCTGAAGGAAATGTAATCAATACCTTGAAAAGATATCTGCACCCCCATGTTCATTGCAGCATTATTCACAATAGCCAAGACATGGAAACAACCTCTGTGTCCATCACAGATGAGTAGATAAAGAAGATATGATGTGTATAAATATATATATATATACACATACACATGCACACACACCATGGAATATTATTCAGTCATAAGAAAAGAAGGAAAACCTGCCATTTGTGACAATAACATGGATAGACCCTGAGGACATGGTTGCCATGGGTTGGTGGTTAGGGGAAATGGGGAGATGTTGGTCAAAGGGTACAGACTTCCAGTAACAAAATAAGTTCTGGCTATCTAATGTATAGCATCAGTGAACCAGCAGTAAACAACTAAAGAAGGCAAAGGAAAAAAAAAATACAAAAACAAAACACCAGGCAGAGGTAATAATAACTCCTCATCTAAACAGAGCTTCTTTAACTTTCTATGGTGGCAGGAAATAGTAATGATATTTGAAACTGAACATTACATGCTATCATCTGTTCAGACACTTCTTTTGGAGATTTCTATTTTTCACAAAGTCCTCTGGCCACTCATTCTAATACTGAGTCTAGATAAATATTTGCTCCAAGCTGACCATAAATTCACCTTCTCCTCGCACCCCCACACATAAATTGTCTTTGTCTTTCCACTTATCCCAAATCAAGGCTGTCCCAGGCATAAGAAAAACCAAAACCTAACCTCTTAACAAGTATTAACATGTTTGTTTGCTAAAAATGGAATCAAAACCTTCTTGCATACCTCTTTTAAATGGAAAGCTGAACAAGTTGAAATAAAACAACAATTTTACATAATATGAGGAAAAAAAGCAAAGATCCTCAGGGCACAGTAATGTTGCATCTAAAATTGGTCAGAAAGTAAGGATTCCTGGGTCCATTTTCATTAATTAGCTAATCAAAACACTTTCTGTTGATGTACTTGATATTCTTCCATGCACTGAGATTTGTCAAAATCTGCGAAACATGGTCAACTTCATGTCCTGTCTGTAAATCCTGGGCAGTTATCCTGTATGATTCTGCAGGGTGCTCACTACACAAAGATGCCCACCCAAAACAATGACTGGGGACTGAAATCCAGCCTGAACTCTGCTCAACAAGCTTTGTGCCCTAGCATGGGGCTTACCTCAGTCAGTGGACCAGACACCTCTTTCTAATCCACACAAAGGTACTTTATGGGTAGTAGATATCCTGTTTGAAAGGGTTAAGATTCAGATACTATCATAGCTCTCAAGTCACACTAGAAGATCAAACTTCTGAATTATATATTCCAGAGATCCCAAAGTCCCTCAACAATCTGACGGTATACCATTCTGCCCTCTAATGATCACGACTCTGAGCCTGAACCATTGAATGAATCCACTCAATCCCTGCCCATCAGATCCCTTGCTTATAGTGGAAAGTGCCAGACCATTAAACCATACAGAACAAGAAACAAAGGCTATAAAAGTCAGCTTGAGGCTAGAGAGTAAGCAAAATCCAAGCTTTTGTTTATATTTCAGACCTTCTTGATTCCAAGTTCTTTGAGTACACTTGTGCCTTTGGCTGGTAGTACAATTATCTCAACTCTCTGGGAACCCCATCTTTCCTGGGACTCAGCCCCTTAGATAACAGCCTTCTGAATGATTCCCTGGATCTGGTGGCAGTCTCATGTCTCCGCCTTTAATCTACTCCCCTCTGAGCCTAACTACCCTTTCTACTAGTGATGAATGTGAATTTTCTACCAGGCCCAAAATTCAGCCCAATATAGGGAAAGATTTGATGTGGCACAGATAAGTGAGGAGGCTGACAATATGGTGTATTTTATGGGCTCCAAAATACCAAACTTAACAAAAGTGTTTTTCTTTTTACATATTACTTTATTGTCTTTCTTAACTACTTGTCTTAAAAACCTCAGGGACTTCCCTGGTGGTCAAGTGGCTAAGACTCCACACTCCCAATGCAGGTGGCCCTGGTTCAATCCCTCGTCAGGAAACTAGATCCTACATACTGCAACTAAGAGTTTGCACACCACAACTAAAGATCCCACATGCCACAACTAAGACCCGGTGTACCCAAATAAATAAATATATATATATATTTTTTAATTTCATATAGTGAGACCAAAAGGAGTCATCATATCCTTACCTTTATTAACAATAAAAACAATAACAATAACAACTATCTGCTCTGGTGAAGACCATAGAGCTAAGTTTTAGGGAACAAAAATTTGTGAAACCCAGATCCTACCTGGAGTGTTCCCCAACAAATATTGAATCATGTCTCAGAACAGCTATCATTGGTGGGATGTTCTGGTCTTAGCCATGATGCCAGAGGAACTGCAGGAGGGCAGCAAGATTGAGAAAGCAGGCCTCTGCTTCAAGGTACCTGTTGGCAGTAGGACGGCAGTTTTATCACTGTTTCCCTAATGCTAGTCCTGTTGCTTAATTCTCTTCTCCCTCAGCAGACTCTTTCTAAACTCAACCCAATCTCTTTACAGTCTACAGACCTTGCCTTACCCACAACTTCTCACCTTATTCTCCCCTAAATACCACATTTGGTTTCTGTTTTTGCCTTTAAACTGACCCTTTACAACCATGACTCTTTTCCTTAGGACCCAAAATCATTTCTAGTTCAGGACCAGGATGCAAAATCTCTATAAGCTTTTCCAGGACCCTTTAACAAACTAGGTCTACCTGAAAAAGAATTCAGAATAACAATAGTAAAGATGATCCAAAATCCTGGAAATAGAATAGACAAAATACAAGAAACATTTAACAAGGACCTAGAAGAACTAAAGAGCAAACAAACAGTGATGAACAAAACAAAAATGAAATTAAAAATTCTCTAGAAGGGATCAATAGCAGAATAACTGAGAAAGAAGAACAGATAAGTGACCTGGAATATAAAATAGTGGAAATAACTACTGCAGAGCAGAATAAAGAAAACAGAATGAAAAGAATTGAGGAAAGTCTCAGAGACTTCTGGTACAACATTAAACACACCAACACGCAAATTAAAAGGGTCCCAGAAGAAGAAGAGAAAAAGAAAGGGACTGAGAAAATATTTGAAGAGATTATAGTGCAAAACATCCCTACTGTGGAACAGGAAATAGTTAATAAAGCCCAGGAAGCACAGAGAGTCCCATACAGGATAAATCCAAGGAAAACACGCCAAGACACATATTAATCAAACTATCAAAAATTAAATACAAAGAAAAAATATTAAGAGCAGCAACAGAAAATAACACACAACAGAATCTCCATAAGGTTAACAGCTGACCTTTCAGCAGAAACTCTGGAAGCCAGAAGGGAGTGGCAGGACATATTTAAAGTGAGGAAAGAGAAAAACCTACAACCAAGATTACTCTACCCAGCAAGGATCTCATTCAGATTCGACGGAGAAATTAAAACCTTTACAAACAAGCAAAAGCTAAGAGAACTCAGCACCACCAAACCAGCTTTACAACAAATGCTAAAGGAACTTCTCTAGGCAGGAAACACAAGAGAAGGAAAAGACCTAAAATAACAAACCCAAAACAATTAAGAAAATGGGAATAGCAACATACATATCGATAATTACCTTAAATGTAAATGGATTAAATGCTCCAACCAAAAGACATAGATTGGCTGAATGGATACAAAAACAAGACCCATATATATGCTGTCTACAAGAGACCCACTTCAGACCTAGGGACACATACAGACTAAAAGTGAGGGGATGGAAAAAGATACTCCATACAAATGGAAACCAAAAGAAAGCTGGAGCAGCAATTCTCATATCAGACAAAATAGACTTTAAAACAAAGACTATTACAAGAGACAATGAAGGACACTACATAATGATCAAGGGATCAATCCAGGAAGAAGATATAACAATTGTAGATATTTATGCACCAAACATAGGAGCACCTCAATACATAATGCAAATTCTAACAGCCATAAAAGGGAAAATCGACGGTAACACAATCATAGTAGGGGACTTTAACACCCCACTTACACCAATGGACAGATCATCCAAAATGAAAATAAATACAGAAACACAAGCTTTAAATGATACATTAAACAAGATGGACTTAATAGATATTTATAGGACATTCCATCCAAAAACAACAGAATACACATTTTTCTCAAGTGCTCATGGAGCATTCTCCAGGATAGATCATATCTTGGGTCACAAATCAAGCCTTGGTAAATTTAAGAAAACTGAAATCATATCAAGTATCTTTTCCGGCCACAATACAATGAGACTAGATATGAATTACACGAAAAAATCTGTAAAAAATGCAAACACATGGAGGCTAAACAATACACTACTTAATAACCAAGAGATCACTGAAGAAATCAAAGAGGAAATCAAAAAATACCTAGAAACAAATGACAGTGAACACAAGATGATCCAAAACCTATGGGATGCAGCAAAAGCAGTTCTAAGAGGGAAGTTTATAGCAATACAATCCTACATTAAGAAACAAGAAACATCTAAAATAAACAACCTAACCTTATATCTAAAGCAACTAGATAAAGAAGAAGAACAACAAAAAAAAACCCCAGGGCTTCTCCGGTGGCACAGTGGTTGAGAGTCCGCCTGCTGATGCAGGGGACGTGGGTTCGTGCCCCAGTCTGGGAGGATCCCACATGCCACAGAGCGGCTGGGTCCGTGAGCCATGGCTGCTGGGCCTGCACGTCCGGAGCCTGTGCCCTGCAACGGGAGAGGCCACAGCAGTGAGAGGCCCGTGTACTGCAAAAAAAAAAAAAACCCAAAGTGAGCAGAAGGAAAGATAGCAAAGATCAATAAAAGTAAAAGCTGGTTCCTTGAGAAGATAAACAAAATTGATAAACCATTAGCCAGACTCATCAAGAAAAAAAGGGAGAAGACTCAAATCAATAGAATTAGAAATGAAAAAGGAGAAGTAACGACTGCCACGGCAGAAATACAAAGGATCATGAGAGATTACTACAAGCAACTATATGCCAATAAAATGGACAACCTGGAAGAAATGTACAAATTCTTAGAGAAGCACAACATTCCAAGACTGAACCAGAAAGAAATAGAAAATATAAACAGACCAATCACAAACACTGAAATTGAAACTGTGATTAAAAATCTTCCAACAAACAAAAGCCCAGGACCGGATGACTTCACAGGCAAACACTATCAAACAGTTAGAGAAGAGCTAACACCTATCCTTTTCACACTCTTCCAAAATATAGCAAAAGGAGGAACACTCCCAAACTCATTGTGCGAGGCCACCATCACTCTGATACCAAAATCAGACAAGGATGTCACAAAGAAAGAAAACTACAGGCCAATATCACTGATGAACACAGATGCAAAAATCCTCAACAAAATATTAGCAAACAGAATCCAACAACACATTAAAAGGATCATACACCATGATCAAGTGGGGTTTATCCCAGGAATGCAAGGATTCTTCAATATACGTAAATCAATCAATGTGACACACCATATTAACAAACTGAAGGAGAAAAACCATATGATCATCTCAATAGATGCAGAGAAAGCTTTCGACAAAATTCAACACCCATTTATGATAAAAACCCTGCAGAAAGTAGGCATCGAGGGAACTTTCCTCAACAAAATAAAGGCCATATATGACAAACCCACAGCCAACATCGTCCTCAATGGTGAAAAACTGAACCCATTTCCACTAAGATCAGGAACAAAACAAGGTTGCCCACTCTCACCACTATTACTCAACAGAGTTTTGAAAGTTTTAGCCACAGCAATCCAAGATGAAAAAGAAATAAAAGGAATCCAAATCAGAAGAGAAGTAAAACTGTCACTGTTTGCAGATGACATGATACTATACATAGAGAATCCTGAAGATGCTACCAGAAAACTACTAGAGCTAATCAATGAATTTGGTAAAGTAGCAGGATACAAAATTAATGCACAGAAATCTCTAGCATTCCTATACATGAATGATGAAAAACCTGAGAGTTAAATTAAGAAAACACTCCCATTTACCACTGCAACAAAAAGAATAAAATATCTAGGAATAAATCTATCTAAGGAGACAAAAGACCTGTATGCAGAAAATTATAAGACACTGATGAAAGACATTAAAGATGATACAAATAGATGGAGAGATATACCAACTGTTCACTGCAGCTATATTTACAATAGCCAGGACACAGAAGCAACCACTGCGTCCATCAACAGATGAATGGATAAAGAAGATGTGGCACATATATACAATGGAATATTACTCAGCCATAAAAAGAAATGAAATTGAGTTATTTGTAATTAGGTGGATGGACCTAGAGTCTGCCATACAGAGTGAAGTAAGTCAGAAAGAGAAAAACAGATACCGTATGTTAACACATATATATGGAATCTAAGAACAAAAAATGGTCATGCAGAACCTAGGGGCAAGACGGGAATAAAGACACAGACCTACTAGAGAATGGACTTGAGGATATGGGGAGGGGGAAGGATAAGCTGGGACAAAGTGAGAGAGTGGCATGGACATATATACACTACCAAACGTAAAATAGATAGCTAGTGGGAAGCAGCCGCATAGCACAGAGAGATCAGCTCCGTGCTTTGTGACCACCTAGAGGGGTGGGATAGGGAAGGTGGGAGGGAGTGAGATGCAAGAGGGAAAAGATATGGGGACATATGTTTATGTATAACTGATTCACTTTGTTATAAAGCAGAAACAACACACCACTGTAAAGCAATTTTACTCCACTAAAGATGCTAAAAAAAAACACACCAAAAACTAGGAGCCTTCTAGAGATGTTGACTGACATTTACTCAATTCATATTATAACCAGTTTTGCACTACTCTGGTGGGACCCAGGAAGGCTTGAATTTTCCTTCTACTGTAGACCTGTTGTCTTTCTAGATGGATCTAGACTGAAATGTTGTGTCTTTGGAGATTGAAATCCACCATGACTTCACTTGCTTTTCTCAGTAGCACTATTTTTGGCTGCATCATCCCTGTGATCCACATGTTAATATCATTCATCTTGCCCTCCCATGATTCTAGTGCTTTCATAACTCAGTTACAGTTTTTGTTGTCTGAGGGAGTAGCCTTAGGATAAAGTTGATGTTGTATATGGCAAAAAGAAAAGAAGGAAAGATCCTGGGTCCTTGATGAACTTTTTTATTGTGGTAAAATCATATAATACAAAATTTGCCATTATAACCATTTTTAATTGTACAATTTGGTGGCATTAATAACATTCACAATGTTATACAAGCATCATCACTCTCTTTTTCCAAAACTTCTTCATCATCCCAAACAGAAACTTTGTAACCATTCAGCAGTAGTTCCCATTCTCCCTCCTCTCCAGCCCCTGGCCACCTTTAATCTATTCTAAATATTTCCTTTTTTATTGAAATATAGTTCGTTTTCTAGATATTTCATATAAGTAGAATCATACAATATTTGTCCTTTTGCGTCTGGCTTATTCCACCTAGCATAATGTTTTCAACGTTCAAGGTTTGTGAAGTACCCATTATCAACAGTGTATTCATGATTTAATTCATATTTTGTGTATCTGGTTGTAAATTTTGTATAGCATTTAATTTGATACTTTATATAAATCCATTTGATTTGAATACTGTGGTGTGTGTGTGAGTGTGTGTGTGCGTGTGTGTCTGTGTGTGTGTGTGTGTGATGTGTGTACACTTTAGTTCCAAGCACCTTGGGAAACATTCTACAAATAACATAAATAGATATAAATGTATAAGGCTTATTTATTTATTTTTTGCAAAGTGATACATCCATTCCTCTATTTATTAAATTACTGGTTTTGGTGTTAGGTAGAGATCTTTGTAGATCGATTTCAGAACAGAATTAAAATATTGTGAAAATTACAGCTTAATAAATGTTTATTGTAAAAAAAAAACTTCGGAACTCCATTCTATCAGAATTTCATTGCATTTTTTATTGCCGAAAAATAAATATTCCATTGTATGTATATACAACATTTGCTCATCCATTCATCTGTTTATGGACACAGATTATTTACATATTTTGGCTATTGTGAATAATGCTGCAATGAGCACTGACATACAAGTATCTGAGTGTCTGCTTCCCACTCTTTTGGTTATATACCTAGGAGTGAAATTGGTGGCTCATATGTTAATTTCATGTCATGTCTAGCTTTTTGAGAAATTACAGAGTTGTTTTCCAGAATGGCTGCACCATTTTACTTCCCCACCAGTAACATATGAGGATTCCAATTTCTCCACATCCTTGCCAATATTTGTTACTTTCATTTTTAAAAAGTATTATTATAGTCATCCTAGTAGGTGGGAAGTGGTATCTCATCGCATTTTTGGTTTGCATTTGTCTAATGCCAAATGATATAGAGCATATTTTCATGTTGGCTATTCATATCTCTTCTTTGGAAAAATGTCTGTTCAAGTTCTTTAAGTTTTTATCTTTTTGTTGTTGAGTTGTAGGAGTTCCTTATATATTCTGGATATAAACTCTGATCACAGATATTATTTGCAAATATTTTGCAGGTTATCTTTCCACTTTCTTGACAATGTTCTCTGATACATGAAAGTTTTTAATTTTGATGAGGTCCATTTTAACTAACTTTTTTGTTGCTTTTGGTGTCATATCTAAGAATCTACTGCCAAATCCAAGGTCATGAAGATTACCCCTTTGTTTTCTTCTAAGAGTTTTACGATTTTAGCTCTTATATTTAGGTTGTTGGCTCAATTTAAGTCCATTTTTGTATATAATGTGAGGTACAGGTCCAACTTCATTTCTTTACATGTGGAAATCCAATTGTCCCAGCACCTCGATTGAAGAGAATATTCTTTCCCCATTGAATGGACTTGGTACTCACGTCAAAAATCAACTGGCCAAAAAAAAAAAAAAAAAATCAACTGGCCATAAATATATGCATTAACTTCTAGAATCTCAATTCCATTCTTTTGGTCTATATGTCTAGCTCTATGCCATGATGACTTTTTGAGTGGCTGAATTAACAAAGCCTGAAGGCCACTATATTCGTTTTCTATTTTTGCTATAACAAATCACTACAAACTTGGTGGCTTAAACAAAAACAACTTTATTACTTATAGTTCTAGAGGACAGGGGTCCAAAATGGGTTTCACTATGGTAAAACCAAGGTGTCGGCAAGGCTGTATTCTTGTCTGGCAACTCTAAGGAAGAATTCATTTCCTTTTCTTTGCCTGATTCTAGGAGCCAACCACATTCCTTGCTTCACGGCCTTCTTCCGTCTTCAAACTAATGAAGGTAGATCAAGTCCTTCTCACATTAAATCACTCTGAATTTTATTCCATCATCATGTCTCCTTCTTTGACTCGGACCCTCTTCTGCTTCCCTCTTCCACTTCTAAAGACCCTTATGATTACACTGGACTCATCCAAATAACAAAGGATAATCTCCCTGTATAAAGTCAGCTGATTAGCAACCTTAATCCCCCTTTGCATTATAAGATAACATTTCACAGGTTTTGGGAAACAGTAGACACTTTGGGGGAGCCATTATACTGCCTTCCATAACCATTCTGGTTCTGGATTTGTAGTCATTTGGTACAATAAATTTCCCTATAGTTAAAGCCTACATAATTTGAGGCTGGGCCTGATTTATTCACCATATTCTCCCTATTACTACTCAGCACAGTGCCAGGAATATAGTTTTTGATTGATATATACTATCCAAAGATATATTCATTGATTACCTTCATACCCAGATAGTTTAGGCCAGTGATTTTCAAACTAGGTCTAACAGAATCCTAAAGTTCCATTGCTGTGCCATAGGGACCATTTGAGGTAGGAGGGGAAAATGATGAAGAGGAAACTGAGTTGGGCCCCCACTCCTAGCCTAACTTTAAGCAAAGCAGTTTGCCTTTATCTATTTCATATTTTGCAATTCTGTGTCACAACTTTATTCACAAGAAGGGATTCTACTGCTACAGGAAGTTTAAAAAGCACTGGGATTAGGTCACTGAAAACATAACACAATTCACAATGTTTGCTTCATGAAGATGTTGATTTCATAAGATAAACTGAACCAGCTGTCTAGGTGAGTTACCCCTGTAACAAACGAGAAGGACGTGCTTCATGTGGTGCCCAGCTGAAACTGAGTTGAGTAGAACTGGAGCGTGAGATAGTCTCTTTAGAACTCAGCATTCATTCTAAATATAGTTTTGTGTTCAATCCCCCAAATATTTTCTTCCATTTAAGCAATTCCCTTGGCCCTGTAAGTTGCACAAAGCTCCCTGGAATTCAGTTGGAAATGAACTGAAGCTACTGAGAGAAGAAAAACAATAGTGAGCATTATTAAGTGCTTACTTACTCTGTGCCAGGCACTGTGCTAAGCAATTTACATACATTATCCCACATGTGTATACAATTTTTGCCATAAACCTGCAAAGTATACCTTTTATCTCCATTTTGCTGATAAGAAAGCTGGGACTAATAAATATTAAGTATTCTGCCCAAGGCCACAAAACTTGTTAAGAGATCTTTTAATAGTCCCCCACACACTGCTCTTAAAGACACCAATAAGAATAGGTGACCATTTGTCTTGCTGTCCTAAAATGACCCTTTCATTTACATAATGTCCAGAAGTATTCACAGAGATTTCAGATTTATAGTTATGTTTAAGTGAAAAGTAAACTTTATACAGTGGAAAATCTTCGTAAAGACCATACCTTCACTAAATATAAAATTTCTGGTTTAGAATAATCAGTAAGTTATTTGCTGAAATCTCCACAAAGAATCTAGTATTCTTCCTGAGTAAAGCATAGTTAGCAGTTGACCAGAGGCATTTTAGAAGAGATTAACAACCTACTCTGAGAGCAATCAAACCTGGCTTTGTGTTTGAACTCCAGCTGTGTGACCTTGAGGAAATTCTTAACTTTGCTAAACTGATGTGTTCTCACATGTTAAATGGGGGTGATAATAGTGGCATTGAGAGGAATAAATAAGGAAATGACAATTGGAAGTGTCTGAAATAGTCCCAGTCATACAGTAAACACTCAATAGATATGGTTATTAGTATAACTGAAACATTTGTAAAGCTTTTGGATATGAATTTTAAATATCAGTTCTCATTGTACAGTAGTGGTAATAATTAGTAGCAATGAGGATAAATTATTAAAATAGCAATAACTATTCCCTCTCTTTCCTGGTCATCTATTGTTCCCTCGACAGGAATGATAACATCAACATCAAATCTTCTATATATACTTCATTTTAAAAAACAACTCTCCTGGGGCTTCCCTGGTGGCGCAGTGGTTGGGAGTCTGCCTGCCGATGCGGGGGACACGGGTTCGTGCCCCGGTCCGGGAGGATCCCGCATGCCGCGGAGCGGCTGGGCCCGTGAGCCATGGTCGCTGAGCCTGTGCGTCCGGAGCCTGTGCTCCGCAACTGAAGAGGCCATAACAATGAGGGGCCCACGTACCGTAAAAAAAAAAAAAAAAAAAAAAAAACAACTCTCCTGTGCACTACATTTCCCTCTTAACTATAACTCAATTTTTATGCTCCCCATTAGAACAAAGATCTTCAAAATCATGTTTATACTCATTGTCCATACTCTCCTCCCATTCTCTCTTGAAACCACACTAAAGAGCTTTTTTTCTTCCTAACACCTCTTTGAAAACTACTTTTGTCAAGATCACCAAGGACCTCCTCATTATCAAATCCAGTGCTCATCTTATTTGTCCTTTAAGCAGCATTTAACACAGTTGACCATTTTTTCCTTTTTGAATCGTTTTCTTCACTTGGCAACCATAACAGCACTCTCTTGGTTTTCCTTCTACTCTCTCAGTTCTCTCAGGTCTCCCTTTCAATCTTCTCTACCGGTTCTGACTCATCTTCTAGAATTGTAAGAGTGCCCTGGGCCTCAGATCTCTGTGTCCTTTAGCTAACCCCCCTCTCTAGTGATCTTATCCAAGTCCATACTTTAAATAACATGTAGAGACTAATAGCTTGTAAATGTATATCTCTAACTCCAACCTCTCCCTTGAATTCCAGATTGGTATATCCAATTGACTACTGGACATCTCCATTTGGCTGCCTAGGAGATATCTCATATATAACAATTCCCAACCTGGACTCCTGTTTTCCAATTTCTACCCCCTGCCTCCACCCTTCCTTAACTCTGTACATAGCAATTCCATTTTTTAAGGTGCTTAGGTCAAAAGCTCCTTTGACACCCTCTCACACCACTCTCAGACACATCTAATACATAAGCACGTCCTATTAACTCCACTTTCAGCCTGACTTCAGTTTAATAATTTACCCTACAATCTAATAAGCAGCCAGAGTATCCCTTATTTTAAAATTTATACCAGATAGTGTCACTCCTTTGTTTAAAAATCCTATAGTAGCTTCCCATCTCATTCAGAATAAAGTCCAAAGTTCTTACTAATGTTGCCCCTATTTCTCTGATTTCATCTCCCAGTATTTTTCTTCTAGCTCACCCCACTCTAGCCAGACAGAACTCTGTAGTGTTCCTGAATACTTCAAGATTTTACACTAGCTTTTCTCTCTGCTTGAAACATTCTTCCCACTTATTTCTATATACCCTGCTCCCTCATTTTATTCAAGTGTCTGTTCAAATGTCACCTTATCAGAGAAACTGTGAAAGAGTCATTCCTTCTTTTTTCTTCATAACAGTCATCACTACCTGGAATATTAATTTTTTATTACCTGTTTTCCTCATAGCAATGTAAGTTTCATAAGTCCATGGACTTTGTCTTTATTATTAATTGCTATAGCCTAAATGCATAGAACAGTACATGACAAACAGTAGAAACATTCATAAATATTAGTTGAATTAATAAATCATTTGATAATCCCCTACTATGTAACCATTATCTTAGTATGTCATTACAACCAACTTGGGGTTAAACGCTTGAGCATTGGTATCAGAATATCATGAGTCTGATGCTAACTCTTCTACTAGTTATATCAAGTTGGACAAGCTTTTGCCTCTCTGAACCTCAGTTTCTTCATCTGTATAATAGGAAATAATATCTATTTCATGGTATTATTGTCAAGATTGAAAGGGATAATGTATGAAGAGCTTTACACAATGCCTAAACATTGTATAGCATTAATATAGATAAGAAAACTAAGAAGCAGAAAGGTTAAAAACCCAAAGTTAAACAGATAGGTTATAAAAATAGAAGGAGAGTAGGCTAGGATATGGAATCTAGAGCTCTAACGCTCGATGGTTTACTTATTTGTGTTGTACTGATTCTTCTTGAAACTAACTCTAGACAAGCAGATTTTCCCCCTCCATTTGTTCCTATATCTAAAAAGCAAAATGAAGCTTTTGTTTTTGAGTTTTATGAGATCCTGTTGAGGTGTCCTGTTTTCTGGAATGACTACTATCAACTTTCTATTTTCATTTATTCATACTACTAACATATGACCAGGAACTTGTAATCTACTTGGGAACATAAGCCATGTGTTTTGATTACAAGAAAATCAGGAGAACTGAGAGAGTACTAAGGAAATTCAGGGACAAGAGTCATACCTTTACCTCTTTGTAGGTGAGAACACTCTCCTATTCCTTTCCTCACTCCCAATCCATATGGCAGTTTCTTTGTAAAGCCTTTGCTATGGAAACACAAATACCTACTTACTTTTCTCCTATGTGTTAAGGATTCTTGTCTAAGTTCCTAACATCAACTTCTTAAAACAAAAATGCATAGATAATCTTTCGGGGAGTAAACCAGAGTGCTTACTATTCACCTCATCTGGTTTGCACACTCTTAAGTGGTGCCTCTGGGTACACTATGAAAAGAGCTTTAATTAAGAGCAAACACGCTTGGATTTTGCTTATCTTGAGTTCAATAATCAGACTAAAGAGTTCATGAAGGGGAAAGAAAGCAGATACTTTTTTCCAAAAGCTTTTTGACTACTTATGCAGTTACCAAAAAAAAAAAAAGTTACATATATTGTATAGGATTATTTACGACCTCTGGAGAGGAAGAACATGCATTAGTGTGCATGGATACTGTCACGTGTTAAAATACACTTGCAGTGGGCCTGTAACTATAGAATTCTGAGGTTGAATTTCAGAGTTTATTGGGTTAGGGGAGTGATTCATAGGGATGTTGATATTTTGGCATTTTCTATTCAACATGGGAATTCAGAGATTATCCTAGGAGAAACTAAGGGGAAAGCTATATGTCTCAACTTTTATTTCTAATGAGGGCAAATTTGCAGGGATGTCAAGAACTGGATAGTCCATTTGCCAAATCTCTATTTTAAATACACACTTTTTTTTGCCGTCTTATTCCCCTGAAAAAGGTGTTGCCAAGAGTCATTCCTGTCATCATGTCTAGTGCCAGCACTGTCCAAATAAGAAGCTGCTCAGTGTTGAGAAAGAACTGGCTTCAGAGGCACATGTGATATATTAGTGTTGGAAGCATTCCCATGTGGAAGCCTCTATGCTTCACACTGAATAAAAGTGTATGATATTTACCACCACTTAATCCAAAGACCCCCCTCCTCCTTCTATTTGTGGTAACTGCACTGTGTTTTTTGTTTTTGTTTTTTTTTTTTTGTAACTACATCTGGACTGCAAATATTTTTTTTTAAAAAAGGTACATTAGTTATAAGTATGGTGGTTCTTCCCATTACTGCTTTCACTCAAAAGCCTGGAACTCTTGCTTATGATCTTATCTCCCAAAGCAAAACCTCTAGGCAAACCTCTCTAAGCCTCAGAATTCACATTGGAAAATTAGGAATTATAATATCCACCACACACAAAAAAAATGTTGCCATGATTAAAAGCTATAACCTCCATTATACCATGTAGCACATACACAATAAATGCTAATTGGGAATATAAATAAATGCTAGTTGGAAGGTAAGTAGAGTGCAGAGGTTTGTAAGCAAATATACCTAATTTCTAGCCTGCTCTACCATTTATAAACTGTGTAACCTTGACCATCTTAATTTCTCTGAGCTTCAATTTCTTTCTCTTTAAATTGGAATGATATATTACCTATCACATGTCTCATAGACATGTGATACTTAAATGTGATAATTCATCTAAAATGCTTACCACAGTGTCTGACACATTGTATATTAACCATTATTATTAATTCATTACTTTCTGAATGCTTGTATAGACAGCATATTTTAGCATACTTTCAGAAAAATCTTCTGTGAAACAAGTTCATTTATTTTCTTATATCAAGCATCTTTTCTGACCACAACGCTATGACATTAGAAATCAGTTACAGGAAAAAACACGTAAAAGACACAAACACTTGGAGGCTAAACAATATGTTACTAAATAACCAAGAGATCACTGAAGAAATCAAAGAGGAAATAAAAAAATACCTGGAAACAAATGACAATGAAAACACGACATCCAAAACACATTGGATGAAGCAAAAGCAGTTCTAAGAGGGAAGTTTAAAGAAATACAAGCCTACCTCAAGAAACAAGAAATATCTCAAATAAACAATCTAACCTTACACCTAAAGGAACTAGAGAAAGAAGAACACACAAAACCCAAAGTTACCAGAAGGAAAGAAATCATAAAGATTAGAGCAGAAGTAAATGAAATAGAAACAAAGAAAACAGTAGCAAAGATCAATAAAACTAAAAGCTGGTTCTTTGAGAAGATAAACAAAATTGATAAACCATTAGCCAGACTCATCAAGAAAAAGAGGGAGAGGACTCAAATCAATAAAATTAGAAATGAAAAAGAAGTTACAACAGACACTGCAGTAATACAAAGCATCCTAAGAGACTACTACAAGCAACACTATGCCAATAAAATGGACAACCTGGAAGAAATGGACAAATTCTTAGAAACATATAACCTTCAAAAAGGTCATATACAACCAACCCACAGAAAACCTCATTCTCAATGGTGAAAAACTGAAAGCATTTTCTCTAAGATCAGGAAAAGACAAGGTGTCCACTCTCACCACTATTATTCAACATAGTTTTGGAAGTCCTAGCCATGGAAATCAGAGAAGAAAAAGAAATAAAAGGAATCCAAATCAGAAAAGAAGAAGTAAAACTGTCACTGTCTGCAGATGACATGATACTATACATAGATAATCCTAAAGATGCCACCAGAAAACTACTAGAGCTAATCAATGAATTTGGTAAAGTTGCAGGATACAAAATTAATGCACAGAAATCTCTTGCATCCCTATACACAAATGATGAAAAATCTTAAAGAGGAATTAAGGAAACACTCCCATTTACCATTGCAACAAAAAGAATAAAATACCTAGGAATAAACCTACCTAGGGAAACAAAAGACCTGTATGCAGAAAACTATAAGACACTGATGAAAGAAATTAAAGATGATACAAATAGATGTAGAGATATACCATGTTCTTGGATTGGAAGAATCAACATTGTGAAAATGACTCTACTACCCAAAGCAATCTACAGATTCAATGCAATCCCTATCAAATTACCAATGGCATTTTTTACGGAACTAGAACAAAAAAATCTTTTTTTTTCGTTTGCGGTACACGGGCCTCTCACTGTTGTGGCCTCTCCCGTTGCGGAGCACAGGCTCCGGATGCTCAGATGAGATATAATGGAGAAAAGACAGTCTCTTCAATAAGTGGTGCTGGGAAAAATGGACAGCTACATGTAAAAGAATGAAATTAGAACACTCCCTAACACCATACACAAAAGTAAACTCAAAATGGATTAGGGACCTAAATGTAAGACCAGACACTATAAAATTCTTAGAGGAAAATATAGGAAGAACATACTTTGACATAAATCACAGCCAGATCTTTTTTGATCCACCTCCTAGAATAAGGGAAATAAAAATAAACAAATGGCACCTAATGAAACTTAAAACCTTTTGCAAAGCAAAGGAAACTACACACAAGACGAAGACAGCCCTCAGAATGGGAGAAAATATTTGCAAATGAAGCAACTGACAAAGGATTAATCTCCAAAATATACAAGTAGCTCATGCAGCTCAATATCACAAAAACAAACAACCCAATCCAAAAATGGGCAGAAGACATAAATAGACATTTCTCGAAAGAAGACGTACAGGTGGGCAACAAACACATGAAAAGATGTTGAACATCACTAATCATTAGAGAAATGCAAATCAAAACCACAATGAGGTTTGATCAACCTTACACTGGTCAGAAGGGCCATCATCAAAAAATCTACAAACAACAAATGCTGGAGAGGGTGTGGAGAAAAGGGAATCCTTTTGCACTGCTGATGGGAATGTAAACTGATACAGTCACTATGGAAAACAGTATGGAGGTTCCTTAAAAAATTAAAAATAGAACTACCATATGACCCAGCAATCCCGCTCCTGGGCATATACCCTGTGAAAACCATAATTCAAAAAGACACATGCACCCCAATGTTCACTGCAGCACTATTTACAATAGCCAGGTCATGGAAGCAACCTAAATGCCCATTGACAGACAAATGGATAAAGATGTGGTACATATATACAATGGAATATTATTCAGCCATGAAAAGGAATGAAACTGAGTTATTTGTAGTGGTAGATAGACCTAGAACCTGTCATATAGAGTGAAGTAAGTCAGAAAGAGAAAAACAAATGCTGTATGCTAGCATGTATATATGGAATTTTAAAAAGCGGTGCTGATGAAACCTGTGGCAGGGCAGGAATAAAGATGCAGACGTAGAGAATGGACTTGAGGGCATGGGGGGCGAAAGGGAAGCTGGCATGAAGTGAGAGGGTAGCATTGACATATATACACTACCAAATGTAAAATGGATGGCTAGTGGGAAGCTGCTGCATAGCACAAGGAGATCAACTCGATGCTTTGTGACGACCTAGAGGGATGGGGTAGGAAGGGTGGGAAGGAGGCTCAAGAGGGAGGGGATATGGGGATACATGTATACATATAGTGGATTCACTTTGTTGTACAGCAGAAACTAACACAACATTGTAAAGCGTTTATACTCCAATAAAGATGTGAAAAAAAAAATTAAAAGCTTCAAACCTTCTTCTGGTTTCAGGAGTGAGTCAACATAGCTCCTTCACTGAGTGATTGCTTAGGAAACACTTTATAATTTGGAAGTGTTTCACAATATTATTCTTGATCATCATAACAACTACAGGTGGGAAGTATCAATAACTTCACCTTACAGACAGAAACTAAGGCACCAGAGATGTGAAATGACTAGAGTCTATGGTCACATAGTAACATCAGAACCAGAACTTGTACCTAGTTTCTCAGATGCCAAAGCCAACATTCTTTCCACTATACCAAAGTTTCATCCTAACCACGAATATCCCAATTTTGTAAAAGGGCTCTAGGAATCATAGGCCAGATATACCCAGGGAAGGGCAGATTAAGAGGTGAGAAACAAGAAACAGGGTAGAGAGTTCTTCTGGTAGAGCGTTTTTCTTCATCTCTACATATGTTTCACATCCTTACCCCCACACCCTCCTCTTCTTGTCCTCAATAATGATGGTGTTATAGTATGGGTTTTATTGGTTGTTAAGATTTGTTTTCATGAGTAAGATATTTTAATTGCTTTAATTCCCCCTTTACTTTGACTGGGTAGACCCATGAATTCTCTTCAAAATGGCTTTGAGTTTAACTGCAGCCTTTACAAAGTGGAACCTCAACAAATACCTACAGTGCTTTCCAGCAGGGCATGGGGAAGTAGTACAGGCAAGGGAGATTTCCATACAACACATGTGTTCTAAGTACAAAATTACAATAATTAGAGATGGCAAAGACTGAGCAGTCTATCTCCAGGAAGGTCAATGAAAGATTATGAAAATGTTTAGTCTAGGCCTGGTCCCATTCTCTTAATACCACATAAAGTGAACAAACCATATATGATTTCTCTTTCAGACTATTGCATGATCTAATCAAATGTAGTTTTAGCATATTTGTGCAATGTCATGACCCATAACTCTATCATATTTCACAATCAGTTCTTCCCACTGAAGCATTTGGGAATCTGAAAGTACAAACAAAACACACTGATGATCTATTCAAAGTTATTCAAAAAATATTTTGAGAGTCTATTATGGAGAAGGCCCTCTATTAGCACTGTTAGGTTTATAAAAATAGTTAAGGATAAGGCTAGCCCTCAGAATGAATGTAAAATCTAACAGGAAAATGTCACCTTTACCTATACTTATAATTCAAGACAGAATTTGTAAGTTGTGGAGAAAGGGCTGAGAATGAAAAGAGGAATTCATAACTAAATGTGAGCATTAGGGAGCCTTTCATAGAAGAGAAAGTACCTATACTGGGTTAGGATTTCAACTGGTATAAAAAAGGGCCAACTTTCAAATGAAGAGAAAAAATATATAAGCAAAAGTAAGAAAAAGTAAAGCATTTTCAGGGGATAATTTCATGCAAGTTTGCATGTCAGGCTAGAAGTACTGGCTCTATTTTGTAAACAATACAGAGCCAGCAGAGGAGTTTAAGGAAGGAAAGCCCAACAGGGAATGCTGACCATATATCAGGCACCAAGTTCAGCCTATTTCATATGAGTGTATACTTTAATCACCACAAGCTAAACATTCATAACACACTAAGATGGGGAAACTGAGGCGTAGGAAGGTTAAATACAGAATCAGCAATGGGAATGACATGAACAGAACTATGCTCCAGGAGAAGAGTCTCACAACAAAGTAGAAAGAACACTCATTTATTATGAGAAATAAGAAGGTGAGGAAAGGATGATTTAGGATCAGGATAATGACAAGCTGAGTCTGAAGTGAGTAAAACACAGCTAAGGGAAGATTTCCAAATAGCAATTTTAAAGGTAAGGATGGAATTGACTTGAGAGATCAGAGCTAGATATAGATTTGAAAGACATGCCTATAGAGATGATAGTTTAAGTCATGGGACATACAGGATCACAAAAGAGCAAATCAAGAGAAGACAATGGAAGACACAGCCTTGGGAAATATCACTCTTCAGGAGAGAAGAGGGAGAAGGCAGGAGAGTGAAGCAGAGAAAAAAAATGGAAAAGTGATAGAAAGATTAAGGTGGAGAATAGCAAAGCTCAAATTCCCATTAGATAATAATTTCAAATCTATCAACATAGTTGGAGTTAAAGATAAAGGGATGAAGGAAGCTGAGAGTGGAATAAGGAGGATAGAAAAAGTAAAAAGATTTGGAATAGGTGTTGTAGGGAATGCAACAGGGAATCAATCCGACAGGAAATGAAAGCAGCAATGAGGTCCAGCAAGGATATGTGGTGGGGTCAGGGAAAGGGATATTGTGACTTTTTCTAGGAATGCTGATAGCCTATGAACATAAGAAAGCAGGTAGTGAAATAATAAGTGGAGGTGAAAGGAGAATAGAGGGTGTGGAACCTATCATGGATCCCAGACTGAAAAGAGAGGCAAGTGAATTCTGCTTTCCCACTTGTCTCAACAATCCCAATTATGGCTGAAATGATTTTTTTTTTAATGCAAAGATCAATAGTACCCAAACTTTAAAAATCCAAAATAAGCATCCAAGCCAACCTTGTTTTCTTAGGCAAAACAGGTACATCAGCCATACTGAAAGACAAAAGTAATATATACATTGTTCAACAATGTGGAATTGGGCCAGATTTCCCCTCCAAGCTATCAACCAAATTCTGACTTTACATAAGTCCTATTGGCCTTCTCATTACTCTGTATGGAAGGCAGCTTGATCATGTAGAAAGAACTCACATTTGGAGTCAGAGAGATCTGCTTTATCATTTATTAGCAGGTGACATTTATGCTTCCACTTTGAGCTCAGTTTCTTAGAGACAGGGTTATATTACGTAGGTTGAGCGAGACAGCATGTGTAAAACAGTGAATATTTATTCCAAAGATATTTATTATTAAGTGCCTTTAATATGCCAGGGTCTGTGTGAGAAATTGTGATTAAAAGATGAGTAAGACACTGAGACACAGTTCTACACGCAAGGAACTAACAGTCTGGTAGAGATAACAGGCACTTAAGTAAGTACAATGCGATAATAATAGAAGCATGTGGAAGATGCGGATGGAACATAGAGGTGGGAATGAATATCCATTTTAAAAGGTGTGCAGGAGTATGGGTGTTTAGGAAAAACTTCCAGGAGAAAGTGACATCTAACATTTCCAAGTGCTCAATAGATGTTCCCTCCTCCTTACACATATATTTATTGATAGGACCTTGAAAACCTAAAGACAACTACTTCCAAAAAGGTTATTTCAGGAGAGGGGTTTTGAAGAGTTGCTTAAAAACTGATTATAATCCCTATGTGCTTTTCTCTTCTTTTTTTATTTTTTTCTAGAATCCTAGAACTTTCAAGCTGGAAAGGGCTGTAGAGTCCCAATCCAGATCTCAAAATTTTATAGGTGAAAACATCAAAACCCAGAGAGCTTCAGTTATATATTGTCCATGATCGCACAGCTGGCAGAGCTGACCAAAACTAAGCTCTCTCTTATTCCTATTTCACAGACCCAGAAACAAGCACCAAAAAAAAAAAAAAAAAAAAAAAAAAAAAAAAAAACTCAAAAAAAAAAAAAAAAAAAAAAAAAAAAAAAAAAAAATCCCTCTAGAAAAGTTTTTGGCTACTCCTCTTCCTCCTAAGGGTTCATTAGACCTTTCTATTACTATGATCTTGTTATAGTCCACTCACAATGACAACTCTTTCCTCTGTCACTTATCTCTCAGTTTCCTGAGAAATTAGATTAAATAATACTGATAAGAAATGCTAAATTATTGGGCTTCCCTGGTGGCGCAGTGGTTGAGAGTCCGCCTGCCAATGCAGGGGACACGGGTTCGTGCCCCGCTCCGGGAAGATCCCATATCCCACATGCCGCGGAGCAGCTGGGCCCGTGAGCCATGGCCGCTGAGCCTGCGCGTCCGGGGCCTGTGCTCCACAACGGGAGAGGCCACAACAGTGAGAGGCCCACGTACCGCAAAAAAAAAAAAAAAAGAAATGCTAAATTACCAATCTTTATTAATGCCAATGATAACTACGACCTTTAGATTATTTTACATTTTTTATAGATCCTAAACATTTTCCAGGCAGTATAACTAATGGCATAAATAATGCCTTGACCTACAACTTGACATGACACAATGGACAGGAAAAGCAGTTTTCATGCAATGTTTGTACCTTTTTAAAGTACAGGAACCACTTGGATTTTGAAGGCTGACACATGAGGAAAAGAGAGTGCTTCTGTCAATCATTTGATCTCTGAGATACCTATCTCATTAAAACCCAGGCTTTTTTGATGATCATATTGGCTGAGTGAAAACATACCCATGGTACTCTTACAAAACTATTATGAGCTAAGAATGCTTTTTATTTTGTCTTTAAACTTCCCTTTCTGAATATGTAAAATATTTTAAAAATCTTTTTACTTCCATCTTCATTTTTAAGGATAGTCTTTAATGTAAATAGAAAGAGGCTTATTTTGATTCTACAAAGAGAACTGAGGAATTCAGGTAAAAGAACTCTAGAATTTTAAGTTAGTTAAGGCTAAATCAAGTGTGTATTTTTTTGCTTATTTAAATGGCTGAGTGTTTTTGGTTTTGTTTTTGATGTAGGCCTACAACGATTCTGGTTGTCTACAAAGCCCAAATTTACTAGATAATTGCTAACTCTACAATTCACTCTATGTCTTAAATATTTAGCCAAAAACATACAGATAACTCTGCTGATTTAAGTTATTTATGAACAGTATAAATTCATGATTAGAATAAAAGAAAGGAAAAACTTGTGCTTAAACTGGTCAACAGCTCTCCCTCCATCTTCTTCGATAAGGGAGGCCTGAAAATTCGAACATCTACTTTTTACTTATCTCAAGAGTTACTTTAGAATAAGTATTTACAAATTCCCTCATACAAAGAATATGAAAATCTGTGTATTTCCAAAAGGGATGCAAAGAGCTAAAAATATTTTTCTTCTCTTCTTGCATGTTTGTAAATGTTCTTTCACAACTGCGGTGTCAAACAGTATTCAAGCATTATAATAAAGTGCTTATTGTCTATTTTATAGGGAATTATAGCTGCTTACCACATCCCAGTTGTCTCCAAGCATCCTACCAGTTTGGTAATAAACCATCGATAAAAAGGAATTAATTGAGGGAAAAAGAATCTGGTATTCAATTACTTAAAATACAAGCCACATTATCAAGAATGATGAAAGATGGCTAAGAGAAAGTAAGACACACAAACATCTTCTATTAGTACAGAAGAAAAAGAATGCATATTTCCTCAAAATAAGGGGGACAGTCAGCTATACCCAGTACCATCTAATTGAGGGCCATCTTAACTTTTTGGTTTTTTTCCTATTCCCATCCCACTTCTGGAAAAGGATCTATTCATAGTGGAGGATAAAGGTTATGAATAAGACTATTATAGAAAGTATGTAATTTAGAGCCATTATATCCTACATCTATATAATTTCTATAACTGTTTAGTATAAATAATAGAAAACACTTCAGTATGTTGGCTCTGTGTGTTTCCCCATTATACCATTTGTAAGTTACAATCATTCATTTTTAGCCTTAACTTTTCTTTGTACATGGTATTAAAAGCCACAGTCAAGTGAGATCAAGTTGGGATATACTTTATGCAAGGGTCATCTAGAAGCTTAAGTATACAAAAACAACCAACGCTTAGAAGCTAACTCATGTAATTGTTAGTTTTCTAGCTTCCATAACTTGTTACTAGGATTTTTTTTAATCTTAAAGTGCTTGCTAAACAACACTTGTTTAGGGATGAGAAAATCTAACAGATGTTTTGTGTTTTGCATTGTATTGTTCACATTCCCCTTTCTCAAAGACAGATCTATAGCCAATGAAGTTTAAGTATACTATAAAAAGCCTACCAATGTAGAAAGTGATTTGTCACCGTTATGTTCCACATGGCAGGCAAGCTAACTCCACTGTGAATTTTGCATCAGCCAATCAGAAGACTGATCAAGAGAATAGTTCAAGTTTTAGAAGTCTACTACAAAGGCATGTGTTAATCAATCATGTTCTAAATGGAGATTAACTCACAGAGAGTGGCATGGCTATTAGACCTTATTCGGCTGGGTTATATAGTGCAAAGAAAGCTGGATCTGCAGCCAAAATATCAATAGATAGGTTTGAGTCCTTCTCCATTGATGTGCTATTCAGCCTAAAGCAAGTCATTTAACCTCTTTGTATCCCAATTTCTCATGTTTTTTTCATCATCAAATGAAGCTAATTTATAAATAAGATAAGGCAGGTGGGGAACACTTTGAAAAATTGGAAGCTTCAAATAAACACAGATAATTACTATTGTTATTATCTAGGCATTTCAAGAAAATAATTTGGGCTTCCCTGGTGGCACAGTGGTTAAGAATCCCCCTGCCAATGCAGGGGACACGAGTTCGAGCCCCCATCTGGGAAGATCCCACATCCCGCAGAGCAACTAAGCCCGTGCGCCACAACTAATGAGCCTGCGCTCTAGAGCCCACGAGCCACAACTACTGGGGGGCCTGCGTGCCACAACTACTGAAGCCCGCGCACCTACAGCCCAAGCTCCGCAACAAGAGAAGCCACGCAATAAGAAGCCTGTGCACCACAACGAAAGAGTAGCCCCGGCTGGTCACAACTAGAGAAAGCCCTCGCACAGCAATGAAGATCCAACACAGCCAAAAATAAATAAATTTATTTTAAAAAAAAAAGAATTTTTAGCTGTATGCATACTATAGATAATTCAATAATTTGCTCAATTTGGTGTTTGAGGTTTAGAATCATATGGATAATTGCAGACCTTGCCTGTTCCAAGACCAGTCTATACAGCACAAAACAGTGTGGAGCATTTGTACATGGAAATCTCTAGATGGCAAAACTCAAACCAGGCTAGAAAATCTCATTGTCAATTAATAACCTCTCTAAAAATCTGACATTTTCTGACACTGCTTCACGTATCCCATTAATTTAGGAAACCCAGCCATCATTGGGTTCCCCTGGTTCATTCGTTACTGAAAAACCTGGCTATTAGTCCACTTGAGGTGCTATAACAAAATACCACAGACTGGGTAGCTTATAAACAACAGAAATTTATTTCTTACAATTCTGGAGGATGGGAGTCCAATATCAGGATGCCTGTGTGGTCAAGTTCTGGTGAAAGCCCTCTTCTGAGTGATAAACTACTGTCTTCTCTCTGTGCCCTCACATAGCGGAAGGGGCCAGGGAGCTCTGTGGGTTCTCTTTTTCAAGAACACTAACCCAATTCATAACCCCCTGAGGTTCTCCCGAGGTTGGGGTTAGCGGATATAAACTTTATTATATATAGAATGGATAAACAACAAGGTCCTACTGTATAGCACAGAAAACTATATTCAATATCCTATGTTAAACCATAACAGAAAAGAATATTTTAAAAAATGTACATATATGTATAATGGAATCACTTTGCTGTACGGCAGTAATTAACGCAGCATTGTAAATCAACTATACTTCAATTAAAAAAAAAGGTCCATCTCCTAACATCATCACAATGGGCATTAGGATTTCAATGTATAAATTCGGGGTGGGGGGAAGACACAAACATTTAGACCATAGCACCTTCCACCTAAACTGTTGTCATAACAAAACGAAAAAACTGAAAGTCAGGATTTATAAAAATTGAGTACTTTCTCAGAACAAGAGATATATCTGAAAATGTTACTCCCTCTTCTTCTTTCTAGTATCACGCACTAGCCAATGTTTTAAAAATCCAGTGTCTGGTCATATTCCATCATCCAACCTACCCAGCAGAGAAACAACCTGCTATGGCTTTAGAAATACAAGAGGAAGGAAAATTAAGAGGTTATAACTATCCAGTATATCATATTAGAAACAGGAAATATTTTGATATCTCAGAAGGTACTCTGGTGCTCTTCACTGAAGAATAAACCACGGTGATAGCCCCATATTTTTAGGCATGTATATAAAATGACTAGTAAACCTTCAGTGGAAGTGTTACATATGATTGAAACTCCAGGAGAAGTATAATGCCTTAAGTCCAGTGTAATAAAAAAATACTGCTCCAAATTCCAAGACCAAAAGAATGCTAGAAGTAAGCTAACTAGCTTTTCATACAAAGCTAAAAAGGGATTACAACCTCTTCTAGTACAGCACATCTCTGCTTCTTTCGTATGCCTCCTAACACCTAAGCTGGAGATATATTACAAATATACTAAATGGTTACGGCCATGATCTGAATCTTTGTTCCCCTCAAAACTCACATGGTAGAATTCTAATGCCCAATGCGATGGTGTTAGGAGGTGGGGCCTTTAGGAAGTGATTAGGCCATGAGGATGGAGCCCTAATAAACAGGGTTCGTGCTCTTATAAAACAGACCTCACAGAGCTCTCCAGCCCCTTTTACCATGTGAGAATACAACAAGATGTCTGCAACCCAGAAGAGCCCTCACTTGACCATGCTGCCACCCGGATCTCAGACTCCCAGCCTCCAGAACTGTATGAGCTACCCTGACTGTGATATTTTGATATAGCAGACCAAATGGACTAGGACAGTTATTATCTGAACAAAGGACACTGTAAGCAAAATGTCAGAAACTGGAATTTATTTATATTGGAATTAATTTCATCTAGAATGAAGGATTCTGATTAATCAATGGCTTTGATAAAATGTCATGTGTTATCCCAAACAGTACCATTTGTCAAGTCACTAGAACATGTTAGAACTTTCCAGAACAAATTGGGTTTTTATTTGCCAGATACTGTTAAACCCTTTATATGTATTAACTGGCTTAAACCTTTTTACAACCTGTAAAAAAGATATTATTATCCAACTTTACAAAACAGGAAGCTAGGCACAAGGCTTGTAGGTGTTGAAGCCAGGATTCAAATTCAGATTGGCCTAACTCTGCAGCAGATACTCCTATTACACAAAACCTCCCCTCTTATGGACCCATGTCTCTGAATACCAATGATTATGGCTTGAAACGCACAGCAGAAGCACCCGCAATTGACAGGATGCAAAAGAAGTAAGCTTTCTTGTTCCAAAGTCCATGTCCCCAGAGTTCAACCGCTGGTAGAACACACAAAGGAAACAATCTCTGGGTTAAATCTGGCTAAATGAGGCAAAGCTAGAAGCACCTGGCAGGGCTTCAAGCCAGAAAATGTTGATCCAACAACCTGCCTAACTGTCTCTAAGAGCTAATCTTCCAGTAGGATTATCTGACTGCAATTCTGATGGGAGGCAGCTGTGCAAGTTGGCTTCTGGCTAGCCAGATTTCTATTATCTCTCTTTTATGGAGGGACGCTATAAACTGTCCCATGCTCTAAGGTCAGCAGCAGATCTCACAGACTTTTCTAGCCACTTCCAGGCCAACTGACTATGGACACATGACTAAGAGCAAACTAAGCAAATTGAGCCTAAGCTTACGAGCTGGAGCGTATTGCTTACCCACCAGACTTCCAAACAGATGTACCAACACACAGCCAGACTACAGGATTGCTTTCCTCTGCTCTGCACAGTGGCCAGGCAGAGGAGTATGATTGCCAGCAACAAACCAGCTACCACAGGTGGAGTGTCCAATGACTCTAATCTGAAGAAATATTTCAGAACATTTCTTTCATTCTTTGGTCCTTTTCCATTAGTTATTGAGAAGCTTCTTAGACAACCCAAAACAGATGCCTTAAAGAAAATGTTATTAATATCTTCATCCAGGGAAAACTGAAAGTGACCTTGAAATCTCTATAAAATAAACATGATTTTTCCTTCAAGTGAAAGGAGAAACAAGAACATCAATAGGAAAAAGAATTCAATTCAGAATGCCACTCTTTGAAATATTAAATACCACTATATGACATCAATGCACTCATTAATAAAGAAAATATGTTTGTTGGTATGTTTAAATATATATAATTCATATTATATAATTAGAAATGAAATTTGCATGAATGTTTTTTACTTCCTTGAGCTTGGCAAATAGGTTTCAATTCATGGTTTTTCTGAGCTACATAAATTAGCTTTATTTCCTTGAAATGAAAGAAAAGAATATCATTTGTTCATTAATATTTTATATGGTTCCTAGAGTGTATCATTTTTCCTCAAAAATTTAAATATTCTTGCATTTAGCACTATAACTCCCAATTGAGAACTTTGTGAGTATAGTTAGCATCACTAAGAAGATAATTTTCTTAGGGAAAACAAACTGCTTTTTTATGACCATTATGTCACAAAATCAAGAAAATATACTTACTTTGATTTGTTTAATTGATTACTTAAAATATTGTCTATAAATTCCCTATAAAACATTCCTCATTCATTCATCTAGCATATTATCCATTATGTAAAAGGCATATACTTAGCATTTTAATTCTCTTTATCCAAAAATCATTATAACTATTCTACCCAATAGAAATATTCTAAGTCAACAAATTCCTCTTACTTCCATCTTTACATTTAAATCTCAAAAATAATTTCATGTGATATTTGAGCCCATGTGTCCAGAATGTCTATGACTTCTCTCTATAACCGGTCAGATTAATTATCAAAGCAGCTCCAAAGATTTCTCACAGCAGTACTAAAGGAAAGATCTGCAAAGGTGAAAAAGAATATAGATTTACAGTGCCAAAAATGTCTCTATCAAATGTCTGCCTCCACATTCCAGACCCTCTTATTTCCTGACACTTCTGTGAGGTAAAGATCAGCACAATGCAGTCACTGCATATGATCTCTACAATGAGACTTCCTGGGTTTGAGTACCAGGTCTGCTACTTAGCTGGATGACCTTGGACAAGTTGCTTGATCTTTTCAACTTCAGTTTCCTCTGCTGTAAAACTGGGCTAAGAAAGTAATGACCACATAAAGATAATTGTGAACATCAAATAAGATAATGCAAATAAAGCACTTAATAAAATTGCTGACAAGTAATAAATAGTGACTACATTTAGATTCTATTATTATCTCTGTAAGATGACCTAGGAGGGTTGAGGAAGGCATATTACATTAGTGAGAAGTAGAACAGATGGGAGGAATAAGATTTAGCCAACAAGTCTAATGTTGTTATTAATGATATACAGTTAAGTACCCTTGAATAATGTCATACAAAAAATGAATTCAAAATAAAATTCTCTGCTCACAAGACGACAATCTGATGGTCAGCTACACAGACTTCAACAGCATTGCTGGAAAAAAACGATATTAGGCAAGTAGGGCTCGGCATCCTCATGGGGGTACATTTTCCCACTAGCCTTGGTAAAAGTGAATAGGGAATAATGCAAAAGGAAGCATTTCTGGAGTGGTGAAGTAAAGACCTCTGATAATCTACTCCTCTATAAAAGCAATGCAAACACTGGAAGCAACTGCCAAAGTCAACTTTTCCAGAGCTCTGAAAAGTAACCAAAGTCTTGCAAAGGAGAGTTTATTAAAGGAGAATTTATTTAAAAAAAAAAAAAAAGGGGGGAGTGGGGTGACTTCCACTGACCACTAAGCCAAGTGAACAGAGACTTGAGTGGCAACATACAATAAGGAATATAAATTTAGAGACTTCATCCCAGAAAGAAAAGGAATGTCAACCCAAAGTTCTATAAACACCAAACTATCATTCAAAAATGAAGGAGAGGGCTTCCCTGGTGGCTCAGTGGTTGAGAGTCCGCCTGCCGATGCAGGGGACACGGGTTCGTGCCCCGGTCCGGGAAGATCCCACATGCCGCGGAGTGGCTAGGCCCGTGAGCCATGGCCACTGAGCCTGCGCATCCGGGGCCTGTGCTCCGCAACGGGAGAGGCCACAACAGTGAAAGTCCCACGTACCGCAAAAAAAAAAAAAAAAAAAGCAGGAGAAATTAAAACACTCTCGATTTTTTTTAAAAACCACAGATATTTTGTCACTAGCGCTACAAGAAATATTGAAAGGAGTCCTTCAGGCAAAAAGAAATGGATACTAGACAGTAACACAGATTTACATAAAATAAAGTGTACCAGTAAAGATAACTACATATATAAGTATAAAAGACCATAAAATGTATTTTTGTTTGTAACTACTTCTTTCTCTTATTTAAAAGACAGCTACATGAAGCAACAATTATGTGTTGATGAGCTTATAATGTATAAAGATGTAATGTGTATGACAATAATAACACAAAGGAGCAGAAGGAAATGAAGCATTATTAGAGCAAAGTTCCTGTATACTATCAAAATTGAGTTGGTATTAATGAATCTGAACTAGATTGTTTTAAGTTAAAATGAGACTTGTGATGCCCATGGCAACAAGAAAATAACTCAAAATATATATATATAGTAAAAGAAACAAGTGATTTAAATTGGCATGCTAAAAAATACCTATTTAATACAAAATAAGGCACAAATAGAAAAATTAAGGAATAAAGACGTCACAAAACATAGAACACGAATAGAAAAATGTCATGCGTAAATCATACTTTATTATAAATTACATTAAATGTAATTGGATTAAACACTCTAATCAAAAGGTAGAGATTGGCATAATCATTTAAAAAGAACCCAAACACCTGCCATTTAGAAAAGACACATAATTTACAGACACAAATAAGTTGCATCTAAAAGGACTGAAAATTATATACCAGTGAACAGTTACCAAAAGAGAGCTAACATCAGACAAAACAGACTTTAGAATAAAAATGCTTACTAATTCAAAGAAGTACATTTTATAGTGATAAAAGGCTCACTCCATCAGGAAGACATAATTATTACAAACTCATATGTACTTAGCAACAGAAGCTCAAAATACATGAAGCAAAAACTCACAAAATGATGGGAGAAATAGACACATCAACAATAATAATTAGGGACTTCAATATTTCACTTTCAATAATAAACAGAACAAATAGATAGAAGATCAGCAAGGAAATGGAAGACCTGAACAATACTATAAACGAACTAGACCTAAAAGACATCTATAAAATGATAGAACATGCTACTCAACAGCACAATAAACACTTTTATCAGGTGCACATGGAACATTCTCCAGAATAAACCATGTTCTCCAGCCACAAGAGAATAAAGTTAGGAATCAATAACCAAAGGAAATTTTGGGAAATTTACAAATATGTGGAATTTAAACACACATTCCTAAATATCCATTGGGTAAAAGATGAAATCAGAAGGGTAAATTTAAAACATTTTGAGATGTGGGACTTCCCTGGTGGTGCACTGGTTAAGAATCCACCTGCCAATGCAGGGGACATGGGTTCGAGCTCTGGTCCGGGAAGATCCCACATGCTGTGGAGCAACTAAGCCTGTGCACCACAACTACTGAGCCTGCACTCTAGAGCCCGTGAGCCACAACTACTGAGCCTACACACCACTACTGAAGCCCACATGCCTAGAGCCTGTGCTCTGCAGCACGAGAAGCCACCACAATAAGCCTGAGCACTGCAACGAAGAGTAGCCCCTGCTTGCCGCAACTAGAGAAAGCCCACGCACAGCAACGAAGACCCAACACAGCCAAAAATAAAATAATAAATAAATAAATTTTTAAAAAGAAAATAAAATATTTTGAGATGAATGAAAACAAACCCCAATATGCCAAAACTTATGTGATGCAACTAAAGCAGTGGTTAGAGGAAGATTTAAAACTGTAAACACCTGTATTTAAATAAAAAGATGAAAGATCTAAAATCAATAACCTAAACTTCATCTTTAAGAAACTAGAAAAAGAAGAGAAAATTAAACCCAAAGCAAGTAGAAGAAAATAATAAAGATTAGAGCAAAACAAATGAAATAGAGAATAGAAAAGCAATTTTGGGCTTCCCTGGTGGCACAGTGGTTGAGAGTCCGCCTGCCGATGCAGGGGACATGAGTTCATACCCTAGTCCGGGAGGATCCCACATGCCACAGAGTGGCTGGGCCCGTGGGCCATGGCCGCTGAGCCTGCACGTCCAGAGCCTGTGCTCCACAATGGGAGGGGCCACGGTGGTGAGAGGCCCGCGTACAGCAAAAAAAAAAAAAAAAAGCAATTTTAAAAAATCAACAAGACCAAATTGGTTCTATTAAAGACCAAAAGAACTGACAAAACTTCAGCTAGAAGAATCAAGGAAAAAAGAAGACTTGGATTATGAAAATTATGAATGAAAAGGAGGACATTACTACCAACTTTAGAGAAATAAAAAGGATTTAAAGGGAGTATCAGGAAAAAACTATATACCAAAAAATTAGATAACTTAGAGAAAATGGAAGATTTCCTAGATAACTTAGAGAAAATGGAAGATTTCCTAGATAACTTAGAGAAAATGGAAGATTTCCTAGAAAGACACAAACTGAGTAAATATACAGCAAGTATATAAAATGAATTCATAATTTTTAAATTTCCCACAAAATAAAGCCCAGGTCCAAATGAATTTACTGGTTAATTCTATAAATGTTTCAAGAAAAATTAATACCAATCCTTCAAAAATTCTTCAAAAAAAGAAGCAGAGGAAACATTTTCCAAGTCGCTTTATGAAGTCAGTATTACTCTGATACCAAAATCAGACAAAAGACATCACAAGTAAAGAAAACTATAGGCCAATATATTTTATGAATAAAGAGGTAAAACTCCTCAACAAAATACTAGCAAACCAAATCCAGCCACTTATAAAAAAGATTATACACCATGATCAAGTGAGATTTACTTCAGAAATGCATATTTGTTTAATATATAAAAATCAATCAAGGTAGTGTACCACATTAATAGAATAAAGGACAAAAAGTGCATGATCATCTCAAGTGCATGATCATCTCAATATATGCAGAAAAAAGTTTGACAAAATCTAACACTTTTTTTTTAGTGTAAAAATACTCAGCAAACTAGGAATAGATGGGAACTTCCTCATTGTGATAAAGGCCATCCATAAAAAAACCCCACAGAACATCGTACTTAATGGTGAAAAACAATATTTTCCATCTAACATCTAAGGAATAAGACAAGGATGTCTACTGTTGCCACCTCTATTCCACATCACTTGTAGGACATAGGTTCTAGGCAGAGCAACTAGGCAAGAAAAAGAAAATAAAGGCATGCATATCAAAAAGGAAGAATTTTAAATATCTCTATTTGCAGATTTTTTAAATTAAAAATCCTTGAAAATGTACCAAAAAACCTATTAGGACTAATAAAGCATTTCAGTAAGGTACGATATACAAGATCTCTATATTAAAAACTGTATTTCTGAACACTGGCAATGAAAAATCTAAAAATGAAATTAAGAACACAATTCCATTTACAATAGCATCAAAAAGAATTAAATACTTAGGACTAGATTTAACAAAAGAGGCATAAGATTTGTATACTAAAAACCAGAAAACACAGATGTAGAGAACAAACATATGGACACCAAGGGGGGGAAGTGGCGGGGTGGTGGTGGTGGTGGTGGGATGAATTGGGAGATTGGGATTGACATATATACACTAATATGTATAAAATGTATAACTAATAAGAACCTATTGTATAAAAAATAAAATAAAATTCAATAAATAAATAAAAACCAGAAAACATTATTGAAAGAAATCAAAGAGAATCTAAATAAATGTAAAGCCATCCATGTTCATAAATCTGAAGATTTAATATTGCTGCCATGGCCAATATTCATTAAATTGATCTACAAATTCAGAGCAAAGCCTGTCAAAATCCCAGCTGCTTTTTGCCAGAAATCAGCAATCTGATCCTAAAATTCATATGGCAAAGCAAGGAACCCAAAATATCCAAAACAATCTTGAATAAGAACTAAGTTAGAGAATTTATACTTCTTAATTTAAAAACTTACTACAAAGTTACAGAAATCAAGACAGCATGGTGCTGGTAAAAGAATAGAGAGTATATCAACGGAACAGATTGAAAGTCAAGAAATAAACCCAAATTTTATGGTCTTTAATTTTTGAGAAGGTTTGTATGGAAACACAAAAGACCCCAAATAGCCAAAGCAATCTCAAGAAAGAAAAATGGGGCGGGAGGAATCAGGCTCCCTGTCGTGAGACTATAGTACAAAGCTACAGTAATCAAGACAGTATGGTACTGGCACAAAAACAGAAATATAGATCAGTGTAACAGGATAGAAAACCCAGAGATAAACCCACACATATATGGTCACCTAATCTATGACAAAGGAGGCAAGAATATACAATGGAGAAAAGACAGCCTCGTCAATAAGTGGTACTGGGAAAACTGGACAACTACATATAAAAGAATGAAATTTGAACATTCCCTAACACCATACACAAAAATAAACACACTGATGAGAACATACTGTATAGCACAGGGAACTCTGGTCAGTGCTCTGTGGTAACCTAAATGGGAAGGAAATCCATAAAAGAGGGAATATTTGTATATGTATAGCTGATTCACTTTGCTGTACAGTAGAAACTAACACAACATTGTAAAGCAACTCTACTCCAAAAAAAAATTAATAATAAATAAATAAATAAACAAAAAAAAGTTTTTGACAAGGGTGTCAAAATTCAATGGAGAAAGATTGGCCTTTCAGCATATGGTGCTGGGGCAATTTTTTATCCACATACAAAAGAATGAATTTCAACTCCTACCATACACCATATATAAAAATTAACTCAAAGATGGATTATAGACCTATATGTAAGAGCTAAAACTATAAAACTTGTGAAACACACACACACAGGAGTATTTCTTCATGACTTTGAGTTAGGCAATGGTTTCTTAACAAGAAAAAATAGATAAATTGGACTAATACAAATCAAACAGTTTTCTTCAAAGGACACTACCAAGAAAAAAAAAAGACAACTCACAGACAAAGAGAAAATATTTGCAAATCACTTATCTGATAAAGGACTTGTATCGTGAATATATAAAGAACCCTTACGAATCAATATTATAAACAACCCAAGTGAAAAATGGACAAAGGATTTGAATAGACATTTCTCTAAAGAATATATGCAAATGGCCAAAAGCCCATGAAAAGATGCTCAATATCATTAACCATTAGGGAAATGAAAGAAACCCACAATGAGAAAGCACTTCACAACAACTAGGATGGTTAAAATTAAAAAATAAAAAAGACATATAACAAGTGCTTAGAATGTCTATAGCAAAATTAAAACGCTTGTGCCTTGCTAGTGGTATTGTAAAATGGTCCAGCCTCTTTGGAAAACAGTTTGACTGTTCCTCAGAATATTAAACTTAGATTTACCATATGACCCAGCAATTCCACTCCTAGGTATACTCCCAAGAGAAACAAAAACATATATCCTCATCAAAATTTGTACATAAATGTTCATAGTAGCAATATTCATAATAACCAAAAAATGGAAACCACCCAAATGGCCATCAACTGATAAATGGAGAGACAAAATTTGGTAAATCCATACCATGGAATATTGTATTTCTTTTTTAATCAAAGCTTTTATTAAACTTCCCTCCTTCAAACCACCTGCATTTAAACCTATACCCCTCTCCCAACTTGCGAACTGCTAGGGCTATGTGTGTGTTATTGTCACCTGGAGGGTCAGATCCAACTGGGCTGCACAATGCTGAAAAGCCACGCCAAGACATACCACACTGGGCAGACCTCCACGGTTCTGTGCCCCTCAGGATCTAGGCAAAGGTTGGCAGCACTGGCCCTGGAACCAGAGCTCAAGCACAGGAAACCAGGAAGCTGAAGTCTGAGCCTCCTTGTTCCAGACCTAGCCATGCAGAGTGGACAAGCAGCTCTTGGCTACCACTGGGTGAGGCTCACACATATGCTTGTTCTTCTCGTCTCCAAAGAAAATTATTTGTCAATAAAAACAAGAGTACATATTCTGTTACATGCTAGAACATACATGTTACAACATGAAACATGCATGCTATAACATGGATGAACTTTGAAAACATTATGAAAGAAGTTAGTCACAAAAGACCACATATTGCATAATCCATTTATATGAAATATCCAGAATAAGTAAATCCATAAAGACAGAAGTAGATCAGTGGTGGTCCGGGGCTAGAGGAGGAGTATGAGAAGAGACTGCTAATAGGTCCAGTGTCTTTTTGGAATTATGAAATATTCTAAAATTGGATGGTAGTAATGATTGTACAATTCTGTGAATATACTAAAAAGCACTGAATTGTACACTTTAAAGGGTGAATTTTATAGGATGTGAACTATATCTTAATAAAGCTATTGATATTATAAAAATAATAATACAACAAAGAAATGTAGTTGCCATAATGATTTCTTTATAAAGCGAATAGGCACAATGAGATATCACCTCACACCTGTTAGAATGGCTATTATCAAAAAGACAACAAATAACAAGTGTTAGTGAGGATGTGGAGAAAAGGGAACCCTTGTACACTGTTGGTTGGAATGTAAATTGGTGAAGCCACTATGGAAAACAGTATGGCACTTCCTCAAAAAAAATAAAAATAGAATTAGCAGGTGATCCAGCAATACCACTTCTGGGTATTTATCCAAAAAAAAATGAAAACACTAACCCCAAAAGATATAAGCAACCTCATGTTCACTGCAGCATTATTTACAACAGCCAAGATATGGAAACAACCTATGTTGTTGTGTCCGTCAATAGATGAATGGTTAAAGAAAATGTGCCACACCCACAAACACACTGGAATATTATTGAGCCTTAAAAAAGAATGAGGGCTTCCCTGGTGGTGCAGTGGTTGAGAATCTGCCTGCCAATGCGGGGGACACGGGTTCGAGCCCTGGTCTGGGAGGATACCACATGCTGCGGAGCGGCTGGGCCCGTGAGCCTGCGCATCTGGAGCCTGTGCTCTGCAACAAGAGAGGCCGCGTTAGTGAGAGGCCCACGCACCGCGATGAAGAGTGGCCCCCGCTCGCCGTAACTGGAGAGAGCCCTCACGCAGAAACGAAGACCCAACACAGCCAAGGATAAATAAATAAATTTATAAAAAAATAAAAAATAATGAAATCTTGCCATTTGTGACAACATGGATGGACTTTGAGGGCATTATGCTAAGTGAAATGTCAGACAGAGAAAGACAAGTACCTCATGATCTTACCTACATACAGAATCTAAAAAACCAGACTCATAGATACAGGAACAGGCTGTGGTTGCCAAAGGCAGGGGATGATTATGGGAATGGTCAAAACGTACAAACTTCCCATTAAAAATAAATGTCATAGGGATATAATGTACAGCATGGTTACTATAGTTAATAATGCTGTACTGCATATTTGAAAGTTGCTAAGAGATCATAAGAAAAAAAATTTTTGTAACTTTGTATGGGGACAGATGTTAACTAGACAATATATACAAATATCAAATCGTTATGTTGTACACCTGAAACTAATTTTTTTAATAAATTTATTTATTTATGTTTATTTTTGGCTGTGTTGGGTCTTTGTTATTGCACGTAGGCTTTCTCTAGTTGCAGCGAATGGGGGTACTCTTCATTGTGTTGCGGTGGCTGATCTCTTGTTGCGGAGAATGGGCTCTAGGCACGCGGGCTTCAGTAGCTGCAGCACGCAGGCTCAGTAGCTGTGGCCGCGGGCTCTAGTGCACAGGCTCTGTAGTTGTGGTGTACAGGCTTAGTTGCGCCACAGCATGTGGGATCTTCCCGGACAGCGATTGAACCCGTGTCCCCTGCACTGGCAGGTGGATTCTTAACCACTGCACCACCAGGGAAGTCCCCAAAACTAATACAATGTTATATGTCAATTATACCTCAATCTTCTTTAAAAGTGAAAAGGGTGTGGTTTACTTTTGAAAGTGTGAATAGATGCCATGATTTGTTTTCATTCTTGGCCTTCTTTAACAAACAGTCAGACCTACGTAAGTTAGGCCCTAACTCGACAAAAACAGGCAGATGGAGGGAAAGTAAGAGGGCTGCACTTGAGTGAACTGCCAAAAGCATCTACAGCCAAAAATCTCAATCATTTGTAGCACTTGACAGATTCAGAAAACAATTTCTGATCCATCCAAAAACCCATGTCATGAGAACAATTTATCCCCTTTACTTTTCCTAAGACAAGTTATGAACACAAGTAAAGAAAACCAGATTGCTCCATACCAGAACAGGTAAACAGACTGTCCTAAAAAGTAGATTGAAGGTAGCTCTAAAAACAAATCCTAGTCATCCTGAAAGGTTTCAGTGCTGCTGCTCCCTACAAAAAACACCTTAGCATCCATTTTCTAATTTGTACTTACTGGACTCTCTTTCCTCGGGTCTACTAGTGGAAAGAGGCAGGAAAGCTGGCGGGCTTAAACCCTGGCTCTACCACATAAGGCTGTGTGACTAGGGGAAGTCTTTCAATCTCTCTGAACCTAATTTTTTCATTACTAAAATAAGGATAAAGAAGGTCTGGGGGCTTCCCTGGTGGCGCAGTGGTTGAGAGTCCGCCTGCCGATGCAAGGGACACGGGTTAGTGCCCCAGTCCTGGAAGATCCCACATGCCGCAGAGCGGCTGAGCCCGAGAGCCATGGCTGCTTAGCCTCCGCGTCCAGAGCCTGTGCTCCACAATGGGAGAGGCCACAACAGTGAGAGGCCCGTGTACCACAATAAAAAAAAAAAAAGGTAAAAAAAAACGAAGGTCTGGTCTGTCCACTAAGCAGGGTGGTTTGAAAATCAATAGAGGGACTTCCCTGGTGGTACAGTGGTTAAGAATCCGCCTGCCAATGCAGGGGACATGAGTTTGAGCCCTGGTCCAGGAAGATCCCACATGCCGCAGAGCAACTAAGCCCATGGGCCACAACTACTGAGCCTGCACTAGAGCCTGCAAGCCAAAACTACTGAGCCCGCATGCCACAACTACAGAAGCCCATGCGCCTAGAGCCCGTGCTCCACAAGAGAAGCCACTGCAATGAGAAGCCCGTGCACTGCAACGAAGAGTAGCCCCCGCTCGCTGCAACTAGAGAAAGCCCGTGCACAGCAGTGAAGACCCAACGTAGCCAAAAATAAAATTAATTAATTAATTTTTTAAGAAAGAAAATCAATAGACATAATGTACATGACAGAACTCTGTAAATTGTAAAATTCCACATAAAACAATTCCAAGAGTCAGGATGTTTAACTGTACACCTCTGAACTCCTTTACAGTAGTAAGGAGGATATAAATTTGAATTATTAATAATTAATTTAGAGTACCTAAATGGATGTCTTCATTTATCTGGCCAGCCAAAGTGAACTGTATCACCCCAAAATACACCCGACCCCTTTCATTGTCTTACATCTCATTTTACAGTGAGATGTTCTGACAAGAAGAATCCCAGGGTTAAAGGAGCATGGACTCGATGACTAAAGGAGACCTGGAGCTCTGATCATAATTTGCTGTCTGATCTTAGACAAATCACTAAATCCCTTTGTTTGAGTGTCATTATCTATAAAACAGTAGTAATTATACCTGACTTATCTGCCTCATAGAGTAAGGGTGAAAGTCATACAAAATTATACATGAAAGCAAGGTCTTTTAAGGAGACAAACTGTTAGGTAAGGCCTAGTAATGTACTGGTCTAAGTTCAAATAGCAAACATCATTCCAAATAGATTCTACCTATACATTCCTTCCAGAGCAATACAAAATAATACATCTTCCACATGGCAGCATTTCATTTATTTACTGTTCAAGTATTTATTAAGCACTGTATGTAAAATATGTTCCTTTATAAAAAATGGAAACCATGAGCTCTGAGTGAGAGGTACCTGAGTCGGAATCCCAGATGTGCCATTGTGTGACTTTAAGCAGATTACAGAATATCTCTTACCATTGGTTACCCCTACTGTGAAATGAAAGTAATACTCCCCATTTTGCAAGATTGTTGTTGCATCTTAAAGGATATTTTATATAGGAAATTACCTGGTAGAGCACTGGCCCACAGAACTGTTCACTAAACGTAGCTCCTATTACTATTATTTAAGGTATAATTTCCCATATCCTCCAACTCAAGAATTCTTAACCTAGATTCCATGAATCCCTTGCAACTGCATACAAAATTTTACATATATATGCAATGTGCATTCTTCTGGGAGAAAGTTCATAACTTACATCAAATTCTAAAAGCAGTAAAAACAGTTGCTTCAGTATAACCCTTCAATGTGATTTCCAGCATAGAACATAATATCACAGAAGTTGACCAAGCGACTGGGACTTCCCTGGTGGTGCAGTGGTTAAGAATCCGCCTACCAATGCAGGGAACACGGATTCGAGCCCCAGTCCGGGAAGATCCCACATGCCGCGTGGAGCAACTAAGCCCCTGCGCCACAACTACTGAGCCTGCGCTCTAGAGCCTGCGAGCCACATCTACTGAGGCCGTGTGCCACAAATACTGAAGCCCACGTGCCGAGAGCCTGCTCTCTGCAACAAGAGGAGCCATCGCAATGAGAAGCCTGCGCACCACAACGAAGCGTATCCCTGGCTTGCCGCAACTAGAGAAAGCCCGTATGCAGCAACGAAGACCCAATGCAGCCAAAACTAAATTAAAAATAAATAAGTAAATAAATATTTAAAAAAGAAAAAAGTTGACCAACCATTGGGAAAAGTTGAAGCCATTATCTCTCTTAACGCTGCTCCTTCCCACACTCATATAAGACATCACTAATGGATCACTAAACTATTTTCCTCTGGGTCTTGAAGTAGATTCACAATTCTCAAAAGATAGCTCTAGGCAGATGCTACTATTTCACCAGAGTAATCTCTAAAGATGTAACTAATTTGACATCTGGATCTGGAATCTGTCTAAATTTTTCCCTTTTCTTTCATTTATCTCACTTTGAGGTTACAGTCACCTAAAAGCCTTCTGTCTTTTTAAAGAATTGCCATGTCACATAAACCCCCTATACTTCTCTTCCATCCCATTACTTGGAGTTAATTTTTTGAACACTTATTAAAATGTCAAAAGTTGGCTTGAGTCTTTTGAAATCTTGTTAAATGATAATACAGTTATCCACACACTTAACCATTCATACAACAGATATTTATTGGAACACTCACTGTGTACAATTACCCTCTGTGTGACTGTTAGCCAGCTCTTCCATAAATTTGAGTCATATATAGATTTGACTTATATGCCTTTGAGTCATTGATAAAAATGATATTAAAATGAAAATATTTATTGTAATCAGTATGTAGATGTGAAACAAGATACCTAATTTAGGTTACTTCCTAAATATAGAATTAAGAGAAATAAATATGTAATGGTTAGTGTTCCAGTTACCCATTTATTGCCTCTCAGCTCCAGATCCACCCTTCACTGCCTGCTCTGCAGTCTGTAAATATTTCTCCTCTGCCAGTTGGCACAGTGTTAAACTTGTCAGCAGAAGGCACTGGAGGAGGAAGAGGTTTCTGTATCTGGTTCCAGTGTACTCCTCTTGCAAGGCTCCTGCAGTGTGACAGCCTCTGTAGTACCCCGAGGTCAGCAGCATGTGACACATTCCTGTGAATGGCTTCCCTCGGTGCCCTCTAAGGTGACTTCTGCAGTGTTCAGCTCCTGAAGGACATGAGGCTCGGCAGTACCTGGAGCCAACAGCATCTGGTACCGCCCCTGAATGGCTAGGCCCAGGAACCTCCTTGGATGGCTCTGCAATGATTTCTTAAGAACAGCACCCTTTTTTAGAAGCCTTTCTGGGGCAACCTTGGGGAAGCTTTGCAGTAGGTTCTGAGGTATACCACCTCTTCACAGACAGCTTTCTCTAGCACCCAACATAGTCTCAGCGAGTTCTGTTGGCACAGCATCGCAGCAAACTGCTCTACCCTCCAATGAACTGCACCCTCTCCAATAAGAGCTGGATCTCAGCCCAGAGTGGTAGAGGGGCTCTTCTTTGGATGCTCTATCTATACCTGCTATTCCAGTACTCTTCACAATTCTCTTACCCAATTCTAGTCATTACTCCAACTGACTGCGTTAATAATTCTTTATATTAAACTTCCCTTATTGAAATTACTGTGTGGTTTTGGTCTCCTAATTGGACCTGGACTGATACAAACTGAAATTGTAATTGGTCCAGGAGATACACCCACAAAGATGGGGCAAAGTTTTTAAACTTACACTGCTCACAATGAAGAAGAGTCACAACACTTGGTGGGTGACCTTGGGTTTTGGAGGTAATATGTGCCACATTCGGTTGTGATTTTCTAACTCAGTCACCAAATAACCCATAAGGTTGCCAGTTTTGAGTGGGTTCCTTAACAAATCTTTCCTATCACTTACACTTTATGACTTAACAGAGCCAATAGTATTTGAAGTCTCTGTGGAACATAAGTGCACATATATTTTATTATTCCTCATGATTCTGAGTCAGGAATTTGAACAGGGCACAACTGGAATGGCTCATTTCTGTTCTACTTTATGTCTGCTGGGGCTGGCGTGTCCAAGATGACTTCTTCACTCATGTATCTGGTTCCTCAGCTAGAATGGTTCAAACAGCTGGGAAGCAGGTAGAATGGCTAAAGTGAAATCATTTGTCTGGGGCCATGATTCCCATAAGCATCTAAATTCCTCAGTTTTTCTCTATATAGTCTCAGGGCCTCTTCTCCATGTGATCTCTCCATGTGGGCAGCTGGAGTTCTTATGTAGCAGCTCAGAGCTCCCAAAAGTTCAAAAATGGGGACTGCCGCATCTTCTAAATGCCTGAACTCAGAAATCCTAGACATCTAACCTACATTATAAGCATTCCTTGAGCTAGTCCATAGTTAAGGTAAAGAGTCAACAACAGTGAATACCAGGTGGCATGGTCCATCAGTGACCAACAATGTAAAAGACTACTAATTAACCCTCTATCTCTTAATGATTCATATTCTTCCCACAAGTAAAATACATTCACTCACTTTCATTACCTTCAAAATCTCATTTCATTACAGAATTAGGCTGTGATTTGAAATCCAGGATTTCATCATCTAAATCAGGTATAGGTGTGGCTGAGGATCCTTGCATACAATTCTTTCAATCTAAAGACCTGTGAGACAAGTTATCTTCCCTTGTATACATGTATATGTTCCTTTGTATATAGGTGTACACTCATATACAGTAAAGACAGAGATAGCATAACCACAAGAGATAGTCTGGTTCAAAAAGGAGGATAAAAATGAGAGGTACAGGGCTTCCCTGGTGGCACAGTTGTTAAGAATCCGCCTGCCAATGCAGGGAACACGGGTTCGAGCCCTGGTCCAGGAAAATCCCACATGCTGCAGAGCAAGTATGCCCATGCATCACAACTACTGAGCCTGTGCTCTAGAGCCCACGCACCACAACTACTGAAGCCCACGCGCCTAGAGCCCGTGCTCTACAATAAGTGAAGCCACCGTGATGAGAAGCCCGCACACGCAACGAAGAGTAGCCCCTGCTCACCGCAACAAGAGAAAGCCTGTGTGCAGCAATGAAGACCCAATGCAGCCAAAAATAAATAAATAAATTTATTAAAGAAAAAATGAGAGGTACAGGACCTCTGGTTTCTGGTTCCATATGTAAGGAGCTTGGAAGTAGCCACTCTGTCCTAACAAAAAGTAAAAGTTGAACAGACTAATACTTTTTGGATCCCTGAGAGAGGGGAGGAAACAGGGCAAACTGCTAACCTCAAGATCAGAGAGACAGGCACATACAAGCAATCATAGCTTACCAGAGCAGAGATGCACAGGCAGAAACTGCCACAGAAACCAGTGCCAGGATAGGAAAACCTGTACTGTAATTGACAAATTCTTGGAAGCTCACAGCAGAGGACACTTAGAGTAAAAAAACTCCAGGGGGGCCCAGTTATAGAGGGGGCCACACAATATTAGATTTACCTCTAGCAGCTAGACCAGATTCTCACAGTAAATATCAGAGAAAAATCCCCTCAGACTTCCAGCAGGGGAGGAGAAAAGGAACCATTTCAAAATACACCAGAGCACCCTGTTCTTCCCAAAAAGGCCTGCCCTCAGGGCAAATTAGCTCACCAAAGGTTAACCTGCTAGGGTATTATTAGAGGCTAACTGACTTAGGAAAGGGAAACATCAAACTCCATTCAGCTCTAGCATTCCACATGGGAGAAAGGAAATACCCACATCCAGCCCTCTAGCCATCCTCTCCTACCTAAGGGGTGAAAAAACTAGAGAAGCACATGTGAAGTTCACAAGAGGCATAGACTCATTGAAAGGCTGAGAACTAATCATAGGACTATAGAATACTTCCCCTCCCCACACCTCACCTCACCATAACATTTCTGCAGGCCTATTTACAGCAGTTCCTTTTTCGTGGTACATCATGTTTGGCTATCCAGAAAAAATGGCAAGCCATATCAAAAGGCAAAAGACACAGTTTGAAGAGACAGAGCAAGCATCAGAACCAGACATGGCAAGAATGTTAGAGCTACCAGATCAGGAATTTAAAACAACTATGATTAATATGCTAAAGGTTCTATAATCCACACTATTAGACAAACAACACACCCACCTGTCTTTTTGAAACAGCTCTCTCTCCGATGTGGGCTAAGAGTCAGGGTGTTGTGGGAGAGCACTCTTAAGATTCTTAGAGCTCTCTTGTCTAGCTGTGAAGGTCTATAAGGCATCATTTTTATTCCTTCTAAGATCTCAACAAGGGTCCTGCAGCTACATCGTTGATCTGGTTTTTACCCTGAGGTCAAGTTTACTGGTAGCTCCCTGAATTTGATCTTGGTTCTGAGGCCATTTCTTACTTTCAGAGTTTTTAGCCAGGAGAGACTAAGTGAGAAATAGTTTTATCTGCAAACTCAACAACTCCTGGTTCTTTTATACTTCCTCTAAGTTGTGCCTGAAATAGGAGTGAGAAATGGATATCTGCTATCACCATACCATTTTAACATTTGTTCTATAGATTGTAGCTTGTGCAATATGGTAAGGAAAATAGACTAGAGATGAAAGAATTAGTATGGAATAAACAAAAAAGAAAAGTCATTATTGCAGATAATATGATTGTACACCCAAAGAACACAAGAGAAATTATAAAAACTAGTAAGAATCTGCAGGAGAATTGCTGGACATAAGATGAACATAGAAAATTCAATAGCAACAAAAACATTAAAATACCTAAAATAAAAGATGTGTGGGCCCTTGATGGAAAATCAAAATGTTGTTTATGTACATGAAAAAGGTCCTTAGAAAGGACTGGATGCTTTCCTGTTAAGATCAAGAAGGCAAGGATGTCTCCTCTTAACCATTCTTATTTTACATTTTACTGGACATCCTAACTAATGAAATAAGACAAGAAAAGGAAATAAAAGGTACACAAATTGGGAAGGAAGAAATAAAACTGTCTTTGTTCACAGATGACATAGCTATCTATATAGAAAATCTTTTTGGGGAGGGTGGGAGGGAGGGAGACGCAAGAGGGAAGAGATATGGGAACATATGTATATGTATAACTGATTCACTTTGTTATAAGGCAGAAGCTGACACACCACTGTGGAACAATTATACTCCAATAAAGATGTAAAAAAAAAAAAATCAACAACAGAAAACTCCTGGAACTAAAATGCAATTATAGCAAGATTGCAGGATATAAGGTTAATATAAAAAGGTTTTAAAAATCCATTGTGTTCTTAAATACCAGGAGAAACAATCAGAATTTGATATTAAAAACAATACCATTTACTTTAGTGCCAAAAAAAGAAGAAATACCTAGATGTAAATCTAAAAGTATATACATAAAAGATCTATAAGAGGAAAACTACAAAATTCTCATGAAAGAAATCACAGATCTAAGTAAATGGAGAGACGTTCCATGTACAAGGATAGAAAGACATAATACTGTCAAGATGTCAGTTCTTCCCAACTTGATCTATAGATTCAACACAATCCCAATAAAAATTCAAGCAAGTTAGTTTGTGAATATTGACAAACTGACTTTAAAGATTATATGGAGTAGCAAAAAAGACCCAAAATAACCAACAAAATATTGAAAGAGAAGAACAAAATCAGAGGACTGATAATACCTAACTTTAAGACTTACTAGAAAGCTACAGTTATCAAGACAGTGGGGTAATTGGTAAAAGAACAGACAAGTAGATCAGTGGAACAAAATAGAAAGCCTAGAAATGACCAAAAGAGGAGCAAAGGCAATTCAATGAAAAAGGATAATCTGTTTGATGAATGGTTCTGGAACAACTGAATATCCACATGCAAAAAAAAAAAAAAAAATAGGTACAGACCTTACATCTTTCACAAAAATTAATTCAAAATGGATCATAGATGTAAATATAAAATGCAAAACTACAAAACTCTTAGAAGATAACATAGGAGAAAATCCAGGTGACTTTAGATTTGTTGATGACTTTTTAAACACAACATCAACAGCATGATCCATGAAAGAAATAATTGATAAACTTAACTTCATTAAAATTAAAAAATTCACTATATGAAACACACTAAGAGAATGAAGAGATAAGCCATGGACTGGGAGAAAATCTTTGCAAAACACATATCTGATAAAGAACTGGTATTCAAAATATACAAAGAACTCTTAAAACTCAATGATAAGAAAACAGACAACCCAATTAAAATATGGGCAAAAGATATGAACAGACACTTCACCAAAGAAGATATACAGATGATAAATAAATATATGAAAAGATACTCAGATCATATATCGTTAGGGAATTGCAAATTAACCAATAAGATACCACTACACATATGTTAGATCGGCTAAAATCCAAAACTGACAACTCCAACTACTGACAAGTACGTGGAGCAACAGGAATTCTCATTCATTGCTGGTGGGAATGCAAAATGGTACAGGCACTGTGGAAGACAGTGTGACAGTTTCTTACAAAACTAAACATATTCTTACCACACAATTCAGTAACCATGCTCCTTGGTATTTATACAAATGAGTTGAAAACTTACATCTACACAAAAACCTAAACATGTATGTTTACATCAGCTTTATTCATAATTGCCAAAACTTGGAAGCAATTAAGATATTCTTCAACAGTGAGTGGATAAACGAACTCTGGTACATCTATGTAACAGAATATTATTCAGTGATAAAAAGAAATGAGCTATTAAGCCATGGAAACACATGGAGGAAACTAAAATGCATACCACTAAGTGAAAGAAACCAATCTCAAAAGACTACATACTGTATGATTTCAAATGTATGACACTGGAAGATACAAATCTATGGAGAAAGTAAAAAGCTCAGTGGTTGCCAGGGTTTGGGAAGGAGGGATGAATAGGTGGAATGCAGGGAATCTTTAATGCAGTGAAACTATCTTGTATGATACTGTAATGGTGAATACATATCGTTACATATGTGTCAAACCCCACTGAATACACAACACAAAGAGTGAATCCTAAATATATATCTATGGACTCTAGTTAATATTATGTAAGTACTGGCAGATAAATTGTAACAAATTTATTACAATAATGCAAGATGTTAACAATAGGAGAAACTGGGGGGTGGGAGGTGAGAGGTATATGAGCGCTTTGTATCTTCTGCTCAAATTTTCTATAAACCTAAAACTGCTCTAAAAAAATAAAGTCTATTGACTTTAAGAGAGGGGAGAGCAATGTATCATGTCCTTAGATGGGAGGTATTGGAGTTAGAACAATTCTCCCTAATTTGATCTATACAGTAAGGGTTACTAGAGACAAAATTCAATTTTTTTCATGAAACTTGGCAAATTTATACTAAAATTCCTATGTTAATATAGAGAGCCAAAAATAACTAAGATGATTTTGAAGAGAAAGAATCGAATGAGGGCTTATCTACTTAGTTTCACGACTTACTGTAAGGCAACAATAATTCTGACAGTGTGCCATCTACAGGTAAGTGGACTAATGAAACAGAATGAATTAAAAGGTTCATGTGCATACATATGGGTATTTTATTTGTGGTGGAGAAATCAGTGGAATAAGAATAGACAAACAGCTATCCACATGAAAAAAAAAAAGATAATTATTTTGGTATGCCCGTAACTCACCACACAAAAAGGTAAATTCTGGATGCACTAAATGCCTAAATGTGAAAAATATAACTACTACAAAAAACTATAAAACACTTTCTTTACGTCATAAAGATACTGTATCAGAGTTTCAATCAGAGAAGCAAAGCATTAGGAGATACACACACACACACACACACACACACACACACACACACACACACACACAGAGTTTATTATACAGATTTAACCTTATGTGACTGTGGAAGCTAGTTAACCAGTTTCTGCAAGCCTGCTGTCTTCCCATGTGATACTGGGGCTTTAAGTCCACACAGCAGAAAGTTAGGAAGGCAAGATAAACATGAAGTGGGGAATAGCAAGAACAATCTGGAACTCATAAGCGTGAGCTGGAGCCAAAGAGAACAGTCTAAAATCTCTGTAAGATCTTGTTGCTTCTGACCTCGATCGTATAGGTGTCCAATAGAAACTAGGGCTCTTCTTCATGGAGCTTTTAAAATACACACATCTGGCCCAGGTGTTAGAACAGCTAAAGGATGATTTAGGAAAAAGTAAAGCAGTTACAGCCTGACTGCCACTTCATGCCAATGAAGTGATCTATCAGATTTGTGATAAATATGTATGAGCTTCAAAATGCCTGTTGCTTCACTTCACTCTCTAAATCTCTCACAAGAATCTCTCTTGTGGCCTACTCTAACTGGAAACACAGAAGGAAAATCTGCGGAATGTAGCTCAGCCTAGTGAAACTGACACATCATAATGCCACCACAGTTAGGAAAGGATTTCTTATGATTGCCCCAAAAGGATACATATCACAGAAGAAAAGATAGATTCAACATTAAAGTGATAAGCTTTTACGTGTCAAAAGGTATGATAAAATTAAAAGACAAGGGCTTCCCTGGTGGCGCAGTGGTTGAGAATCCACCTGCTGATGCAGGGGACACGGGTTCGTGCCCCGGTCCGAGAAGGTCCCACATGCCGTGGAGCAGCTAGGCCAGTGAGCCATGACCGCTGAGCCTGTACGTCCGGCTTTTCCTTACAAAAATATACACAAGGAGACATAAAAAGGGGTGTTTATTGGAATACTTTTGACAACAAAAACGTGACATCAAACTAATAGTCCATCAGTTGGGGACAGAAAATAAACTGTTTACTCATACAGTGTAATACTATTGTTAAATTAGTTAAGCAAAGAGGCCATTAGAATAAGCTGGCTTCAGTGTCTTAGTAGCCTACTTAAGCGAACAAAAACCTAAGCCTAAATGCCTCAAGGTTATGCCAACTAAAAATTGGCACTTGCCATCTGCCTCTACAAGGATTAAGTCACAATTGGCTATAGCTGCTGACCTTCAACACACCCCGAAAGGAGTTCAGGGCGGAGATCAGGAATGAGGCACTTCGTGCTCGTGTTCGGGGGTAAAACTGGCAGAACAGGCCTTCAGACAGCTAGATATTTTCAGGAGAAGATTCTATGAGCCCAATTCTTGCATCTCCTCATATCTAGAAAAGCACTAAAATCATTAACGTTGTCATGTGCTCCTCGTGACTAGCAGCAATGCTCTGCTAAAATGTGTGCTTGACTGCACATATGCCGCTTTCACTAATATCATATGTAATACTGACCTCTCCCCTACCTCTCTGGAGCAGCTTCTCAGAGCTATCTGAAATGCTGTCTCCCAGCTATAGTCCTCATTTTGCCCCAAATAAAACTCAACTCACAACTCTCACAGTGTAACTTTTTTTCAGTTGACACTTAATAAATTGAAGCCTAAGGACAATCAACCACAGACAGACAATGAGCCTTTCCCAAATAAGGCAACCACTTAAGCTAGAACCAATTAAATAATTTCTTTGCTTTGTTTCCACCTCTTCTCTATAAAGTTCTTTCCCTTACCTGCTGTCAGAGTGCCCCTAATCGCTTCTGGTTTGGTGCTGCCCAATTCAAATCAATTTTCACTCAAATAAACTCTTAAATTTTTTTTTTTTTTTTTTTTTTTTTGTTACGGGGGCCCCCCACTCTTTTGGCAATCGGGGCACGAACCCCCGTCCTCTGCATCGGCAGGCGGACTCTCAACCACTGCACCACCAGGGAAGCCCTCTTAAATTTTTTAATATGCCCCAGTCTATCTTTCAGCACTATATAGCAATAAAAATAAACTGTATCTGCTGTATCATTATGGTTAATTTCAAAATAAATAAATAAATAATGTATATTAATGAAGTTTCCAAAAGATGCATAGAGCAGGATAATGTAAAATCCTGAACAAATATCAATAACATATATATATACATATATATATGAGCATGTGTATGTGTATATATATGCTATTGATATTATATATATACATACACACACACTTATGCACAGCATATGCATGTATGCATATATATTCTAGATATATACACAGGTAGGAAAAAATCTGCATAGAAATGACATATCCCAAACTCAAAATACTACCAGTTTCCCTTGATGCAAGAAAGAAAAGGAAGTGCTAGGAGAGTGGAACTTTAGCTACTTCAGTAATATTCATTTATTCTTAAGAGGATCTGTTGGATCGATCCCTTGATCATTATGTAGTGTCCTTCTTTGTCTCTTCTAATAGTCTTTAATGCGTGGAGGGGTGGGATAGAGAGGGTGTGGGAGGGAGGGAAATGCAAGAGGGAAGAGATATGGGAACATATGTATATGTATAACTGATTCACTTTGTTATAAAGCAGAAACTAACACACCATTGTAAAGCAATTATACTCCAATAAAGATGTAAAAAAAAAAAAAGAGGATCTGCTAAAATTTTCTAAATCTGTAATCTGTGATGGGTATATGGATGTCTACTATGTTATTTTCTGAACTTCGATATGCTTACAATAATTCAAAACAAAACATTTTAAGAAAAAAATAAAGGCACACAAGAAATTTCACACTTATGGTCGCATATGTAAGGACTCCACTTAACAGTTGAAGACCTTAAAAATAATTATGGGACCATACAAATAATTTCTACTAACGTGCAATTAACTTTATGTTCAACCTTTGTATGTAATATCTCTCAAAGGATACACAAGAAACTGGTAACCAGCAGTTGCTTTGTTAGGAAAAACAGTGAAATGAACCAGTAAGCAGGTGTGTGAGACAGCTTTTTACTGTGTTCTATTTTGTAATGCTTGAATTTTTTCCATTTGAACCTTTCCAAAGTATGTAATTTCACATATGTAACAGAAAAAAAGGATTTAAATATTTTCCTCCATAGTGTCTTTCTTCTTTTTACATGTAAATGCTCTGGGAGGAGTAACACAATGAGTCCATGATATTCTTGGGTAAATTAGTTTACAGATGACATTCTTCCATAACAGAGTATCAAATACCTGCCACAAATACCACTATTTACTACTGCATTGCTAATTTAGGTGACACCCTTTCCTGTTGAACCTAAAAACTCCTCAACGGAATGCTCCAGGCAGTCATTGCCAATTGATCAAAGCCTCCAATGGGTACTTGCCAAACTTGCTCGATACTTGTCATACTTGCTTGATACTTACCCTGTTCTATAATATCAACACATTTATAGAAGAAATGAGAAAAACTGCACAAGAAATTTTGATCTTCAGTAGAAAACTATGCATTGTCTAAAAGACACTGTTTCAGGTTATCTGACTTTAGTCTTCATTGTCTTTGAGCTATTTTACAGCTCTGTAAAATGTACGTAACTGATAAAGATACAACTTCTGTCCTGTGAGAGATTTAATGAACTTCCCTCCCCAGCGCTGGAAAAACAAGCTTTGCCTTCATTTGCCTGCTTGTTTCACTGTTCCTAATTTATAAATCCATCTGTTTTACAGATTCTCTTTTGACCAGTTATAACATCTGCCTGGTTCCCTCATTGAATGTGTTAAATAAAATCTTTAACCCATGTTCATTTTTATATATGTACAAGAGTCATGATTTTACCATTTTTAAAAATTATCTTTTAGAACATTGTAGGGTAAAAAAATGAAAAGGGGTATGTCAAAAGAGCAGGAGAGACATCTCCTTTAGGACTTACTGTAATATTTTACTTTACAGGAAGATTTCCTGCCCTGCTATTCAAAGGAATATTCCAGCAGTGTAGAAAGCTCAGATGTCTGGATTCAAGGGCTTTTTTTCTTAAAATATACCAACATGAACGAAGGGGAGATAGCTGAGCAACAATATGGAGAATAATAAAAATTAAAATTCAACATCTTTTGTCCACAGGGGCACTGCCCAGTTTATCCAAATACTAGTTATATAAAATTCACAGGCACAAACTAAAAGCATGTTTTCTTCTAAGATTTCTAAAATCTTAAAACCATTTGTTTGCTTTTAAGATTTTTGAAACATTGGTTTATTTCTACCAGGTTTCTTCCAGATCAACTTTGGCAGTGAAGCTTTAAGTCCATTTACAGGATTCTGGGTGCAGACTGAGAAGAGCAACTTTCCAACTGGGAAAATTTATGTATGCCATTAAAGGCCTTCCCCCACTGCACTCCCCGCCCAAGTCACCCGCACACCCCCAGTTCATGAGCCTTGTTTCTATACCAAGGGAATAAAGGCATGTGGTGTTTCTTTGGTTTTATACCACTATAGCAATATGACAAAGAACTCCCGTTTCTACAAACAACATTAAGCTACAGTTTTACTTAACACTGACCTAGCTGCTTAAGAAAGTAAAAGCTACCTCAAATAATTTTCAAAGAAATATATAAACAACGCTAGTCCCTAGTTTTCACAAAGGATGTATCTAATTAAGGCTTTTTGAGATTGTGCCACACACCCTCCCCCCCCAGACCTGCTTCCTAGAGTTACTTTTAACTGCAGAGCTTTCACAACGGATAGAAAAGAGAAAGGAAGAGAAGATTTGTAAATACACAGCCACAAAGGTCTGAGCTCATCCTCAGTGTCCCCTGGGCACACTCTTGGAGAGCGTTTGGGCCAATTAAGGTGATTGTGGAGGTCATAATCACTGTGAGCTTGCTGGGAAGTTCATGTGAATATCTGAATATTAATGCATGTAATATATGCGGAATGAATTTTCAGGAGCCAGACTACATTGTTTACGTAGCATTGGAAATTTCACTGCCTAGATTGTGTGTGTACACTTCTGAATACAGAAACAAAAGGAACAGTTAAGACCATGTTTAATGGGGTCCTAAAAGCAAGTTTTCAATGTGGAGCACCATGATAAGAAAGGTAGCAATTTCGCTTTTGGTAAAAATGATACATTTTTTCCTCTGGATTCTCTTCTTATCTCCCTTTTCAGCTATCCATTCTCAAAGATCATTTGGTTGTTGCTGAAGTTATTTATTGTTCATTTTAGAACTAAACAAAATTTACTTGGTAGCAGAAGTGTCAGGTGATTTCATATTTTATTAACTTCATGTTTTAGATAAGAAAATTGACCAAGAGAAGGTAAATCACTGGTTGACCCAAAGTCACAAATGACAGGGTTAAGGTGTGAACTCACATATCCTGACTTCGTTTTACCTGTCAGATCCGTAAAGTAATTTTGTTGAAGTTTCTTTAGTATTTTCCTTGTTAAAGGTATTTGTATTTGGAGAATCTTATCTTTTGCAGTTGGTCATGTCTCCATGCCTACACACAGGCAGCTATGTATTGCTCCAAAATATATCTCATATTTATATACTAATCTCCATTTCCATTACTATCACCCTAGTTTAAGATGAAATCATCTCTCATGTGACCTACTGCAATATACTGCCAACTAGTCTCTCTCCCTATTTCTACTCTTCCCTTCCCTACATTTTTTTTCCTTAACATAAATCAGATTATGTGATAACTACTGTTAAATTCTTCCAATGATTTCCCATGGTCCTGAGAGTAAAATTCAAATTCCTGGCCATGATCTATATGACCTGATTCCTGGCCCATTTCTCCAATGTCATATCCTACTTTGCACTTCTCTCCCACCAACTATTTATACTGCAGTCACACTGACCTTTTTTCTATTCAGCAAATATATCAAATCAATTCTGTCTCAGGGCCTTTCACTACCTGCTTCAGTTTCTAGCCAATTCAAGTTTTAACTCAAATGTCATCTCCTCAGGGAAGCCTTCCTCTCTATCAGAGTTCCTTATTTTAGTTTCTTTATAATGCTTATTACTATGAAATCTCATTCATTTACTTGTTGCTTATTTTCTGTCATTCTCTTGTAGAAGTCTGTCTTCTTTTACTCACCACTGTATCTCTTGCTTATGAAAAATTCAATAAATATTTGTTGAATATATGAATGTGTGAATGAATGAATGAAGTTGCCAAGGCCCAACTGGTAACATTTCACAAATAGTTATTGTGTGTTGGTGAGGGAGGGACAACAAGGAAGAGATTTTCGTTCTTAGCAAGGGGAGTGGCTTGTTGGAACCCTTTGAGAATATATTTATGTATAAAATTTCCTCAAGCAATTCCCTGAAGCTCATCCTTGACTCCCTACAAGGCCATGGAACCCAAGTTTAGAACCTCTTTTTTAGTATATGGTCTAATATATTATCTTGGCTTATATTAATCTGAAGAGTTTTACTTTTGTTTAGTCCTCCCTCCCCCTCTTCCATCTCCTTGCAATCTAAACTCAAATCATACATATTATTTTATATATATACATATGTATATTAATAATCATACATATTATTTTCAATTATAGACTCTTACTAGGCTTTCACTTGCCTCTAGACTCTTCTCTTCCCTCCACCTAGAATCCTCTCCAAACCCCCAACCCCAACTTTCATCTAACTCTCACTCATTTTTTAGGTCACTACTTAGACATCATTTCCTCTGGGAAGTCCTCTCTGACAATTAAGCATGAGTTTAGAGCCATAAAAGAGATCCACAGTTTATTCTGCACTTCTCCTATCAAAACACTTCCACAAAGCACTGTGATTGTCAGTTTATATTATGCACACTCATAAGGTCAGGGAATATGTCTGTTTTATTCACCATGGTATCAATAGTGCCTATTATAATGCTCACATGATGAGGGTCCAATTAATATTAGGGAATTAAAATAAAGTCACTTTTATTGGCCTCTTATTTATTTCTTATAAATGGTGGTTATTTCATATCAGAAAATAGATATGTTTTATCAGCCATATTTTATAGGGCCTTCAAATTAGAGGTTCCAAATTTGGTCACAAATTTTATTTCTGACTTTAAGGAAAAGCTTTTCAGAGACTAGTACAGGTTGTGTCAATGTTTAAATTGTATCTTTCAAATATTTTGAAACAGTAAAATAAAAGGTAGTAAAATAAGTAATATGTGTAGTTGCAGTAAAACAGAGGTCTCTCTACTGTCACATTCATATCAATACTAAATTTGCCTGTCTGTAAGAGATATTGTTATCTAACAAAAACCTGAGGCTGTATAAATCACTCATTCTGCTTCTGAACTAAGCCAGCTTAAAAAATTTCCTGAACAAAGTAAAATAAAGCAATAATATAGCATGGATTTATATTGGAGGAGACCAATGAGCCTGATAAATTAAGTGTGATCAGGAGGCAGAACTAGCAAGAAATTTAGGGTAATGATAAATGTTGGTACTAACCTCTACATGACTTCCTCTGTGTCTTCCTAGTAGCAAAAACGCTTCTAAAGGCAAAGAATTTTAATACTCTATTAAGAAAAACTCCTAATAATACTACACACTTCTAGTCCCATTCATCTCCAGAGGGCCTTAAATATACTGCCCTTTTCTCATTTCACATACATAGGACCCCAACCAAGGAGTTGCTTTGTACTCAGAATTCCCAATGCAATGGTTCTAGTATTATGGATGATAGCCATCGTTTTGTAAAAACATGTATGATTGCTAGAAAAACTCATTTTTTAGTTTATATGAGAACCAGAGATGAAATATGAATATGAGCAAAATAAGCCAAATAACAATTCAGAGATATGGCTTAGAAAAATGAAATAAAATGATGTGTTTACATAAATTATAAGCACTCCAGGGCTGGGCTATTATTCTTTCTCCAGCACTGTCAACCATTTATATAGCATTTTGCACACTTGTGGCAATATAGAATGAATAATAATAATTAATACAGTATGTTTGTTCTGAATTCTACAGACTTCTTATCAGATTCTTGCTGCCTAGTTTTCTTTTTAAGTCAATTCATAATTGACCATATGTATTTCCCAATACTTGCCTGTTAGGCTTCTTTCTCTCTTACAAACCAACTAGTGATTATTTTGGACAAATATCTGCTATATCATTACTAGCAAGGCATGGACTTCAAAGAGTTCAACTTGGATACTGTTGAAATGATTGGAATTCTAGCCAAGAGCTTTAACCTCAAAGGGGTGTGATTTCAGTGATTTCTGGTTTCAGACAGCTCAGAAATGGAAAAGAGAAAGTGGGAAATGGGTAGGGGAGTAAGGAGAAAGAGAGGGTAGAGAAACTAATTATGAAGCCATACAGTAAAATACCAAGACACGAAAACTCAAAGGTATCTTTTTTTACCTTCTTGGGCACTTACTTGTTGAAGGAATCAACAAATGAGTGCAGAGAGTCCCTATTGAAACAGCTTTCTGACTTCCTGACTCAAATATGTTTTCCCTCGCCAATCTATCCCATACTTTTGCCAGAACAAGCTTCCAAAAATATAGTTCCAGCAATAGTTTTCCTTTAATTTTAGAAGAAAATCAAGCTAATCACTGCCTGTACAATAACTCTTTAGCATGGCCCCCCAGGTCCCAGGCCTACCTTTCTAGCTTGGTCTCCTTCCACACCCCTCCACACATCCTATGTGCACGCAATATTAATCCTCCCTGAATTCCCTCACATATACCTGGATCTTCAATATCTCAGTGCCTTTGTGTTCATTACTCACCCTGTAACACTCTTCCTCACTTTGAGAACCTGGAAAACTTAGCACTCAAGATGCAGAACTGTCACCTCCTCCATGCTATCTTTCCTGACTGTCCTCTTCTTAAGTTATCTGTTTCCTCCTTATCAATTCTTAGTTCATATTACAAGCCATTAACCACATGTGCATGTTATTTGCTTTATGTGTTAGAGTCTCCTTCACTAGACCAAGCTCATAGGCAGAGATGATCTTCTTCAGTTCTGAGTACAGATGATCTTATTTAGCCCTGGGTCAAGCACAGTGTCCCACACATAGTAGGTACTAAGTAAATATTTGTTTAATAAAAACACTGAAATGAAATATGAAAATTATATATGTTATATATATATATTTTTTTTTTTTTAAACAAGTAATACAATTAAACTCCTGCCAATTTAAATCACCCACTGTTCTCAGCATTTGCCTCTAAACAGAATAACAAACAATAAATGGCTGGTAGAAACAATTAGCCTATAAAGCAGGTGCTGGCTCAATCCCTCAACACATTGTATAAAGAAGTTCCATTCTGGGGTTCATTCAGTTTGTGAAGCCCAGAAAGGGACTCCCATCCCCACTTGAGCAGTAAACATAAACAATACCAAGAGCTAAATCCAGCAGGCTCTAAGTGCACTTAAGTCTCATTCAAAGTCAAGGGAAATTATGCATACATGAGAAGTAGAAGGGGAAGGGAGATGATAAGGAAGATGGCTTGCTGCTTCTTGGAAAACAATCAAGAAAAAGACCACAAAGGTTCAGTTCCTGAGAAAATTGTCACCTATTTGCTGTCACTTTTTCATCTTCATAGGAATTTATTGGATTAGGAAAGACCTTTGCTATTCCACATTATCACAAGCTCCCAGTTGCCTTTGCATTAGTTAATGCCCGAGCTTCCTGGTTAATTGTGGCAGGCAAGCAGCAGGCTGCACAGATGTCAGATGTCATACTCTATCAGATGAAGAGGTTCCTGCCTCAGGCTGTTTATATATGACCTACCAGGATTTCCTGCTGCATGATGAAATAATTAGGGGGCCGCCATGCAGGGAATAATGTTGCAAGTAAGTTGTAACTGCATTACATTAAAAAACGAAAATGAAACATTTGGCCTTATCTGCATCAGAATCTTCCTAAGGTTTACTGTGAACATTCTGTTCCTTAGTTTTATAATATTCACATGGGTGCTAATTTAATGTTCACTGGAGAACACAGTAAGTTTAGCAAGGCTTTCTTTAATGCTTGTTCTGCAATTTGAGTCAAGAGTAAACAGGGTGAGGAGATGTCTTTTTTTGTGTTTAATTTTCTAAATAAAGTTTGTCTTTTGCCTCTTATAACAAACCAATTCTACAGACTGAACAGTCTGGATGGTCTTTAAAAAAATTTAGTAATATTTTCTAAATTGATTAATTCTTAAGTCTTATTACTTTTTATTGTCTTACTAAATTCTAAATTCTGACTTTCTGACCCAGAAAAAAGTATATATCCTGTTTATAACATAATATTTTTTAATGGTTTTATCCATAGGAGCATAAGACTATAAGCTCTTACCTACATACGGTTTCCATGATTCAAGGGAATTATCCTGTATACAAACATGATTTAAGATTAAGAGCAAAAAATTCTCAGTGACTTTTATCATTAAAATTAAAAGGTTAGTAATGATCTCATGAATCTAGCAACAATAGCTGGATAAATGGAACAATTCAGACTAAGTTATATTAGCATGTTTTCCACCATCTTCCTATGTATCCCTGTTTTAGTTCTTAACACCTTCCCTAGTAATATTGTAAACTCCCTGAGGGCTTGCATTTTTTTTTTTTTTTTTTTTTTGCGGTACGCGGGCCTCTCACTGCTGTGGCCTCTCCCGTTGCGGAGCACAGGCTCCGGACACGCAAGCTCAGCGGCCACGGCTCACGGGCCCAGCCGCTCCACGGCATGTGGGATCTTCCCGGACCGGGGCATGAACCCACGTCCCCTGCATTGGCAGGCGGACTCCCAACCACTGCGCCACCAGGGAGGGCTTGCATTTTTATATTTCCCATTCCTAGTACATACTTAGCACAAGTTAAGTATTCAGTAAATTTTTGTTAAACTGAATTATACAGTGTGGAGTGAGGAATGCAGAACAAGGGATTAAGAAAAAGGTAACAATCAGGATGAATTCCTCACTCCTCCATATTTTTTTTTTCCTGTGTAAATACAATGTAATCTTTCCATGTAGGTACAATATCATCTTTCTCCCCCCCAACATCCTCCCTACTATAATTCTAAAAACATTTATGATTCCCAGCCCCTTCATCTGAAAAGTGGGCTTAACACTCACTGTTTATTTATAGGAGTATAATTCCTATCATAAATTTCTAAGGAAAATGAAAATCCATCTGAGCTTTATTGCTTGAAGATCACATAGACATGAAAGTGGCCAGGTGGATTCCTAGAGAACCCAGGGAACACAGTTTTAGAGCAGAGGGAGTTTTCATATTGCATTTCTAGGAAAGGTTTAAGAAAAACAAGAGACTGTGAAATGTATAAGAACAGCAAATCGTTTTTGCCCCAAGTGTCAACTCTGATCCATTAATAGCTACCGTGCAAAGAAGCAGCATCCAAGCTGTGTGAGAAAGTACAGTAATTGATTAATGGAGTCTGCCTTGGCCTTGGAACAGGTGGCAATATGAGTGCTATCTGCCATCCTAGCAGCTCTTCATAACAATCGAGAAAGCTGCAGTTATTTTAGAGGAGAACTGGGGAACAAAGAGACATTCAAACAAGAATCTCTGAAGAATAGCAAGGTTCAGTAAGGCACCATGATACCCAAGTGTTGCCCTCCTTGCCTTGTTTAATAAACATCTACTGAGCACTTACCTCTCAAGTAATGCTCTCTGGCCTTAGGAAATTAATGGCCACCTATAGGAGGCAGACAAATAAATAAAAATCTTAATATTATGTGATTAATAACATAAAAGTCTACAAAGAATTTTAAAGGAGTTCCAATTGAAGTGACTAACCCTGGCTGAGGTGAGGGTGAGGAGATGGATGTCAGGAAATGTTTCCCAGAGAAAGGGATCATGTGAACAAAGCTTTAAGGATAAGTGAAAATTAGCCAGGCCAAAAAAGAAGGAAGAAGAAGAAGGAGGAGGAGGAGAAGGAGAAAAAGGAAGGGCATTTTGGGCAGCATCTGCAATGACATTCAAGGAAATGTCATCCTTAGTTCAGTTGCACTGCTTAGTTCAAGTGCATACAGAGGATGGTTAGAGATAAAGCCAGAAAGGTAAGAACAGTCAGGACTCAAAGGACTTTGTATACCAATCCAAAGAGACCAGAGAATTTTAAGCAGGGCTGTGGCTTGCATCTTTCTTGGCTTGCATCTACTATCCCTTCTCTACTGTCTCTGTTCCCTCAATATATAAATATATCAATATCTCTCTTCCTTTAAAAAGAAAGTATCTTTTGATCCTACATTTCTGTATCTTTTCCTATATTTTTCCTTCTTTTCCCAACCAAATAGCCAAGCTTCTTTATCGTTCTCTATTATTATGAAAATAATATTCTATACTTGCAGCCTCCACTTCACATTTACTGTTAAACCTATCACAATATTGTCCCACTGCTCCAACCAACTTCAGTTAACTCTGTTGTTTATTCTAACAGACATGAGCCTAAAGTGGGCCTTTAGTGACACCTGGTATGACTGACGAGCAAGCATTCTTCCCTGGCTTCCAGGACTCCATTCTCTTGCTTTTCCCCTTACCTCTCCAACCTCCCTGAGTCTCCACTGTGAGCTCTGCTTCCTCTACACAGACCTGAGATGTTGATATTACCCAGAGTTCCAACCTCTCCCCTTTCTCAATATGAATTCCTTTCTATTCTTTAAGATGCCAACAAAACACCATCTCCTCTGTAAAGATTGCTCCCTAAGTACTTTGTTTTTGCAGAAAGGGAAGGAGGGTCAGCCACTGTTACCTTCTGCATAGAAATTTCATCTCTTAGAGCTCTAAAGGGTAGCAACCCCTCATGTTACAAAAGGGGAAACTGAGGCTCAGAACGGCAAAGCAGTTGACCTAAGCTCAAAACTCAAGAACAGATTTTCAAAATTCTGGTTTCCTATTCTTTCACAGCCTGCCTGCTCCATTTTAAGCAAAACACTCAAATAAACAGTATGAAAATTAGGAAAGTGTATGTACTCAACAGTTCTGAATTTATGAATGACTGAATCACAGAGGAAATGAAACAATTACTTTGTACAAATTCAGGTGCCTTGTGTTTCTCAGGAGTGTGAAAGCTGAGCAACACCCTACCCTGCTAGAGATGAAGTAAATTTCTAGAAGGAACATTCCCCTGAGCTGCAGAAGCCTCTGGGAAATGTGTTTAATCCAGTCGGGAGATCCTCAGAAATGCAAATTACCCACTTGAAATAAGAAAGCACCTATTGTTCAGTCTTGATTGCCTCTGTAGGACTATCGGCAAGGGGAAAAAACAAAAAACAAAAACAAAAAAACCTTGAAGAAGAAGGGAATCTAAGTAAATTGAACACACACAGGAAAAATAAAAATGAAGCCAAACCCCAACGGGGGGTTAGGCTGCTGCTAGGCTTAGCATTTATCATCTGCTAAGCAAGTAGGGGTTATAGAGCAAAAACCATTTATGATTCTGAACCCATTATGATTTCACTATCTGTGTTCCTTTTTGTTGTCCCCTATTTCCTCATAGATGTGATAAATCTGAAATCTTTCACTTGTCCTGTGGAGTCCTACCTCACCATTAATGAATACGGAGAGTGAGAACAATTAGAGGTGTCCTTACAGATATAAAATACTGTATATCAGAGAATATACTTAGAGCAATAGGAAAAATAATCGTTTTCACTTTTTTCCTTCATTTAGACATGTCCTTCATTTAATTTTTTTTGTTCTTATCTTGCTTCTGCAAGTTCTGTTCTTTTGCCTTGGAAGGAAATATGCTGATTTTTATTTTATTCCTAACTCAACTTTTTTTGCAAGAAAAGACTTAGTCACAAAAAAAGTATTAAAACTTTCAAAGTCTGAGTTTAGAACAAAGTGAATCCTTCAGGAGAAAATAAACAAGGTGCCATTTTTTCTAACTTGTTCACCAGCTGAGAAATAAAAGATCTTGGTATTTAAACTTGAAACTTCTTTCGTCTCTTTATCCCATCTCCTTTTCATCTTTATAAACAGAAGAAAGTCTATAATTACTATACTAACAAAGAATACAGCTGAACTACACACAGGTTAAACCATTCTAAATAAAGTAGAGAATAATAAATAATAGAATAGTCAAAGGAGTTACCATAATAAACACATGAAGAGTAATACCACATCCTACAATGTAAAATGGCTCCCATTTCTAAGTATTTTAAACTTCCTGAGTGGAAAGAGACCTTAAAAAGCATAAGCTAACCATCTATTTTCGTAGAAACTACAGAAATCATATAGTCAGTCTCTTTGCTAAATTTAAAATCCCCATTAATAATACTAAAGATAGTAGTAGTAATGATGGCAGTGGTGGTTGTGGTAGTTTCAGCAGTTACCATTCATGGAATAGTTACAGTGTGTCGGGCACTACGCTAACTGCCATAGGCACATTATCTCATTTAATCCTCATAATAATCCTGCTGGGTGATTATTATCCCCACTTTACAGATGAATATACAGGTACATTTCTGATGAGTGGCAGGCCAGCTTCTCCTGGAACATTTTTAGTGTTAGAAAGCTTATTACCTAATAAGGCAGCTCTTTCTATTTTAAAAGAGTTGTGGTTGAAAACTATTTCCCAAGTCACTTTCATGAAAACTCCGGTCATTCATCTTAGTGCTCTTAAGGAAATAAGTCCCATATTTCTTCTAATTCACACCTCTTCAGATTTTTTTTAAACTGCCATCATGATGTCATTTGGGCTAACTAACCTGGTTGGGTATCACTGCAACTAGGCCCAGCACCAAAGCTAGGCCAACCAATTTAAGTCCTCCATTGAAAACTCAGTCTTGAGTCAAACTCTGAGACAAAACTAGCCCTTAATCAGGAGAACTATAGAGACTGCTGCAGCCCGTACCCTTTATCACAGCCAGTTAACCCTAACACTGGCCTGTTTCCAGTTTATGGCCCTTGTTCCTATGACAAATATGTCTTAATTTTGTTCTACTCTGAGTGATTTCTAATAAGAAATGCAAGGCATTAGCAAACTCTACCGGGCAGATAATTTGAGGTATCACTCTGTACCCTTCAAATAGTATCTTGCTAGCAATGCTCACTGTATTTTAAAAGAATCGAGTGGTTACTATTCTAAGTACTTTATATTAACTCACTTAATTCTGGCAACAATCGTATGAGATGGGTATTGTTATTATCACCACTTTAATAATGAGGAAAGTGAGGCACAGAAAGAAGTTGGCTAACTTGCGCAAAGCCCTGTAGTCTTGCAAATCCAGGAAATCTGACTTTAGTACTTTTAATCACTACATTATGCTGCCTTCCAGTAGATACTAAACTCTTCCCATGCTGGGATCTAGGAATTGTTTCTGATAGTTTGGCGTGTTTCAGAAATTTCCCAGAGAAAAGAGCTATCTGGAGCAGCAAAGTGCTTTTCCTGGGCCTTACCACTTCCTCTTTTGTGAACACATCTTTCTATTTATAAGGATGCCCACTGGGTGGGCTGAGAGCAAGGAGACTTTGACTCATTATTCAGGAATCAAATGCAGGCTGACCAAGGAAAGAATCAGTCCGAACAAGGCCTTCATGAGAAGCTGAGAAAGAGGGACGCCACTGCTTCTTGTGGTATGGAAGATACAGTTTACAATGTATATTACTGAGACCACCACTGCCACATGCAGCTATTCTCTGAAATTAAAAACCATTGGTCAACTATATCTGTATTTGGTTCAATCTGTATCTTTTCAAATCTGTCTGCTATCAGCTATAGTCAGGAGGTTAGGTCTGCTTACTGTCCTGTATCTGAAAATACAAAAATTCCAGTTGTGCTTGGAGTGGAGCCCACTGGAGTTTTATAGCCATGTTCGAAGCCCACAGCTATAGTTAGTATAGCTACATAAACTAGAGACATTTAACCTTATGGCCTTTCTTATCTAAACTGTGAGGATACAGTATAAGAAGATAAACTCTGCTTTTCATATTCAATACAGTTATGGAAATTGAAGAAAACAAAAATGACTCTTCACAGGGATTTTTCTGTTCCCTGCGGATAAAAAAAAGAAAAGTAAGTAAAAAATCAGGCTACTTTTAAGATATCTCACCTTCTATTCAAGTGCAATTTTATATCACACTCAATTGTCCACACAATGTAATAACAATCCATCTGAAGAGTTAGAACTCAAAGAAAGAACTCTATCTATTTTGACCAACCTAATTATAACTGAATGAGTAGTTCAGTCATCTTAAGAGAAAGTTTATAGTAAGCTATCCCACATACAGGCAATTTTAACATAAACCATTCTCTCAACTTAACTAAGCAGTGAGATACTTATTTTAAAACGGAATGAATCTTCCAGATCTTGGCTCTGTCTTTCCTTCTTGGCTCCCTCCTATTTGCAGCCTGTTGTTGGTTACGTTTTCCCCCTTCACTTCCTTTCCTCCACTCCCACTCAATCCCAACCCCTAAACTACAAATCTTTCTTATACATCGGACTTCATTTGGCAAGCTAGATTACTGATTCAGGCATTTTTTTTCTTTTTTGATTAAAAAAATATCACTTATCAGTTAGTTTTCTGTCCCTAAATCCCTATGCTGTGATAGGGAAAGATGAGGAAACTTTATTCTGCCATTAACTTTTTAAAGCAAAACACACCTAATTACCATGTACATACATGCGCACACACAGACACCTTCCCCCCAACACACACACACACCCTAAATCCCACAATCTTCTCAAGTTTCCAATGGATAATAATTTCTTTTTTCTAACAATACAAATATGTCTTCACTTTTCGAAAATATATGAACCATTTATCCATGTGTACCTTTACTGCTGTGAAAAGAAGACGGAGTACTGAGAACTCAAGAGCCTTCTTCATCCTTGTCATGTGATAATTCTGAGTAGTCTGAAAACAGCGGCATTTTCTCCATAAACATGTGTGTTGTAGCTCTGGCTACATGTGCTCTTGTAACATTTTTTCATTTAATAAATCATCCTCCCAAATAGTCTCTCACAGCCTATTAGCACCTCTCCACAAATTTTAGTAGTCCAGAGCCCCCGAAATAGTTCTTAGCATCCCAGTAGTAGGTTTCTTACCCAATTCATCAGCATTTCACCTTCTGGAAAACACAGAAGAGAACAAATTATCTGACCTGTGGGATAGAATTAGGTTCATGAAAACCTGTCAAGATAAATCCACCGGCTTCTATGGGAGAAAGCATGCAGTAGTGGAAAGCAGCAATATTCACCTTCTCAGCTTCTCCATTCTCTGGTGTATATAACTTTATTTGGAAATGGAGCCTGCTGTAGTCAGTAATCCAGAAACAGTTTTTTGTCCCTTTTTCAAAGTAGAGAGAAGTCCTGGAGGTACTGAGAAAACCATGTGCTATGGCTACATAATAATCTTCTTGATTCAAAGCTAGTCTTCTGCCTATAGCAGTGCAGGTTGGGCACAAAAGTACCCAGCCAAGGGAGCAAGTGGGGCTAAAACCCAGCTTTATTCAACTGGACAAATCCTGTACCCTCAGGCTATCACTGCTGAAAGGAGGCACCTTTTACTAATCTGTGCAAAGGCACTAATGGGCTAGAGGTGACTCTAGAGTCAAGGGCCATATCTGCCCCATCTACCACCACATCCTTGGCATTTTGAGTTGTCCATGGCACATAACAGAAACTTAGTATTTGGAAAATGAAGGAAAAAAGGAAATAAAGAATCTCTATGTGAAGTGTCTGCAAGTGCAAAAGCTCAAGCAAAGGACCTGAGGTAAGTGCTCCTTTCTTTGGCTTTAGAATGTGCACTGTTGGACATGGAAAGTCAAGGAGAAAAGAAAAATAAGCATCGTATGTTGTCATTGTGTTTTTATTAATATATAAAAAAATCATGACAAACAAATTGTGTTGAGGTATATTAGACTACAACCTAATTTTTATCATTCTGACACCTTATTAGTCTAGCTAAATGTTTTTTAGGCCAAAGTATGTATGACTCTTCATTATTAAAAAATGAAGGAAAATATTTTAATTTAGCAAAATGCCATATAAACATATAAGAATACAACGCACTTCATCAAAGGTACAACTGTATGCTTTCCACTGTAACTCAACACCAAAACAAGCAGTATGATTTTTTTTTTTTTTTGCGGTACACGGGCCTCTCACTGTTGTGGCCTCTCCCGTTGCGGAGCACAGGCTCCAGACGCGCAGGCTCAGCGGCCACGGCTCACGGGCGCAGCCGCTCCGCGGCATGTGGGATCTTCCCGGACCGGGGCACGAACCCGTGTCCCCTGCATCGGCAGGCGGACTCTCACCCACTGCGCCACCAGGGAAGCCCCCAGCAGTATGATTTTTAAGTTAGGGAGGGAAACAAAACTTTTGCAAACCTACACCTACTGTATTAGGTTCCCCTGACTGTTATAACAATTTGCCACAAATTTGGTGACTTAAAACAACAGAAACTTATTCTCTCATAGTTCTGTAAGTCAGAAGTTCAAAATCAAGGTGTCACAGAGCCACACTGTTTCTGGAGACAGAGGAGAATCCATTCTTTGCCTCTTCCAGCTTCTAGCGGCTATTGGCATTCCTTGGCTTGTGGCCACATCTCTCTATTCTGCCTTCAGGTTGCCTTGTTCCCAGTGTGTGTATCTTCTTCTGTTCTGTCTGTTTAATCTCCTTCTGCCTCTCTCTTATATGAATATGTGATTGCATTTAGGGCCCACTAGATAATTTGGGATAAGCTCTTCCTCTCAGGATCATTAATTTAATCATATCTTCTGCTATATACAGTAATATTCAAGGATCTAGGGATGATGCAGTGAATATATCCTCGGGGGTGTCATTTTTTTGCCTATCACACCCACATATTATATTTTACTACTATTATATTATCTGAATAAATTTTATATTCTTCTCAGTTTTCATGGTTCTGTAAATAGATTATAGTAGTTTTAGGAACCCTCTTGAAACAGCAAAAATTCCTTATTTAAGACACCAGAATTTTTCTTTTAAAATCTGAGAGTCCTACTTTGATTTCAATGCTTACAGAACATTTTCACTTATATATGGTGATTCTCGTATACACAATCTGAACTAGATAATTTTGTACAATCCTGAAATATTCTTTACAGATATTATAAGGAGCTTTGTTACATAGCTATTGTTGGGTTGATGGTGCCAAAATATCAGGTAAATACACAATCTGACAAGCCAGCCTTTGCTGCTTTGTCAAATTCAGCTCTCATCTCAGAAAACGTTAATGAGCTGAACCAACTGGTACTTTGCATACTGCCAAAATTGTGTGTTCATATTAGAATTTTAACCAATAATGATGATGGTGATATCTACTCTCTTTATTAACAACTGTAGTGGAATTCTTTAAAATATTTTGAGTAAAGTTAAGTGAGAAATCAGGGATAAAATAAAAGGAAAGGTGTTAGCTGTACACACAGATGTGAAAAGGGCTAATAACATAATACCTGTATCTTTACCCTGAGAGGTTACTATTTGTTGTTCTCAGTGCACCTAGAGCTGAATAGTTTCCTGAATATTGATTTAGACCAGCTAAATTCACCAGAGGCTGATTCGTGAAGCAACACATTCATTTATAATGAGGAATATGTTTTTTCCAGTGACCATGGACAGAGGTCTATTATTATTATTCAGGGAAGTAGATCTTCCAAATCAAAATATCCGGAAGACTGACTTAATCAGAAAGTAGTTGGTAAGCAAGAATCTGAGCAAATTGAGTTTGGAAGAGTATTTTATCTAAACCATGGACAACTTCAGGCACATATTAATGGTTTCTACAGATGCCTAATCTCATATAAAACTCAATAATTCTTACTTGTCTTACATTTAGAAAGTAGTCTTACTTCCAAGTTTTAGGGGCTCCTCACTTTGCTCCAATGTATTGACTATTCCTTGATTAGTTGGGTAGCAATCGAGTAATTGAGATGGGGCTTTCTAATGCAAGTGTTTTGGCAGCTTTAACAGTAATTCTTAAATGACTAGACCAAGTAAATAGATTACACTTAAGGTTGACATGAAAGCTAAAATCACCCCAGCTAATCTCAATAAACAGCTTCAATGTAAAGTTAACCTCTTAACTTTGACATTGATTCTGTCAGTTACTAAAAGCTTAACAAAATGAGGCTACATCTATACTTACAACAAACACCTTTAGTAAATTCAAGAAAATGTGTAGATGATGCAAATGTGTAGATGATGAATAAGAACTCTTCATTCTGAACCAGATCTAAATCTAACGATTCCAAATGTAAGAAAGAGGTGATTTTTTTGTTTCATTTTTTGTTATTTTTAAAAAGGAATTATAAAATTCCATTGTTGATTTTTATAAGAATAAGAATAAAGAGGCTATCCTTATTATGTGGTCTTATTTCAGTTCACAGAATTGTTCTTGCTCCCCTTTCATCTCCCACTGGGCATAATGTGCTTTTACTTTTAATGGTTCTTAAAATGCCTTTAAGGAATTAGGGTAGTACCAGTTCAATGAAAGACATTGTCCAATAATATAGGGATGGTCCACTAATTTGTCCACAAAATATCTTGAAATGTTGGAATAAACTTTAAAAAATATAAAGTACTGTTGTCCACTGGTAATGTAACCGCGAAATTTTAAGAAAGGAACATCTTGGATCTAGCAAAAAGACACATATGCTGAGTTGCACCATATTCATTCACTGATTTTATTCAACAAATGTTGATTATGTGCTAGGCAATTTGCTAGGTGGTAGGTATATAATGCTGAGTAAAAATACATAGCCCCTGTCTTCATGAGGCTTACACTTCTCGTAAAGTATTAAACTCAAATTCTATCAGATCAACGTATATCTATATTTTCTAGTCATATTTTGAGACTGCTTTTACAATGGCAGAGTGACACAAAATGAAGTTCTAAAGAAGTGGACAGTGACAATAAATACTGTCTATGAATAACCTAGATCTTGGTATATATGACAGGGAAGACAAGATGAAGGAAGATATTTGAAGACTGCCGTGTAGAAGCAGAAGTAATTATTCGCTACTCTAAAGGCAGAAATAGATGGATTATAAAATGTTACATTTTGACAACATGAAAAAAACAAAATTTAATAAACTAGAATTGTGCAACAGAGATATCCGAGTAAAGGATATACATCTATCAAAAAACTACAGGAAGAATTATTGTATTAGATGGAAGGCTGGCTCATTGATTGCCAAAGTATCTTCCAGTTTTTTTGTTTGTTTGTTTTTTTGTATTTTTTTGCAGTACGCAGGCCTCTCACTGTTGTGGCCTCTCCCGTTGTGGAGCACAGGCTCCGGACGCGCAGGCCCAGCGGCCAAGGCTCACGGGCCTAGCCGCTCCGCAGCATGTGGGATCTTCCCGGACCAGGGCACGAACCTGCGTCCCCTGCATTGGCAAGTGGACTCTCAACCACTGTGCCACCAGGGAAGCCCTAAAATAGTTTTAAGGTGCTTTTCAGCTCAGCTTTCTGCATAACTTAATCTTCAACAGAGAATTTTTTTAACTCAAAGGTGGAAAATTTTTAACATACCATTTCACTAAAATACCGAAATCTAACTTAATTTCTTTACTTAGCTATCATTAACCTATTCTTCACCATTTATGATTTTTAGTAATAAATAAAATTTTTTCTTCCAAAAAGAACATATAAACTTTGTTTTCCACAGCTACACAACCCTTATGTCTCAAGTACTAAGGTTATATTTCAATAAAACTATTTTCATCCTATGGCAATTTTGGTTCAATATTCTGTCAGATTCCATTATTGTCAACATATTTCTAATGGCCATTTCTATTGTTCTATATTTCATCAAAGGTGATTTATATCACCTGTATAGGGCTGACTTAGGTGTCTAAGATGATACTACAGAAGTAATAGTATGTAACTTCTGAGGCTAGGTCATAAAAGGCATTGCAGCTTCCATCTTAGGTTCTTGGATCACTTGAAGTAGGGGAAGCCAGCCACCAGGTCCTGAGAACACTCAACCAGCCCAGTGGATAGGCCCAGGTTTGGGGGAATGGAGCCTTCCCACTGACAACAGGGATAAACTTGTCAACCTCTTGAGAAAGGTACCTAGGAAGTGAATATTCCAGCCCTAGTAAAGGCTTAAGATGACTACAGGCCAGCCAAAATCTTGACTACAACCTCATGACAGAGCCAGAGCCAGAACCACCAAGCTAAGCCACTCCTGAATTCCTGTCTGGGAGAAACTGTGAGAGATAAAAAATGTTTATTGTTTCTTTAAGTAATTAAGTTTTGGGGTGATTTATTTCATAGCAATAGATAACTAATATGAAGCATTGTCCAGATCCCACATATATTTATGCCATCATTAATATAGAGAAGAACATATATCGCTCACTTTTAAAAGAATTTTTATGATGTTTTTGTTTTGGTTGTTCACTTTATTTTTATGTATCTTTTTTCTCTTAAATCTAACTATTTTAAAGATTAATTGCATAAGAAAATATCCTTGGTACAATGTTAAATTTAGAAAAGCAAATTACAAACTCTCTACACAATATGAATTATTCCAAAATGTTCATTTCTGTCAAAGTGGTGGGATTACACATAATTTTCTTATACATAATATAAAAGTTAATTATTGTTGCCTAACAAACAATCCTCAAAGTTAGTGCTTAAAACAAGACAACAATTTATTTGCTAACAATTCTGCAATATGGACTGGATCCAGCTGGGCAGCTTATGTCTGCTCCATATGGTATTAACTGAGCTTACTCAGGCATCTGCAGTCAGTTTGCAGTCTGACCAGAGCTGAAGGATCCACGATGGTTCCATCCACATGTCAAGGTCCTAGGCTGGTATGGCTGGAATGGCTGAGGTCTGGCTGAATCTCTCTTTGTAGTCTTTCCACAACAGGGCCTCTCTTTCTATAAGATCTCTCATCCTCAAGTAAATTAATTCAGGCTTTTTTACATGGTGTCTCAGGACAAGAAAATGCTGCAAGGCTTTTTTTTTTTTAATGTAAATTTATTTATCTACTTATCCATTTATTTATCTATTTACTTATTTTTGGCTGCGTTGAGTCTTCATTGCTGCATGCGGGCTTTCTCTAGTTGCAGCAAGTGAGCTTTCCCTAGTTGCGGCGAGCCGGGGCTACTCATCACGGTGCGCGGGCTTCTCATTGCACTGGCTTTTCTTGTTGTGGAGCACAGGCTCTAGGCACACGGGCTTCAGTAGTTGCTGCACGTGGGGTCAGTAGTTGTGGCTCATGGGCTCTAGAGCACAGGCTCAGTGGTTGTGGCACACAGGCTTAGTTGCTCCACAGCATGTGGGAATCTTCACAGACCAGAGATCAAATCCGTGTCCCCTGCATTGGCAAGCAGATTCTTAACCACTGAGCCACATGCAAGAGTTTTTAAAGCCTAGACCTAGAACTTGCATAACCACACTTTCACCCTGTTTTATTATACCAAACCACAAGGCCAGGCCAGATGTAATGTGAAAGAGGACTACACAGGCCTTGAAATCACATAAGCATGGTTCACTGGGAACAAATCTTCACACATATAACATGTGTATTTTCTAAATATTCTAAAATAAAAATACACTATTTTTATTTCAATAGAAAAATAATTTTTAAAAATTGATGGCCATAAAGTTAAATTCTTGGAAGAGGGTCACTGCTGAACCTGGTTTAGAGGGAAATAAGTCTCTGATCTCTACGCCTCAACTGGGAACACAGAGTTCTTTTATTTGACGAATACCTTGGGTTGATGCATACTCAGTTGATGTAAACATATTTAATTATTGTTCTTACACCAATTTCATGTTTAATAGGTATATGTGATGCCTATTTTAAGAATTTCTAGGGATAGAAGCTTTCAATTCAGTCACCATTCTAAATGTTTTGTCTGCAATACTTATGGATGGTTACAAGCAAAGTGGTTATGGTAGAAAAGCTTTGGAGTAATCCATATTGTTATATTACTAAAAAAAAAAAAACTCATGAAAAGGACAAATCCTCATGGGCAACAGGAATTTTTAAATCAATTCACTTTTACTTAAAAACCTATACATGCATATGTATATGTATAGCTGATTCACTTTGTTATAAAGCAGAAACTAACCCCCCATTGTAAAGCAATTATACCCCAATAATGATGTTTAAAAAAAAAAAAAAAAAAAACTTATACATGCAAGACCCTAACTTAGGCACCATGAGGAATGCAAAGCAATAAAAGACAAACCCTTGCTTTAATGAACATTAAAAAAATAATAATCAGATCGGATGAGTCCTAAAAGATTGCCACACAATAGCTTTCTAAAACATCTTGTTAATATAAAAGTTATAAATATAACCTTCAAATTTAGCAACTTCTGGGCTTCCCTAGTGGTGCAGTGGTTAAGAATCCACCTGCCAACGCAGGGGACACAGGTTCGAGCCCTGGTCCGGGAAGATCCCACATGCCGTGGAGCAGCTAAGCCTGTGCACCACAACTACTGAGTCTGTGCTCTAGAGCCCACGAGCCACACTACTGAGCCCATGAGCCACAACTACTGAAGCCCGCGCGCCTAGAGCCCGTGCTCCACAACAAGAGAAGCCACCGCAATGAGAAGCCTGTGCACCACAATGAAGAGCAGCCTCCGCTCGCCACAACTAGAGAAAGCCCACACACAGCAACAGACCCAACGCAACCAAAAATAAATAAATAAATAAATTTATTTTAAAAAAAAAATTTAGCAACTTCTTTTCTTTCTTAAATAATAGGACTAACAGATCCATGACAGATGGGTTTGGCAACAAAACACATGTCTACCCCATAGGTAGTAGTGGCTGTAATAATGGTACTGACTCTTGAAATAGCAGAGGGATTCCTGAGTTGCCCTTTTTTCTTTTCCTTTCCTAGAAGTGGGCCATAACATTTTTGCCTTTCCTATGGCCATGAAGCAACAATCCTGAGCTATAAATTTGACTTCAGTAGGATAGCGGCCCAGAAAGCCAGCATGGTAAACCTGAGCACACCAACCTCCCAGTTTCAAGTCTTTTTCATTTACCCCAAACCATGCTCCAGCCTATTTCAAGATGACTGATGTCACCATAATATTATCAAGAAACAATCCTAGAAGAACTTCACATAAGAAATGAAGCATAAGGAGTTTATACTTTTTAAAATTATGAAGTGTTAGGAATTTAAAAGCTCAGAATAAACTAATCATTAGAAATGTTATAATAATGGGGGCCGGGCTTCCCTGGTGGCACAGTTGTTGAGAGTCTGCCTGCCGATGCGGGGGACGCGGGTTCGTGCCCTGGTCCGGGAAGCTCCCACATGCCACGGAGCGGCTGGGCCCGTGAGCCATGGCTGCTGGGCCTGCGCGTCCGGAGCCTGTGCTCCGCAACGGGAGAGGCCACAACAGTGAGAGGCCCGCGTACTACAAAAAAAATAAAAATAATAATAATGGGGGCCACCATTTATTGAACTCTTCCATGTAACAGTTGTCATTCTAGGCACTACAGCTACATTATCAGCAAGAATTCTATGATGAAGATATTATTACAAAACACGCCCCCTTTATGTATGAGGAAACTGTTTAAATGATTTGCCCAAGATCATCCAGGTTGTTAGCGGTAGTGTTGGGATTCCAGTCCAGGTTTGCCTGATGCCAAGTCAGTGCCCTTTTGACTTACATTATACAATATCTTCTTTTTTTAAATAAATTTATTTATTTATTTTATTTTTGGCTGCATTGGGTCTTTGTTGCTGCACACGGGCTTTCTCTAGTTGCGGTGAAAGGGGGCTACTCTTCCCTGTGGTGCACGGACTTCTCGTTGCGGTGGCTTCTCTTGTTGTGGAGCATGGGCTCTAGGCACACGGGCTTCAGTAGCTGTGGAACGCAGGCTCAGTAGTTGTGGCTAGCCGGCCCTAGAGTGCAGGCTCAGTAGTTGTGGCACATGGGCTTAGTTGCTCCGCAGCATGTGGGATCTTCCCGGACCAGGGCTCGAACCCGTGTCCCCTGCATTGGCAGGCGGATTCTTAACCACTGCGCCACCAGGGAAGTCCCTATACAATATCTTCTTAATTTAAGTAAACAATTCTGTCAAAAATTAACCCATTTCATACAAACTACTATTTTAGACATATGAATCAATCTGACATTCTAAATTATTTTACTTGTTTCTTGAGCATATATAAACTGTCATCATCAACCTGAGAAGTTTTCTACATTTCAGACAGATCACAAGATAAACAAGTTATTCGTCTTCTATTTGTCATCTCTTGGTCATCATCGATATTGTCTGTTTTATAATAACAGCTCCCATAAGACAAAAGGTTCAACTGAAATTTATTGACTGAATGCACAAGTTCTATCTTCAGCTTTTTAGTAAATAGTATCAACTTAGAGTACCTAATAAATAATAGTGATTATTACAATTACTCAATTTAAAAGTGCCAAAAGAACTCTTGAGGTTTGGTGAGCCCCTAAAGGATGTTTTTCAAGTCTAAAGATGTTTGAACATTAACTGCAAGTGTGTTACAAATATTTTTGAGTTGTATATTGCAGGGATTTATCTATATATTTCCATCTTTATTCAGTATCTTTTTACTTAAACTGTAGGACTCAAATTTGATCTACACGTACACTTAAAATTCTCAGCCCATAATGTTTTCTTCTTAGATTTAAACTATGTCTTTTCCTCAAACTTCTTTACATTATTCATTTACATATTTTATTGACTGAGTCTGAGGAATAGTGAGTTCAAGAGATAAATCTGCTAGAAATTACATTTAAAACTACTAAAGCAGGGACTTCCCTGGTGGTCCAGTGGTTAAGACTCCACACTTCCAATGCAGAGGGCACAGGTTCAATCCCTGGTTGGGGAACTAGGATCCCACATGCCACGTGGCCAAAGAAAACAAAAAACAAAAAAAAACTACTAAAGCAGTGGTGAAGGAGTAACAACAAGGGCAAATTTTCAGGTCACGGAATCGATTTGACTTAAATGTTAGAGGAAAATCTATTCCTAGTTGTCAGTTAATTAAATAAGTTTAAAGACTAATACTTGATATGGCAAGGGCAGGGGGAAAAAAAAGAAAACTAGCCTAGAGGAATTGAGTCCACTTCTTTTTCTATCCCCCTTTATTTCTGGGAGTCCATTTCATCCTTAATTTTGTTTGAGTTTATCTCAGTTTGCTTCATTCAGTGTATCTCCAAGTCTTTTCTTAATAATTTTATTCCCCCGTCTGCCTTCTCTTGGCAACAGCTGACCTGGATGCAAGTCTAAAACGTAGTCAATGACAAATCACTACCAGATGAGTCTGTAAGTTTTACACAGAGTGTTTCCTCCAGGCTCAGAACACTCTGAGGCCCAATAAAATTACTGGAATGATTCAGGATCACAGTGAAATCCTTTTTTTTTTTTTGGTGGAAATCCTCTGGTTCTGCTAGACAATAAAGCACTAACGACGAATCCCATGAATTTTCAAAATCAGAAAATAGTAAGTTGTAATGGGCCAGGAAAAATTATAATAGTAACTAGAAAATTATTAAACAAATGATATCATAGTAAATCCTCAACATTTAAATTATTTTCCTATTATTTGTCTTTATTTAAAAATTGTTATAAAAATTATGCACAATAATTTTTTATTGTAACATTAGAAACCAAACTCCTCAAAGAAAAAAAAAATCACACAATCTCAGCATTAAAATGTTTGACTATATCCTTTTTTTTCAGTTTTGTTAGTCTTAGTTTTAAATATTTGTGACCATACAGTATTGGTATATAATATTCTAATCAACAAATAATAAAATTTTACTTTTTAAAACTTCATTATTGGGTTTATGGATGGGTTTTTAAGAGTATTTAGACAATAATTTTTCTAGGCTCTAATTAATTAAAAAATAAACAAAAATAGAAATTTCAGTCTATAACTGAATCCACAATAAAAACAAACCTACCCATTTGAATCACAAAGAAAATAATCTTAGCAACTCTTTCAGATATTTATAATGTATAATTTTTCATCTCTTAGGAGTCTTAAGAATCTACCTTTCTTAGTCCCCAACCACAGATATCAGATTTTAAAACTTTATCCTACACGCCACGTAACTTATTCTGAAAAATAGTTAGAAAACCATCTCCTAAAGATATGTGTTATAATTTGGGGGGGACATTTATGACATATCGAAGTGTTATGTATACAAGTGAAAATGTGCAAAAAGTCTATCAAATTAAAACTGAACATCTGTAAAATGCTTTGTAAAAGAATGTAAAAAACATTTATAAATCAATTTGTGGGTGTTTAAAACAATGCATATTTGCTCTGCACTTTGAAGTTTGACTTATTCTCAGGCTTAATGATGCATTATATAGGTTTAGCCTTTGGCAAATCTCAAGAAACCAAATTTTTCTATACCTCCCTTCCCACCAAAGAATCCTCATTAAATTTTGGTGTAGTGGCAAGATCTTACAATCAGATCTCGTTTTAATCCTTTGCCCTTTATTAACTTTGCCAATTTAAGAATGTTACTAAGCAGAAGCCTCAGTTTCCATACCTTGAAAAATGGAAATTTGATAGTGGCCATTTGATGACGGCCTACTTAAAAAGGATTATTTTTAGGATCAAAACCAAAGTGAGATGATATATAGGTAAAATGCTGTTTTAAACTATAGAGCACTCCATAAAACTGCTCTCTCTGCCCTAGCAGTATTTGTGCTGCAACCTCTCTTCCTTTTTTAACTCCTATTTGGTAAGAATCGATCCAAAACATCTTTTTTGTAAATCTTAGGACTCAGTTCAATTATGTGATACTAAGAGACCCAGATCACTACCTGAAAAATATAAGTGCATTTCTTGGGGCTAAGATCCTGTTCCCACCATGTTGTCTAACTTATTAGTAAGTTTCCCTGTTGGAATTAAGGGCTTTGCAGAATAACTATAAAGCCCTACTTAAAAAAAGGCTTCAGGAAACTGACCACTTCCTAAAACTGCAACCCAAACAAGGCAGAAATAAATTTGAAGTGAATAAAGCTTTTTCCTACAGCATGAAGAACACACGCAGGACAGTTAACTGATATTAAAACAAACAAAATGGGTATGTAATAAGAAACACTAAAGTTTATCCTTTTATCAGGAAAAGAAAAAATCTAGAATTACTATGCAACCCTCATTCAACCCCCATCTCCCCCACCCCTCCCAATAAGTACTGTTTGGCTGTTAGACTGACTTCTGGAAGTTGTTATTAGTTTCTAGGTAAAAGTCTAAAGGAGTCTCAGGGTTTATTAAGGTTACCATTTCTTTAATGTTGTACTCACAATGAACAAGTAAAGGACTATGCTAAAGACTATGTAACCCCTTATCCACAATCTACTGCATCCATTGGAAATTGGGGTACATTGTAGGAAATGAGCATTTTCCCTAAAGTGAAAAACTTCCACTCTTTTGAAACTTTGCCCAATGTGCTAGTATCAAGAGAATTCAACTATATTGCTTTATGGAGGTAATGTAAGAAGAAAAAAACAAAAACAATGCAAGCTTTTAAAATTAGTTAAGAAATTGGCTGGAGCACCATTCTTTATTGATTATTACCAGTTTTAAACTGCGAATTTGCAATGAATGCTCTGTTCCTCAGAAAAACAAAACGAATCGAAAATTACTGTTGCATGACTGAGATACACTCCCTTGGACCTTCCCAATCTGCAAAGTTTTCTTCCCAGCTTCTCCCTGTATTCCTCCTCCCTGGCCTGAAGCCACTGCCCAAGTAAGGGCCACCAAGGGTGATACTGAATGAATTCCAGGCAAATTCCATAGGTAGCCTGACTTTTTCTCCAGTACAGAGTAGTACAGTGAATGGGTATAATAAATAAAGCAGCATCATCCACAGGCTCTAAGTGTTTAAGGTTGATGACCCTCCAAAATGAAATTTCAGTGAGCTGAAGATGGAAGCAAAAGAAACTTCAAAGGGTCACGTCTAGACGACACCTTCCTGTCTCAGGGAATTGCTTGCAACCTCCACTTAGATGCAGATGAGAGAGAAGGAAAGCCTGTCAAACCTCATTGACCAAAGGTAATGGTACAGGGTAATTTCTTCTGATAATGTCACCCCAAAAGGAAATCCTACAGACTAAACCGATTAAGACCTCAAGGGAAATATCATATGAACAAAATTGGGTTTTTTTTTTTGTTTTTTGCTTTTGGAGGTTGCGGATGGGATTTTTAAAATTGATTCAGGCCTCTTTTTTTGTAGAAAGAAAGAAAATGGACCTAAATTTGAGAAAAAAATTTAGTGTGATATGTAATAACAGATATCTCTTTTACAAGTTCCCACACTAGATATTTATGAACTCTCAAAATCTTGGTTCCCCACTATCAGAAACCATGTTTCTTTTCAAGATCTGTTATTTCATTAAAAAGAAATAAAGTTGATTTTGGTAACTTGGGTAGTTTAAATTTTATTGTATGCTTCTGAGATGAGATAGGAAGATAGGGCTTGTGATTATCTGAACTGATTTTACGTCAATATATATTTTAAACGAACATATGTTTATAGCATACATTTATTCATCTAGAAACAGTGACTAAGGAAGAAATAAGTAGGAACAGCTAATTCTAGTACTTTCAAATTAAGATGTCTTATTTATGAGTAGATGCCTCATGCTTATTATGGTACTATATATTTTCATTTGAAATGGATTTTTCAAATGAAGCAAAAACTATTTTATTTACTTTTTGCCCAAATTTCTCTTTTAAATCATCTTTTTAAAAAGCACAAGTGTCTTAGTTCTTCATAATGACCACCAATGTATTCTGAAAATTACGTGTTTATTAATGGGCTTGACATTCCAAGATAATACTTTTTTTTTTTTTAATAAATTTATTTATTTATTTTTGGCTGTGTTGGGTCTTCGTTGCTGCTCGCGGGCTTTCTCTAGTTGTGGTACGCGGGCTTCTCATTGCAGTGGCTTCTCTTGTTGTGGAGCACGGGCTCTAGGCACAGGGGCTCCAGTAGTTATGGCGTGCAGGCTCAGTGGCTGTGGCACTTGGGCTTAGTTGCTCCTCGGCATGTGGGATCTTCCCGGACCAGGGCTCAAACCTGTGTCCCCTGCACTGGCAGGTGGATTTTTAACCACTGTACCAGGAAGTCCCCAAGATAATACTTCTGATGATTCGATAGCCATAGGAATGTGAACACGCTGTGAAATGTTGATCTTGTCAGCCATCCCTGGCATGTTATATGGGTAGAAATAATTACTCTTTGATAAGAATCTCTAAATTTTTTAGACTCTGTAACTAGCTACAATCTATGGTACCCAGTCAGGTGGGTCTATCTTCCTAACCTTTACCAGGGAGGGTCCAACACTATCCTGTATTGTTTGAAAATAGGATTTTCTGTACCTTTGACACCACAGTAGGCGCCATCAATAGCTCCCCATGGTCATGGAGCTAGGACAGTGAAACAGCCACCTTCTACACCTTCCCCCATGAGACTGCGCTTTTACGCAAAATAACATTCATCTATGATAGTCATGACTATTTTAAAAAGTTATCCATGATACTGTGAAACTTTGATTTAGTGAGAAGCATGAAACCATGCTGACAGGCACATGTGCTAGCCTTCCTGATTTGGTTTTCCACTTTTCTTTGAGTATGTGTTTCAACAGTGTGACTCAGGTAACAAAATACTAATAGACCACCAGTTATTTGTTACTAATGAAATTACATGCTTCTACAAGATTACCTCTCCAATTTAGGCTAAGAGAAAATAGTTTTCTCTACTGGTAAAAGTCTGATTTGAAACTTAAAAGCTGTTATTATTTTGCAAGTTATTACTTTGCAAGATATTACTTAAGTTATAAGTAATATACAAGTTATTATTTAAATAATTACTTTCAGGATAACAAATTTCACCCAAGCTAAATCTTTTGAAAATTTGCTGATTAAAAATTCCAACTCCTATGTATTCCTGACTGAAAAAGTAATTGGAGATACATTTTGAAAAAATTTGGAATATGCAGAAACATTTAAAGAAAAGAATAAAAATCACCAACATTTTGACACATTTCATTCGATTCTTGTTTTCTCTCCAAATGTTATTTTGCATATAGTTGAGATCATACTTTATACATGACATCTTATTTTACTTAATTACATCATAAAATTTTCTCATGTGAAAATTTCTTCCAAAAAACAACTTTCATAACTATATAATATTCCATTATATAAATATACCACATCTTAATGATTCATCTATTTTGACTATCTTGCTTGATTCAAATAGCATGCTATTAATGACAAGAAAAAGTTGTACTTTTTTGCACAAATCTAAGTCAATATTTAGGATTATTTCCTCAGAGTAGATTTCTAGATATGAGATAGCTGAGGCAAAGGATATGGGCCCTCCTCCCTAATTTAAAAGTAAGGTAATTCTCATTGTTTAGTAGTAGTAAATAAAAAAGCAATAGGAAAAAAATACCCGTAACTTTCCTCCTTGTGCAACTACATTCTGTCATATTTCTGCCCAGTCTTTTTTCTTTCATTATAATGTAAACCATTATAATGTAAACCATCTTGTATATTTACTTTTGCATCCAGTTTTTCTCATCTAACATATCAGAAGTGTTTTCATAAGGCAATAAAATCATTTTTATTTATTATTAATGACTGCACTATGTTCCATCGTTTGAATGAAGCATAATTTACCTAACCATGTCCCTGAGAATTTAGATTGTTTACAATTTTTCCTTTATATACAAAAGGCTGAGACAAACATCCTAGTGTATAAACCTTAGTGAGAATTTTTATATTATTTCCTTTGCACAGACTATAAAAAGGAAAATACTTCATTACAAACATTTTATAAAGCTTTTTTGCTACATATTGTTAAAAGCTGAATCAATTTTTACTTCCAGCAAGAGTATAGATGACCTTCACCCTTACCAGCATAACATACCTTTACGATTTGCTAATCTGATTTGAGTAATAAATAATCTCATTACTCTATTATTTGTATTTTTCAGATATATTTGAGGTTGAAATTTTTTTCATATGTTTCTCAACCATTTGTATTTCCTCTATTACAAAACAGTCATGCTTTTGCCCATTTATTTATGAGACTTCTTATTTTTTTTATAGAGTTTTATGAGCTCTTTACTGAACAAAGTTATCAAGTCTTTGTCACATTCATTGCAAATTTATTTCATCCTGTTAGAAAACTTATTGTTTAAATAGTACACAAGACAAACTTTGTTTAACACATCATAGTACATCAAAAAATTCACTGAAATATTTTAAATATTACTAAAATAATATTGTATAAATTACTCATGAGTACTCTCCCTTAAGAAAGGCTAATATCCACTTACACGATTATCAACTCTAAATTAGTAGAGTTTAAATTTAAAAGGTTTTTCTGAAAGTAGGTTAAGTGCACTACCTACCTTTTGTCACTTTAAAGACTAGGGATGACTATAAAATGATAATGGTAATTCACATGGGGTTTTCACTTAAGAAAACCTGTGAACATACAGAGGTACTATTAGATCTGGAAACTCATATAAGGATTTCTTTTACGGCCAATTGAGCATAAAAGCATTTCCAGAAGATAAGAAACAATGTACAGCATCAACTTCAGGTCTCTACAGCATCCTTAATTATGAAAGACCAAAATAAGCAAACAAGTTTCCAAACAATTTTTCTTTTAATGGAGAAAAATCTAAATAAATTTGGCAAAGCTCCTCCATCCATTACATTAATAGTAGGGAATAGATTTCACAAAAATACTATTTAATTCACTCAAGGGACTTCCCTGGTGGTGCAGTGGTTAAGAATCCACCTGCCAATGAAGGGGACACGGGTTCAATCCCTGGTCCGGGAAGATCCCACATACCGCGGAGCAACTAAGCCCGTGTGCCACAACTACTGAGCCTGTGCTATAGAGCCCACGAGCCACAACTACTGAGCCCATGTGCCACAACTACTGAAACCCATGTGTCTAGAGCCTCTGCTCTGCAACAAGAGAAGCCACCGCAATGAGAAGCCCGCACACCGCAACGAAGAGTAGCCCCCACTCGCCATAACTAGAGAAAGCCTGCACGCAGCAACGAAGACCCAGCGCAGCCTAAAATAAATAAACTTATTTTAAAAAATTCACTCAAGATTATAAAAGAAAGTTATTTAAATAACAGACATGGATGTCTATTTTAGGTCAATATAGGCATTTATGATGATTAAACAAAATTCTCAAATAAAGGGATGTCTTTCTAGCTCCACAAAGTCTTTTAGAATACTTTTAATTATATATTCTGAAAATTATTTTGTAAATTATAAAAAGCTAACCAAATTAAGTTATTATTTATGCCCTCTTATTTTGATGCTTTGGGGAGTTTAGCAAATTTGGAGTAAAAAATACACTTAAAAACCTACTTGAGAAAGGAATTTGGATCATTCATTTTATAAGTAAAATATATTACTTTCAATTTATTGCTAACCAAGCTGGCTGATGAAAAAGAATTTCTACATAAGAAGTACCACTACCCATAAATTTTTTACTCATAAAAGTTTAACCAAGCATACATATTAGAATGCATTAGGTAAAACCTTGCCCAAACAATCCAGATTATTTTCAGAAATAAAGCAATTCTAAATTATTTAGATTTTTTCCTGGTTGAAAAAATATGATGCAAATTAAAGCTAACTCAAATATTCTCTATCAGTAATAAACTGAAGGTAGGGAAATGGTAAAAGGTCAACACTCATGGAACCTAACTTCAAGATATGGCTCTCTCTAATCTCTTTCATAAAAGATTGGAAAACTTCCATGTTGTTCCACACAAATATGCTCACATATTAAATTTTACTGGCTGAAAGCAGAGCCATTTTTCTCATTAACAATGAAATCAACAAAATGCATTTTAAGAATATACACTTTTTCCATGAGATCCAACAAAGTGAAAAACAATCTTCTATCATTTTAAAATGTAACAGTCTGTGCGTGAGATGTATCAGGTTTTTATTTGTATGTTTAATATTTTAATTTTATTATAATGAGTACATATACCATAATTATAGTTAAAAAATAAAATAATTTTTAATTAGTCCCCAAACATTTTTTTCTGATTTACCTTCATGAGGAAAAAAAAAAAACTCTGCTTAACATAGCACTACATGTTCACTTCTATTGGGGGAAACTGTTAATAGTCCTTAAAATGAAGCCATGAAGTCATCATATCTACTATTAAAATTAATGGAATCAAATAGTTCATAAATAACAAATATTTTGGCTCAAAGTTACACTTTTTAAAAAATTATTATAACCAGGGATCCGTGTATGGCTTTCTCTTCAAGCATTTCTGAATCATCTAAGTACCTCATGATCATTCCTGTTCTTTTCTCCAAAGTAAGTCAAACATAAAACAAATCTACCCTGATTCACATACACATAGAAAAGCTTTGTGTATAATGATTTGGACATCATGAAACTGCTGGAACCATGCCTTTGACAAAACAGATGGAATGCAGCTAAGAAAATAAAAAGTAAAGTTGCCAACTCTGAATGCTCTGTTACTTTGTCTAAACATAACTCATTATTTCAAATTATAAAATGTATCCAGTGCTGGCATACCTTATGAAATGCAAAAGAAAACAAAATAACCTAGGCTCTTCATTGCAGTGTCTTTGTAGTTTGATTGAACACATCAATTATTTCATAATGCCTTTGTCAAGTTTTTTGTTCTTTTTTTGTTGTCTTTTTTTTTTTTTTGCTTTGACATTGGCTTTCACCATTTTGGAACAGATTCATTTCTTATTTGTGGTCACACAGACGAATTCATATAAAACTAATGCCTAAATTGTAACCTGAAATTTTAATTCCAATATGTTTATAAAGACCTATAATCTTAATGTATATGCATTATATTATTCTGTTAACAGATACAAATATAATTAACAAAGGACTATAAATGTCAACTATATTTATAATTCCCCCGTATGTTAAATATTATGTAATATGCAACTTAATTATGTTTAAGTATATTAATTAGGAGGAATAAAACTGTATATTTTAATAGTTTGTAAAATATATACTAGTATTGGGGCTTTCCTGGTGGCGCAGTGGTTAAGAATCTGCCTGCCAATGCAGGGGACATGGGTTCGAGCCCTGGTCTGGAAGATCCCACATGCCGCGGAGCGGCTAGGCCCGTGAGCCACAACTACTGAGCCTGCGCGTCTGGAGCCTGTGCTCCACAACGGGAGAGACCGCGACAGTGAGAGGCCCACACACCGCGATAAAGAGTGGTCCCTGCTCGCCGCAACTGGAGAAAGCCCTCACACAGAAACGAAGACCCAACACAGCCAAAAATAAATAAATAAATAAATATATTTATAAAATATATACTAGTATTTTATTATTTATTGTTACTGTAAGAAAAGCTTAAATTTAAAAGTATTACTTCTTTAATACAACGACTGTTTAATATGTAGCTTATCAGGAGGGAAATAAACTCATAATTTCTACAGTCTTTCTTTTTTTTTAATTTCATTTTAGTAATTATTTCAGCGGTCTACACAGAAAATATTCAAAACTATATATCACAATTTTTAAAAAGTATTTAATATTATTTTTCCCAGAAAAATATTTTACTTTGCTAGATCCATAACAGAAGTTAATCTTTGCTGCCTTAATACTTATTTCCCTTCACCATAAGAGCAGTTTAACATGGAGAATCAAGGTGTTAGTAAAACAAACAAAAAAAATACTGAAACTCCTTGCTATTTAACCTTGAACAAAGGCTCACTTTCCAAATTCTTTATCAAAAATAAAGGATAAATATGATGTACTTGGAACTAAGAGTCTATTAAAATCCACCTTATTTACACTCTAATTCTGATGAATTACTTTTATACATTCATAGACAATATATTCAAGATATTACTGACCAATCTTCTAAAAATACTATAACATTTTCTACAATGCGATTGTTTTGAAATATTTTTTCCAAATGGAAGAAAAAATCAATTCGTCATTTGTGCAATTTAAATGAAATTTTGGTTATTCCTGAAATTATTTTAGTCACTCATAAATATCTATTTAGCATTTCTCTTTGATAATTTAAGATGTTTTATCAACAGTATTATTTTAAATATTTTTTTGTTCTCCAAAGAGAAGAGTAAGAAAAAAATGCTCTAAAATTTGAGGTGTTTTACTTGTAATTTAAATCTTGCTGAGACTTTTGGCTTGGCGTTCTCTTAAAAAACAAAAACAAAAAACAAACCAGTCACATTTAGCAACAGATACAATAGCCAGGCAGCCAAAATAGGTTAAACTTGAGTATGAGAGTGTTTTTACTTTATTTTCCCTTCCCTCCAGATGCCTAGCAATTCTTTCTAAAGACAAAATGCTGATTAAACTATAATATCCTAGGTAGACCTAACAGTAGCACTGGCTGGAAGACAAATAATGGTACTTTACCCATCACATTTTCATTGAACTTAAAAGGTATGAAATAATTAGTTACCTGTGAACATTTTAAGTGTGTCAAATATAGTATTTACTTGTAAAATGCTCAATCTGTAACAAAGCACTTTCCTATACTTACAGTTTTACTAAGGGGAAAAAGAAAAGATACTAGAATCCTAACTTAAAAGGGTCAGCAGTGAACATGTTTAAAACTTCATTAAGCTTCATTAATAGCTTACTTTAAAATCCACCAATATTCTGGGAAGTATTTAGAAATACTAATACATATGCCTTTGGTCAATTACATATTGCCATCACAACTGCTGACCATCCAAGAGCCTAAGAGTTTGTCAACTGGTAAGCCTTACATAAGCAAATTGTAAAAAAAACCTGAACCAAAACAAAAACAAAAGCAGAAAGTGCCGTGTAAGTCCAGGAGAGTCCTCCACCCTAAATGTGTGCTCTAGAACTCAGTCCCCATGCTAGAGGAGAACTACATACCTTCCCACTTAATCTCACCATTAAAGACTCACAACCAGAGTCTAAGCGAAAGAGGGGCAAATACCTGAAGACAGAGACATTTATTGTAAAGTTTTTAAAACACCCACACACACACAATTAAAACAGTGAAAAAGGTCTAGATGAATGGAACATACAGTAGAAAATTTCAGCTAGCAAGGCTTAAGTCTGACTCATTCTGAATTTCCGGTTAACAAATATCAGTAATAAATATGTACCCCCTGAATTTCATCATTTTCAAAAGCTTTAAAGTTGTAGTTTTTAATTTCCTCTTGGTTCTGTTTAGGGCAGATGTGCATTTTAAGAGACATTCACAAAAATAAGGGACTACTATGCTTTACTTTAAAATACAAATATCCATAATTTTTCTCTCTTTACATCAAAATTTAATAACATAAAAATTTATTTTAATATATTCTTTATTTCTTAGGAACCAGAAAAAAGTAATCTATCAGGAATATCTGCCCCCATGTAAATCTACAAGTTGGAAAGCAAAAAAAGCCAAGTGAACAGTAACTCAATATAGAGAAAAAAGGCAATACCTCAAAGCAAATTCTCAAAAGCATTTAGGAGAAACTGTAGCAAAAATATATATATAAATCCTTTATCAGGATTAAAATTAAAACACTGAATTAATGACTGAGTTACATACCCAACAGCTTAAAAATATTTTGTAAAGTAAAAAATAGTGGAATTGGTGATTTGATGGTTACTCAGAAGTACAAGACTTTCCTAAAAATGGAAGCTTCAGCTGCATCACGATAAGCAAGCCAGTTTGATTATTTAATTTTCTCTGATCTAAACTACCAGATTAGCTAGTAGCTAGAAATAATTGACAGATGTGGAAAACCTCTTTGCAATACAGTTTTGTAAACAGCACGTTTGTGCAGAAAGTAAGATAGGTAGTAAATACTTAAGATCAGGCATTCTGAGATTTACAACCAACTCTGAAGCCAGCAACTTCTAATAGTGTTTATTTGCCTCGGAGTTGTTTTGGTTTTTTTTATTTTATTTTATTTTTTTAATTCTTCCTGCCACACAGACTACCAGGTTGTTTTATATTGTTGTTTGTTGGTTTTTTTTTTTAATTAGAACTACAGTCATCAGCTTCATAAGGTCATAGCCTGTAGGAGGGAAGTAAAATATCATTTTTTTCTCACCGTATTTCTACATCCTTCAGAGTCTGACCATGAATTTACTCATTTATGCAACAAATATTTATTGATTACTTACTACTAATGAGATAAATAAGGATAAGTAATAAGGAGAAATATGTTTTAATAAACTTTTTCCTTTAAAACACCCAGTAAGATTCATTTAAATTAAAAAGTTTTCAAAAATGTTTACAGTTAAACTATCATGGGCTTCCCTGGTGGCTCAGTGGTTAAGAATCCACCTGCTAATGCAGGGGACAAGGGTTCGAGCCCTGGTCCAGGAAGATCCCACATGCCACGGAGCGACTAAGCCCATGCACCACAACTACTGAGCCTGTGCTCTAGAGCCCGCGTGCCACAACTACTGAAGCTCGCACGCCTAGAGCCTGTGCTCCGCAACAAGAGAAGTCACTGCAATGAGAAGCCCGTGCACCGCAACGAGTAGTCCCCGCTCGCTGCAACCAGAGAAAAGCCTGTGTGCAGCAACAAAGACCCAGCACAGCAAAAAATAAAATAAATAAAATTAAAAAAAAAAAAAACTATCACAACTTGGTTTTGTTCTTAATTCTTTTGCTTTTCAATTATTTGTTTTATTTAGTTTGAGATTTTGGAGAATTTGCCCATGTCTACTTTCAGTGTTGAATTAAATTCTACATCCTTAAATAATCAGACTTAGTGGTAACCTTGAGGAAGATAAACAAAGAAGCACTTTAAGATTTATTTTGGAGAATGTATGAAAATTAGTTTGGGGAGGAAAGATGAAAGAATTATATTATTCTACATTAGAAAACTGGTTCATAAATATTTTGCAGTATCATCTACTCCCATCTGTGGGAAAAATTATTTGTAGAATAAGTTGTTAATGTCTATGTCAGCCAACTGCCTGGAAGCATCAAGGGATCAGGAAAGACTGTGTCTGTTCTGTTCATCAGTGTGCCCCCAGTGCCTGTCACAGTGCTTGGCACATAACAGGTGCTCAATAAATACTTGAGTGAATATCCACAAGCCATATTTTCCATTCTCTTGCTGACAGAAGAAAAGGTCTACTACTGCTCTGCTTATCACTTAGATTATCTATGTATTCTGTATGTTTTTAAAAACGAGTTCCATCTACTTATTCTTCCTCTAGAGGGAAGAAGAACCTTAGTGCCACAGCTTTTTCCTTCCCCACATTTAGGGCTTTAGACTTTGCTTTCCTGATGACTAGAAGGGAAGACCAACAATCAGTACAAATTTGAGAGGAGCAATGTAGTCTGTAGGTTCATAACTTTAGTTCAAGCAGTGTCTGTTTCATCTGCCATTCCACCAAGACTTCCCAGTGTGTCTTCTCTTAGCAGCAAGTCTTTTTGGACCTCACCTTATAAACTCTTTAGAAAGCCCCAAGCAGTTCTAAATCCCTAGGTTGCACACTATCTACCAAAATCAAGTCACTTCAGTTTAGATATGAATTGCAACAGAAACCATTATCAGATTTTCTCATATAATCCCTAAGTGCTAATGAGCCCTTATCACTGTGGCTTTTTTTGTTTGTTTGCATTTAGAATATGCTCCACAATTTATGCTCTAGAAATTCAAGAGGTTACCTAAAGTTGTAGACATCTCTGATACACTATCTCATTTGATGATCACAATGACCCTTTAAGTTAGTCAAAGTCATTACTACCTTCATTTTCTAAATAAAAAAGAGACATGGAAAGGTCACAAGGCTACTAAGTAGCATAGCTGATTCTTTTGACTCTAACTTCAGATTTTTTTTTAAAGACCTAATGCAGGAATCCCAAACTAGCAATCTTTGTGTCTTGACACTCAACTTTTTTAAAACCAAAATTAATCTGAATGTGCATAAGCAAGGTATGTCACAGGCCTACCACTCCCTATGGTATTTTATTGAACCTCTTCATACATTCATATTACTACTGGGTCACTAAATTTATTTGCATTGAGATCCCATCAAAAAGAACAGCCATTCATTTATTCACTGATCTATTCATTTGTTCAACAAACACAGTATAGCCACTATTTAGACACCAGGATTATCAAGCTCCACAAGACATGGTCACTGCCCTCAAAAAGTTTTCAAGCTAGTAAGGGAATCAGATAAGGCCATCTGGATACAAGGTAGCAGATAGAGAAATGTACAAAATACCAGCCAAGCACAAAGGTAAGGTATTTAAATCAGAATGTGCAGATCAGATCATGAAAGGTAATCATTGTATGGCTATTATAAGCCCCAACACCTCTCTCCCAATACCCTCCTTAGTTTTCAGATAGCATTCCAGAGCACAGCTTTCAAAGTTTAAATTTTGAGTTCTTATTAATATTCTGTCATATGGAATGAAAACTATAGACAGCTTCAGGTTAAGCTCAAATCACTATAGATTTGTGTTAAAAATTAGTAATTATGTTTTGGAGGCAAGCCTAAGGCTATAATTCTACTATAGATTTAAGAATTTTAAAAATAGATCTTTAATATATAACAAAGAGGTAGATGAGAGATGCCTTATTTCTGATATATAAGCTATATTCTATATTATAGTTAGATTAAAACCACTTCACAAGTGTTTTATTTAGCACTACGTATACCACTGTGTTCTAAATACATGTGCTTTAGGGAAGGTAAAAAGCACATAACAAAATTTACCTAAAAGGCACATATCCAGTTTTCTATGTATTACCTAATACTCACTAAGCCTCTGGATCTAGAAAAACTGAATTATATTTTTAAAACTATTTGTTGATTTGTTAAAGGCGGTCTGGCTCAACCACAACATGAAAACTGTTTAGATTTCACATGTCTTGGAGTTTTTACCAAATACTCTAATTCAGTCAGATTGTCTGATGGTAGTTTTGTATTCAAGTCTTTAAACTCTTAGCCTCAAGAATCAGTGTGTACAGGAAAAGAGCTAATGAATGTGCTAACTGGTCTTTGTTATATACCTTCAACTGTTCTCCATATATCATTTAGGATGCTCTTGGTCAAATCAAAAATATCTAATTCAAGGTAGTTTAAACCATAGAGGTAAAGTAGAGGTACAGGTTAACACAGAGGCTCTTTTTCTCACTCATTTTCTCAGCTTTGCCCTCCTCTCTCCTCCATATGTCAGTTTCATCTTTGGGCATTTCTTTCATGGCCACAAGATGGATACATTTGCTACAGGCTTCCTAGTTTATATCTATGGAAAATAGGGACTCTCCAACATTCTGAGGATCAAACAAAACTCCCAAGGGTCATTTTGATCAGAGAATTTGCTTCCTTCATTCTTTCAACATATATTCATTGATCATCTACTGTATGTCAGGTACTATTCTTGGCACTGGGAATACAGCCATGAACAAAACAGATTACATATCTTCATGGAGCTTAAGTTTCTGTAACCATCCCTGAATTAACCACAGTAAGGTTGCACACCTGAAACTAATATAACATTTTAGATTAATTATAATTCAATTTTTAAAAATCACAGTGACAAATGGTTTACCTCCATTAGTTTGCCACTCCTGGACCTAGGGTTAGAGCCAATCCTAATCAAACTACACAGCTACTGCATGACGGAATAAAATAGATGTCAGTAAGGCAACTGCAATGTTTATTCCTCTCACCTGTTAATATTTGGCAATGGATATTGATAATCAATTAGATCAATTCATACACAATTCTATATGAGTTGAAAAATATATATATATATATATATGGAATTATTCTACATGGAAATAAGCTATACCTTGGGGAGAATGGAAGTAATCCCCTGCAGTCGTGAAATGGGCTATGGATCTCAGCCAGACAGGATGATGGGACTTCAGTTCTACCCAGCTGCTCTTGAGTTGTCCACCACCTAAAAAAAATGTTAGCCATGCCAATGTTTTTTATCAACGTAATTAATGTCAGGAAATACGTTGGATAACTTTTTAATAAAATTTATATTTTGGAAAGTAAAATATCATCACTCTCCAAACCAAGCATATAGTGTCCTAGTTCCCTTTAGTCTCTTCCATGGCCAAAATCTTCATCCTTGACTTTAGCCCACTGCCCTGCAAATATCCACTAAGGAGACCTGAATTTAGGATGCCCATTTCAGTCCAAAGTCATTATAACTACCAGAAAAAAAACCAAAAAATACATGTCACACTCATGATGGGTGAGAGGTCTGTTAGAATTAAAAGACACCAGTTAAATATGTTGAGCTCATTAACAAATGACCTATCAGATCACATTACCAGTTTCTAGCTCTGCCTCATCTTCATCATTACTGGGGTTTATTTAACACCAAACCTAAGGATGAATCAACAAAAATAGGATGCCAGAGCTATAGCATTAGGAGAATCACGTTCAGCTGTGCCTACAATGGACACTATATAGCCAAGCAACTGCCCAACTCGATGAATGTGGCTGCTCAACGAAAAGAGAAATCACCTCCAACTTGAATGGAAATGCTCAAGGAGAAAGCAGCATTTAAGGTAGGTTTTAAAGGTTGAGGGAAAAGAAGCAGAATAATGAGGAAGCCTGTTTGGGGATTTCTCATTCAGCTAAACTTGGATCCATACTCTGGGCTGGAGTCAGAGTTAACTTCTCTTAAGATAATTTAATCTAGCTTTGTGGAAGGAACCGATGCTGGTTAGAGACCAGAGTTCAGCTTCAAGTTGATTTCAGTAAATAAACTATGACGTGATGATACTCTTAAACAGGAATATAAACTGAAGAAACATTTCCTTCTGGAGGACTGTCATAACTAAGATTTCAAAGCTGGTTTAAGAAAAGTTCTCAAAACTCTGTGAACAGTGATTTACCATTAAAAGCTAGGAAGATTTTCAATGATGACTTATTCTGATGACCCCCTATCTCCCCCCAAAAAATGCAGAAACTGGGGCTTAGAAAGTTAAGTGATTTCCCCAAGGTCATCACACAACTAACTAAAAAGAGAAAGGGCTAAAACTGACATACAGGTCAGCAGATTCCAACTGTAAAAGTTTTCACATCATCATTTTGCCTTCCTAAGAAGCAAGGAGTTGAGGAAAATGCAGAGAATCAGAAATGAAATGTACAACAGCCAGTAGGAATCAACTGATCACATAAATAAATCTGTGATTACGAGGCAAATGAGATGCAATATCCTCTAAAAGGAAAACATAATGTAGACTTACTCCAAAAACCATGATTAGACAGAAGACAATTAAAATGCAATGTTTCCTCAAGGGTAAAAGGCATTCAATTAATTCAATCAAATGATTGCTCCTTTCTCTCCTGATATTTTTCATCAATGTATAATAAAAGAAGAAAATTATACTTTAATCTCTAAAAGTATTAGAGTAATTAAAATTAACTTAGCTGTAATTCTTTGAAGTGCTAAAGAAATTTTACATCTACATTTTTTTACTCTAAATTCCCAACAAAACTTTCTGTAAACAAAAACATTCAACTTTTTTTAAAAATCTGCTAAACACTTAATCCCAAATTGTTTGTATGAAAAATAAGCTCAGTCTTGTAGTTTTGGGATAATTAATTCCCAAAGTTAGCAAATATATGTTGGAAAAAAATAGCCAATATTGACCTCGATCATCCATTGCCTTAAATGATAATCTTTGTAGAATCTTTCTCTCCCCTCCCAATTACCTATAAAATTTTTCAGTGATAAAAATATAAAATTATTTTGTAGGGGAGAGGGAGAAGGCAAGAGGAAAAGAGCTGTTCCAGATTTTGGAATTAAACAAACCTAAAATTTTTTCTAGCTCCAGTATGGCGTCCCACTACTACTTTTTCAACAGATTCTACAACAGACTGAAGAATAACTATGATGCAAGACTCAAAATAATTGAGCAGATGTTTCAGGAACAGCAAGTAAATGCTGTCCCCTTCCCACACCTGAAAAAGTACCAAAAGTCTTGGTTCTCTCAGAACCATATAGCATTCTGGGGGTAGTCTGCTTTTATTCACTTTCATTCCATATAAATTCTATAATTTTTTAAAAAATTTTAAAAACCTGTAGAAAGTACTATGATAAGATCATCTGACACTTTACCAATTCAAAGCCCAAGGAATAGACAGAAATCATTATAGAATTGCAGGGATGAGCTAGTTCTATTTTTGTCAGTCTTTTTAATAGATTGGGAATTTTCTGAGAGCAAGGACGACCCATGTCTTACTCTTCTTTGTATCCACAGCACCTGGTACTTTGTAGATGCTTGATGAATTGAACCCCAAAGATGTATATAGTTTTCTTTCAAAAATCATTGACATCATTTTGAGACCATCCCACTTTTATACATCCCACTTTTATACTGATGTAACCGAAAAATAATCTTTTAAGAAAATGCATCTAGTTAATTATTCTTCTAATCCGAGGTTTTACATGAGGATAATTATGCATTAAATATGTATAGGAAAAGGCATTTGACCTTAAAGAGGCACACAGAATATTTGTGCAGAACTGCAGATTGACAAAATTAGGTTTGTTATTTTTTCCATTAAATAGTCTAAGCAGATTAATTGGAGCCAGACATGTGAAGATTCATAAGGTTTGACTTTTTGTAATATCAGTTATTGAAAAGAAATTTATAGGTTAAATTTGACACATCTAAATTAACAGTTTAAGGATAATGTAGATCTTGATAAAAAATTTTTTAGAAGTATATATAGACAGAAATGTTATGAGACTGGTTCCAGTTCTATAACCAGATTTATCTCACAGAAACACAGTACTGAATTCCAACTCTCTTGATTAAATAATGTCAGTTACCCACATTATTATGGATACATTTTATTTAGAAATTAAATATACCAAAACAAAGATTTGTTTTCCTAAAGAAACAAATAGAAAGACACTATAGCCCCCTAAGCAGTTATCTAATGGACACATCTTTCATCATAGCATCTACCATAAAAGCAGTCTGTCCGGGTAACAACTGAAAGACTGTGACAATCTGTTTTTGGCATAACTCAATCAAAGGAAATGTCTTTGTCAATTGAAGAATGCTGATTTTCAGGAATGAATGTCAGAAGTTTATTAACCCAAGTGTCAAGCTTTATATTTCTATGCTTTTAACTAAAGTATCATGTGGAATTACCATTTTTAAGGCTTTACACTGGGGTATACACATTGGGTGTAAACAAAATAGGTCAATGTATCAATAGGAGTGTTGCGTTCTAGAAAAGATATTTGAAAACATACAGCCAGTATTCACTTTTTCAAGCCAATTCCAGTCTTATGCCACTATTAGATATATATGCTTAGCCATCAAATACAGATACTTTAATTTTTTTTGAATTGTCATAAATAGCTCTACTTTTTTTGGTCACACCCAGGGCCCTTGGCAGTGAGAGTGCGGAGTCCTAACCACTGGACAACCAGGGAATTCCCTAAATAGCAGCTCTACTTTTAAAGAGGTCAGATGTGGGCAACATTGCCTGTTACCTTTTGATAATACAGTGAAAAACCTTTATGAGTGTCCTCATGATAAAGTATCTATATATAGATATATAATTTTAGTTAGGCTCAATTATTGTTTATCTGTACTTAATATAATTTAGTATATATTTTATATGGTCACATTATAATGTTATTCTACTTTATTACATTTTAAACCAGTAGTTACACCCTTGGGAATAACGTCAAAAATACAAATTGCCAAGTTTAATATATATAATGAATACATAAATCATCAGAAATACACATTAACTCCCAATAGCCACATCAAGATTCTTGTGTGTGTGTATGTGTGTGTGTATGTGTGTGTGTGCGTGCATGTAGCAGTTGTTTATTTGGATGATCATTTGATCTAAATTTAATAGTTTTATTTCTAAATATTTTTCTTTTTCAACATCTTTACTACCTTAATATTGTTCCTCCTATCTAACATTAGCTAAACTGCTGTTGACCTGGGCATATGTGTTTCTGATGTCTGTCAGCAACTATAAAAGCATAATTTCATTAAAGTTTATTATATATATGCTCAGGACTGAGAGAACATTATAAAATGAAGACGTTTGGCTAAAGTTCAACTGGGCATCAAATAGCACTGGCAAGAATTTTCTTAAACAGATGGTGTAAAATCTTACTAACACAATAGTGTGTGCTTAACACAAGACCAATATCAGAAACAGATGTGCTGCAAATGACCAAAGTACCAAACAGAAACAATAAACATGGGATATATAATAAAAACGATCCCTGTGCCAACTGAAAAAGAAAGGGAAAGAAAAAGAGTGAGCAAACGCATTTCCTTGTCAAATAAGAAATGCTACTGATATTTTTCCAGACCAAGGTAGGCATACAAATATTTTCCCTTTGGCTTCCTCTTATGGTTGGTATTAAACCTCTAACAGGGTGGCCGAAATTAAGAATATAATCTTTCATGCATGTTTTTAAAAAGTGTTCATATAAAAAGGAAATAGGTTTTTGCATTAACCTAGGAAATTTAGAGGATCTAAGAGTCCCTATCCATCATTTGGAACAGCAAATATTCTCATCAGCCCAGAAAAATCTCTCCCCCCACTACCTCCGTCCCTCCCTCTCCCTCTCCCCCTCCCTCTCTCTCTCCCTCCCTCCCTCTCTTCTCTGTCTCACACACACACACACACACACACACACACACTCACACTCACACAAACACCTTTTATCAGAGCTATACACAAGTGCCTGCTCATTACAAGTATTTGCCCAATTATGGCACAGCAGTATTAAAAGTACCAAGGGCTAAGTGTCTATGGCTGGCATAGAAACTAAGACCAAGTAGAAGAAACTCGAATTCCTAGAAACGCCCTCCCTGAGGCCAGAACCTGCCCCTCCCAAACGCAGGTCACGTTCAAAGTCCTAGGGCCTAGATCACCAGGGCCTTGGCCTGCCTGTGTAGACGCCATGCCTGGAGGAAAACCAGTCCACGACGCGACTCTCTGGTCGTCTGTCCCGAGCCAGCCTGCATTCCCGACCGGGGTATTTCGAGCCTGTCCACTGTACTGATTAGTAAAGGCACACGTTGTTCTGACCTAGTCGGGCCTCGCTCCACGGCCTGGTTGGCTGCAGGCTTGGATTTTAGGTTTCTCCTCCTCTGTAACAGCTTTCTGTGGGATGCTAAGGTGTGCCCTCTGGGGGCTGGAAGGGTTGAATAAGAATTACCTACCTATTTACGGGCAGATACAGCTGAGGGGCAGAAGGCCTTGGGCCTTGGGTCTCCTCCAGGCGCTGACTTTTTCGGGAAAGAAAAGTCTTAACATCCTCTGGAATCCACATATGATTCCAGGAGACGAATGTTTCGCATTTGAAACCAAAGCTTCCACCCTATGGTCGCCCACGGAAAAGGGCGCGAGGAGGGCGGTGGTCAAACCCACCAGGGCGACCAGCCTGACTTCAGAGCCTGGCCTGGGTTGGGCATTCGGGCGCTCGGAGCCGGGGCCACCCTCCTCCCGCCTTCTCCCGGAGCTTGGATTAGTGATGTGGGGGTTCACGCAGGGTCTCCGCCTGCTTTGGAACCGGGGCATGTCCCTGGGGTGCTCGCCCTCGTCGCCCTCCCTGCTTGCGCCGCCTCGGAGCCTCCCGGGGTGCACCGCGCGACCGGAACGTTCCCGGCCTGCCCCGGGGCCGCCGCCGGCCTCTGACCAAGGCCAACAGGCTGGGGACCACGGCCCGAACGCCGCGAGGACCTGCAGGGCTCCAGGGCCGTTCTGGGGAGGTCGCCTCCGAAGGCAGGCGCCGGCCGAGCAGGCCCAGGCCGGTGCCGGCAGGGAAGGGCCTCAGCCCCCTCGGGAGGCTGCCTGCAGGCCTGCGCCTTGGGCTTGGGGGTTACCAAGGAAATGCAACAATATTTACGACCTGGCGATGAGAAAGTGTTCGCCCAGCATGAGCTCTACCTCCTTCCCCTCCCCCGGCAGCTTCCCGCCCCTCTAGCCCTTCCTCTCCTCCCCCCTCGGGCTTCACGCACGCTTCTGAGCCCTAAGTAACTGACAGCGGCGGCAGTCGGGCTCCTCAAGCCTTGCAGTCCCCCTCTCCCCCTGCCAGCTCCTAAGAGAATTCAGGCTTCTGGGACTCCAGAAGCAAGGGAGGAGCCACACTTCCAACCAGCCAGAAGGGGGCACTTGGCTTCATACTCTGCCAGGCTCACCAAATATCCTTTATATATAGTACAATGGTTAAGACCTTGGAATCGGTTCGCATCCCGACTCTTGCTAATTTGCCTTGATAACTTGAGTCTCCTCTCAGCTTTAGGCTCGCCGCCTGTGAACTGGGCATAATAATATCTACCTCCTTGATGATTGTGAGGAATATACGTGACAACATGTGAAATCTAGGTGAAGCTAAACAGTAAATGGTATTTCTTATTATAGAAGAGTATCTACACACATGCACATATTCGTCTCTAAAAATACAAAGCCTTTTTAGGAAAAAAAGATATCTTGGCCTGGCTGGGGATGGGGGACCGTGTAAAGAATCAGGAATTGTGGCTTAGTTTATTAACTAATTTTTTTGCACCCTGACCTTTAAAAGACAGACTTCCAGATCAGTCCATGTATATTTTATAATGCGAGAGGTTTCTCCCATAATATCCCTAAAATTAATTATTAGGGCAGAACTATTTTGAAAGGAGGAGGAAGAAGAAACCTTGAAAAGGCATTGTATTTATTTAAACCTTCACCAGAAACGGCTGCTTATTGTTTTGGGTGACTTTGAAACTCAAAAGCAATAGTAAAGGCAAACTAAGTGCTGAGCAGATCAAGGCGTTATTCCTGAAAGGTAGTGCAACGTGTAGGTGCCCTTTTTTTTTTTTTTGCAGTACGAGGGCCTCTCACTGTTGTGGCCTCTCCCATTGCAGAGCGCAGGCTCAGCAGCGGCCATGGCTCACCGGCCCAGCCGCTCCGCGGCACGTGGGATCTTCCCGGACCGGGGCACGAACCCGTGTCCCCTGCATCGGCAGGCGGACTCTCAACCGCTGCGCCACCAGGGAAGCCCGTAGGTGCCCTTTTAAAAAACGCTGCTCTGAGTCCCTCCAGGGGAAGGGGCAGCTATTTGAAAGAAATGAGAAGGGATTACACTCTTTTAAAGGGATTTCCCCACCCCCACCCCTCATGTTTCTTTGCCTGCAGTGGCTGTGGCTGAGTTTGCAAACCTTCTTGGTGCATCTACCAAGAGACCCCAGTCTTCAAGATAAAGCCCTAGTGCTTTCCTCTTGGTGTCGCAGTAAATTCAACACCACGGGGCTGGTGCAGTCATCCCAGGCCAAGAGAATTCTTCCAGCCATTTTCCAGGACTTCGGGACCCTAGTTGCAGAGTCCCATGGCTACTGTTCCTGCTCTGGAGCGGTCCTTGTTTGAGATGGATTGGGTGGTGCAGAGAGGGGGATCTACCTAGCTTTAGACTATCCATCACCCACACATCCCCTCCACCTTCTTCTGTAATTTTGCAGACTGTAAACAGGGGTGCATCTCCTTTCCAAGCCAGGGAAGCCTGACAGCATCTGCATCTGGCTCTCAGTGACCTCAGCTCCCATCCTGACTGTCCACCGCAGGCTCCCTTTTTGCCCTGGGGCAAGCCAAAACTTATGTCAACTTATGTCAGGCCAACACACACAGCATTTCCATGTGTGCAGTCAGAGTGAGTCCATGGAGGCTTACCGGGCTTCTGGGGTCCAATATGTTCCAATTCCTAATCCCGTTAGCATCCTCCTCTATAACTGAGGTTCAGACCTGGATGGTCTCTGAGGCACCCAGAGTAGGCTTCCAATTGCAAACACTGAGGTCTGAAGGACAGTTAAGGTGCAAAATGAACCATTATAAGACCCTCTCCCTAGAAGAAAAGTGGAGCCCGGCAATTCCCTCAATTTAAATTTTCAGAATATCTGTGCCCTTCCTCGCTTCGATTTAAGGGATTAAAAGATTTTGGGTCCTCGGCAAGAAGGTGCCATTGTAAAGAAATAGGAAGCTAGAACTACCAATACAGAGAAAGGCGTGAAACCCTCTGTACCTGCCAGCACATACTTTTTTTCCCATTCAAAAAGCCATCCTTTATTGCCTGGTGCCAGACACTGAACTAGGTTCCAGAGAGTCAGAACAGCACATGGTTCCTGTCTCTGGAGTGCCTGAAGCCTGGAGCTGTGAAAGATCTGTTGGGGTCGACTTTATTCACCTGTTTGTTTCAGGGAAAACTATTTCTAAGGACTTCTCCGGAGTAGTGATAGAGAGTGCAGCGAGATGACCTTTGCACAGCCGGAGCTGGGCACCGAGGTTTCTGCAGACTCCACTTTAGTGGAAGTCCAAAGGAAAGTTCCGGAAGTGGGCGCCGGCCTTTGCACCGCAGGAGGTACGGAGAGCTGTGGTCACTTGTTCAATCCGGGTTTTGATCCACCCGCTGATGATTAGTCATCGGATTCTGTAATTTACAAAGAAAAGGAGAAAGATTTTACCACCGATTTAAAATCTCGACTCTTTTTTCCCCTTTGTAGTTGGCTTATTAGACACTCCAAACCATTCTATGCTTTTAAACCTAGGTACCGCAGAGTAAAGGTGGGGGAGAGGGAGCTCTTTCCTGCCGGATACCCGACTCCAGGCAGTTGCCCGCTAACTGCAACTCAGCTGGAAGCGGGCGGGGGCAAGGGGCTGGCAGGTGGACCACCTGCACTGGAGCCGCAACCCAGGTCAACTGGACTACGTAAAAAACCATGTGCAGTTGGGGTAAATGAATCCATTGAATGAAACTGTCCTTTTCTGAACTCACCCCAAAGAGGACAACATAGCGGAATGGTTAAGACGTGGGCTTTCAAAAAAGAAGGAAAGTCGGGCCTTAGCATCCGGCGCCTGGGTTCGAATTCTGACTCAGCCTGGTAAAATGGCCTTAGGCAAGTTATTGAAGTACGATTATGCTCCTCGGCGCCAGTGGGGCGTTTGACAAAAAGCAACAGCTATGAGTATCGCCACTTTCACAATACTCAGAAGTTTGCACAAACTGACAGAAGGCAGGGTGCCAAGCATTTAAATGCGCCAGATTAAACCCCAAATAAAGCAGTGGGAGGAAAAGTTGTTCGGGTGCGTCCTTGGGCCGAGATGCCACGGTTTAGAGGTGGCTCGCAACTGTGCGTTCTTCTCCAGAGGCCCTGCATCACTGAGAGGCTCCTCCGGCATTGGCGACCAGATCAGGTGAACTACTCGAAATTGTCAACTGGAATCAAGGTCGGTGCTGAGGAGCATGGCCTGTCCCCTTCACCTGGGGAATGAAGCCTTTGGTGACACCTCTGCTTCCGGACATCTGTGGGGTGGCAAAGGAAGATGCGGAGGGGAGGAAGAAGATTGCATTCATTGAGAATCTACTGTGTCTGTCGGTGTACACATTCAACATCATTAGTGCTGTCATCCCCATTTTACTGATGAGAAAACCAAGTTGTTAAGTTGTTAAATAAATTACTCGAAAATCCAGTACAGTTAAATAAATTACTCGAAAATCCAGTACAGGTTTGACTAACTTCAAAAACCGTGCTCTTAGTATAACACATTGCCTAGCTCTTAAACCCTGATCTCCCATGAAGGCAGGCAAGCAGGCAGGCAGGGAAGGAGGAAGGGAGAAGGGGAGGAGAGGAAGAAAACACTGCCACAATTACAAGAACCAATCTCCCGTGGCAGAAATCCATATAAAAAGTTATTTAAGTTGAAAAATTATGGCTCAAGATTATTCCTCAGGCTTTTGAAAAGTTATCATTTTACAAGATACATCTGATAAGCAACAATGGGACATGGAAGTGTTGCCGGGGGAGAAACCTCGACACTGAGGTTGCGGGTAGAGCTGCGTGGGCTTTTATGGGTGCACTCACACTGGCTAACCACCGGAGCTGCAAATTCTTTTATCAAAACCGGATCGACGCTTGCGAATGGTAGGCTCACACAGCTCCCTGCCACCACTACCCCTCCCCACTCCACCCAGAAAACACCGTCAGGCGCCCACGTTTTTGCACTCGGATCAAGTTTGGCTCTCCTGCCTCCCTTGCTGGGTTTTAGTAAACTCTCAGGGATCCCTGGGAAACGAGGCGGGGGCGGGGAGTGGAGGACGGGAAGCCTGCGGGGATTGGTTTCCGTCCTCTTTCTAGATTAGTGAGCTCCAAGCTAGATCAGCTTGGTGGCCTAGGATGTGTAGGAAAACGCCGGGGAGAAGGGAATTAGTGAGTTGTTGTTGTTTCTCTCCAACTCGTAGTTTGGCACTTACAGAGTTGCGTGGGCAGAGGTCTGTAGAAATAGGTTAGAATCGGGTTTCTGCTGGTCCTACCCTGTTGCTCATTCTGAACGATAAAATGCATATAAAATCAGCAGCTCCAAACCACAAGCGTGCTTAAGGCGAGATTGTCGGCTTGGAAATGTCACAACGAGTAAAGAGTGTAGTGGACTTCTGCGCTTTGCGCAGTAGCATTTAGCCCGGGAGCGTCCCAGACTGCGCCCTGCCTAATTTCGGGCTGTATGTGGCTTCTAATTCCCTCTCTCTTACCATCCGTCCTATCAGGCGAGAAACACTTCCGCTCTCTCCTGCCGCAGCGGACCTGGCGAGTTTACTTGAGCTCAGGAGGGAAAGGGGGAGGAGGGGGTCGAGCGCACCGCCTGACAAGGAACACCGAATCTACACGTACAACCCTCTTGGAAGCAGGACTCAGTTTTCGGTTATTGGGTTTCTAGAACTGCTGGTGACAACTGGCCTCAGCGGGCGCATCCGACAGCATATAGCGGAACAGATTCCCGGCGGGGCCGGAGAGCAGACGCTGGGTCTGAGCGCCGTGCACTCCAGCAGTCCCGCACCGAGCACGCTAGCCTCGCCGGGAAGCCCCTCCAGCCTCGGCCCGTAGTGGGGGAGAGACTGGTGGGTCCCAGACGGAGGCCCTCGCCACCCTTGGGCGACCTCCGCTGGCATGAATAAACGTGCCCTTCCCTTTTCCTCGGAAACTGGGTGACGAGGTCTGAAAAGGAGCCTGGGACCGGTAAGTCCCAAGGTGAGCGTATTTCCCACTCCGCGATCTCTAAGGGGGCTTCTGAGCTGGGCAAATTTGTGTGTGTGTCGGGGGGGAGGGGACAAACCTCTGGAAGCTACTTCTTTCCGTCCCTTTCCAGATCAATATTAATAATGGTTAGACGAGGTGGGCAAAAATCAAAGGATACCCTGAACCAAGTGTGACCTCCGCAGTTTCAGAGAGCTCTTGGCTGAGAGCTTTCCCGCTTACGGGTAAAGAGGTCACTGCAAGAATCACCCACAAGCTGTGTCTTCTTACCGGGAGGTCTTCCCCACCTCCACGCTCCGACAGTCCTCTGGCCGACCCCCGGCGCGGGTACCTGGTGGTAGGGGTGCGGTCAGCGAGAGCCGCTGACTCGGAAAAGTGCAGGGCCCCAAGAGCTGGCGCTGGCTTTGCGCCTGCAGGCCCAGGAGTCCTGGACACGTCTCGTTTGACAGCGTTTTCGACCGGGCCCCAGTAGCGTCTCTCCCAAGTCTACAGAGGTCTGACTCGAGCGCGTCCTCAAAGGCTGGTGGGAGGGCTGGGAGCCGGGGCGGGCGCGGATTCAGGAAGCGAGATCCCGAAAGATTGCTTGAGTACCGCGGAAACTCCAGGTTAAGTTCCGTCAAACATGTGGTTACTCACCGCGAGGAGCTCAGAAGCAATGGGTTCAACAGTCAAGTTTGTGGGGACTTTCCCTACTTAAAGTAATAATTTGCTAGTTCGGATCTATTGCTTTTCAATATCGAGTTCCAGAGACCTCTTGTCAATGCAGGCTTAATTTCATCCCACTGATGAAGGATGTTTATAAACGGTTCCTGTGGTGCAAGCCGAATGTGAAAATATCAGTTTTATGCCTCTGGATAAGAATTACCGAGGTGGAAGGCTTATTAGGCGATTACAAATTTCGCAGCTGCTCGTAGCCCAATTAGGCAGCTCTTCGCCGTGAGTGGAAGCTGCGGGGGTCAGAGCGGGTTGGTGTTCCAGCTCTCCAGCCCTGGACCTCCAATCAAGGCCTGACTCTACCCAGGCCCCTTCCCTGACCCCCTCGGGCTTTAGGGAGACACCCTGCGCCTCCCAACTAGCTGGGCACTGCAAAGCCCGGAACAGGATGCACTCCCAAGTCTCTGGCTTTCTTTCCCCCACCCTTGCAAAGAGCCCTGCCCTCCAGAGGTGTTGGTTGCCCCCTGGGTGGGCTTGAGGTCTCAGATTTTCATTTAAGGAGCGGTGGCATTCCAGAAATTTCAAGTTAGTAGGTAGGAACCGCCCCAACGCGGCGAATCCTCACCCACCTGCAGACACACATGATGATGTTTTTTTGGTCTGTCCTTGTTCGACCAAAATTGGTCTCAGTTGGAGTTCGAGCTAAAAACCGTCATTACGAAGACAAAAAGAGTCCTGACTTTTAGCACAAGCACCTAACGTAGGAAGAGATAGTCTGCAAAGCATCAGGCGAACCCTTCCTTTTCCGGAGCCGAGGAGGAGCCTGGGTAAAAGGTGTGACGCGAGCTCCGAGGAGTTGGGGCCACTGTGCAGGAATGACCCCTCGGTATGCTTGCCCTTGGCAAGGGGTCACAGGGTGGTTGGGTCGAGGACGAGAGGGAAGCTCAGCCCTGACATTCATAGCAAACACCTGCGCATCCTCCTCCTCCTCCCGCCTCCACACACGACCTCCAGCCAAAGGCCTACACCGCCTGGGACTCAGAAACTCATCACCTGCAGGCCTACTGAGCAAGGCTGGGTGCGCGTAATTACCCCGCGGGAAAAGTCCGCGTAGTGCCGGGCGCCAGGAGTAAAGCGGCCGCCAGACCAGTCTTTTAGGTCTTCTTATGTCTGCCTACCATTCTTCTTCCCCAAGCCCAGAAGCCTCTAAAAATGAATCATTTCCTCCACTTATGCAGCGATAGGAGCTCTTAGATCAAGATTAGTATTTTGAAAACCTGATTGAGAGCCGCCTGATTAGGCGGGGGTCGGGGGGGGCTGGAAAGACCGCATAAACGCCCGAGCCCCCGCCCTACTTCCAAAAACAACTCCAGCTCTCCCCGGATCTCCAAATGACCCGCGCGACTTATTCTCCCGGATAGCAGCCAAACAGTACCCCAGATTCATTTTGCAGACCCTCACGCACAGAAACTGTAACTAAATCTCCGAATTGGGTCTTTATTTTTAATTCCACTTTCATTCCTGCTCTATACACGGCCTGGTAGTCAACATTCTACACGACTCTTTCCATTCAGAAGAGCCATCTCGAGACCGATGCTATTTCATGGAAAATGCATTATGTGGATTTTTCAAAAAATACTAATTTTTGCACTTGATGAGAAACACAAGTCTTTCTGTTCTCCAAGCACAGGTTAGCTTTTCGAGAAGTCGGTCCACTCCAAGCCTTCAATTCTGTAAGAGGGCACAGATTAATCATAGCGTCCCCCTCCCCCCCCCCACTGCGTAAATTTAAGCGAGAGCTCCCAGAGAGGACCTGCATGGGGATAGCTAATATTAACGTGGGCGCAGCTGTGCGTAAACAATGGCGTTAGGAAAATGCTCTAGAGACCCTCGTGTTTACGGGAGAAAAATGTAATGGAAGAAAAACTAAATTTGCAGTCGTTGCTTGGTCCCAGGCTGTTACATGGGCTCACTTCATCACAGTAAAGTCTACCTGTGTTTGCCCACTGCCCTTACTCTAGCCTGCTGCTGACGCGTCTGGGCAGGAGCACTTCGATCTTCCTCTTCTAGACAATAAGGCAAGGAGATAATATTATAAACATATATATCTTATCGAAGCAACATCATATGATTTTGTTAAAGGCCATTAAGAAACAGAGACTCCTAAATATTCTTATATTACTGTTTCAGAAGCTTGCTTTGTTTTCTCAAAGGGAAAATTGGAAATAAAAGTTAGCCTTACCAAATTCCTCTTTGTACACGACATAATGAAGTAAAATCTATACCATAAATAAGTTATTTAAACACACCCTCCAATCCTAGTCAAAATTACGGTATTCTGAGACGCCCCTCTCACCCCCCTTCCCCCCCACAACAAACCCGCCCCCAAAACTTCCCCCCCACAACACCCCCGCCGCCAAAATTTGAGGCAGGAGCTGGCCGCTTCTATGGCTTAAATTTTGCCTAGGATGAGATGAAAGAGCAATACTATTAGCAACATACTTTTTGTCTTTCTTGTAGCCTTGATTTCAAATCTAGTCGCAAATCATAAGCTTTTGTGCTGCTCAGATGTTCCTTCTTTATCTTAATAAGAAAACTTTTCACAAAGGGAGTGCAAACCTCTAGATAAGTCAGCCCCCAGGTTTCCAGGGAGCCGTCTCTGTCCTCAGCTAGACAGGGGAGCTGCTCGTTTCAGGAGAATGACTGAAACATTCAAGTCACCCAGACCTCCGCTTCCCCTTCAGCTTGCTGCAGAAAGAGATGTAACCTGAATCTTTGTTTAGGTTTTGGTTGGGGAGTGAGAATCAAAAAGCCACGGCAAATGCAGAGAGGAGTTTTTTTTTTTTTAAGTCAAAAGTTAACAGGCCATTCCCAATGTTTTGGGTTTTTGTTTTTTCTTCTTCTTCTTAATACTAAATCTGGAGTAAGTTGGCTTGTCCTGATAAAGATCTTGACTTGTAGAGAAGGCGGGTGTTTCTTAATGAGGTGAGGCTATTCCTCCAGGAAAAGACTTTTCCCCCCACACCCTCTTCCCTCCCTTCATGTAAGGTTCCACCCTCTGGAAAAACAAAACTCTTTTTTTCCTTTTCCTAGAGGGACAGACCTCAATGAAGTTGGGAAACAATCTTAAGAGCAGTCCATCAGAGTGCTTACGGTCACAGCGGCCTCTTTGGACGAAGACTTGTAGCATTCTTTCTCTTCTCGGTGTCAGCTTTTATTAGTGCGCTGGGGCTGGGGAGGCGGGCCAGATCGGCAGACACGGACAGCCTCTGACCCTCTGGAGTTGGTATGTGATAAGCAGCCCTAGCAGTGCCATGTATTGGAAAAGCGAGCAGATGTTTGTGTGTAAACTAGAAGAAAAGGACGTGCCGGAGCTGGCAGTTCCTCCCGAGAAGGTGAGCGACCCGACGCCTGGCCAGACCAGCTGAATCGCAGTTTCCTGCGAGCTGTTTGCGCTCCTAAATGAGGTTCAGAAATTACCTGTAACGGCCTCATCTTCAAACCTGGCAGTTTTTTTTTTTTTTCTTACGTAGTAGCGTTAGTCAGTAATCATTGCCTCCCCTCCCCACAAGCTCACTTAACCTGAGGCCATGGAGACCGTAATTTGGGAGACGAAGCCTCAAGCCTAAGGCGCTCTCGGGTACATGTGAGTCGTGCTTTTGTTGTGTTTGCAGTGGTGAAAGGGCGGTGGGGAGAATAAGTCGGGAGGTCCAGGCGGCTGTGGGGTGGGAAGGAACAGAGGCGCGGCTTCCCGCTCCCAGCCGCCAGCGGATGCTTGCCGGCCCTAAGGAGCTCCACCGGCCGTAGGCGGTCCGCGCTGCCGCGGCCCCACAGCGAAATAGAAGCAGACGTGGCTCCAGGAAGGCCTCTGGATCCTAGGGCGGGCTAGGAAGGCCACTTTACTTTAAAAAACCGAAAGAAGCCAACCCCAGGGCTCTCGAGTCACACCATTCTTCGAGTAGATGGGGGGAAACTGACAAACTCTCACCTCACTCTGGAGGCAGGAGCCGCGGCGTATCTCGCGTTTTAGGTTTGAAAATCATCTGCAGCCTGTTTGAGCGCCTCCGCCGGACCCGCACTGGGTACCGCTGACTTTGTCTTCGCGCCGACGCTGGCGGGGAACACTCGGCGAACTCGGGGCTCTTCTGCCTAAACTCTTTGTGTCTGCGGCGCTGGGTCCCGAGTAGGGAGCGCACCCGAGGGTCCCGGCGGAGAGCCCGAGGGACCGGGGGGCTCTGACAGTATCTCTTCTGGTGCTACCAGAGTGAGGGAAAGAGGGAGGCGAAGAGACAGAAATGCAGAAGTGTGGGCCGTTCGAGTTCCGGGACCCCCCCCCGCCCCCCAAGCTAGAGTTTCCGTAAACGAAGGCAGAAAAAGACCAGAGCGGCTGCGTTTTCGTTTAAGAACAAAACTCTTACAAAGGCTTGGAAACACTTGAGTAATGCGCGTTGTTGCTTTAAAACATTTTGACCGAGGTTGGGTGAGTTTTTTTTAATGACACAAATTAAATTCAGCTGGATATTTTCCATTATTCGACCCGCTTTTTGCGCTAGCTAAAAATAATCCTTTAGAAGCTCAAATGTTGACTTACCGAGCAATAAGTGGCAATTTACACCTTAAAGAAACGAGTATAAATCACTCGCAGCTCTAATTGCTGTAAGTTTACGAAAGAGCTGCTGGCTCGGTTTAATCTGAAGCATTTTCATTCAAATTGTCATCGGAACAAACACCAGGCTTCTTAAATCCCGCTGTAATTAGCTTTCAAGTATCCTATTAAACCTCTTCACCTTTCGGGCTATCCAATTCAAAAAGCCCCCTTTTAAAAATATATATGTGTCTTGCTCTTTTAATTGAGGCTATTAAAGAAATCAAGTTCCTACCCCCACCCCCTCCTCAAATCCTCTTTTCTTCTCTCCCACTTCACCCCACCCCCATGCACCCCCTTTAGCCGGGTGATCCCTGCTCCGCTGTGATTGACGTCTAGAAAGAAACTGCTTTGTGCCGGGATGATTGTTATTAACTTGTTACCCCCGGCAGGGGGGGCGGGGAACCGACGTGCTACGGTGAGCGCGGGGACCCGGAGCCCCGAGAGCGCGGCAGCGCGCCGGGCGAGCCCTTGGTGCTCCGGTGGCCGCCTAGTCGCGTGCTGAGGCTGCGCCGCCGCCGCCGCCGCCGCCGCCCGCTGCCTGCAAGGGAGGCTGCGTCGGCG
>NW_020185328.1:7826332-7914422 GCF_003031525.2 Neophocaena asiaeorientalis asiaeorientalis
GCGCGCGGGCCCAGGCGCCCAGACGGCTGCACGTGCGGCCCGGAGCGCCGTGGGCCTTCATTAGTCCGCCCCGCGTGCGGAGAAGCTGAAGCTCTGGGCCGCACGTGCCGGCTCTGAACTTCTCGTCTCTGTTCCTCCCCACTTCCCCGCCCTCACCTCCTCAGTGCCAGGGGCTCATGTCGGAGGAGTGTGGGCGGACTGCAGCCCTGGCGGCCGGGAGGACTCGGAAAGGCGCCGGGGAAGAGGGACTGGTGAGTGGGTAGGGACCCGGGTGGCGGCGAGCCGGGCCGTGGGGAGGCAGCCCAAGGACGAAGGGCTGCTGTCCCCGCGCTCCTCCCCGGGCGCAGTTGGCCCCTCGGGGAGCGGGTGGAGAGGAGTTCTGGGGCGCGGGGAGAAGCTGAGCCAGTGTGGCGGGCTGCGCAGGGCCGCCAGGCGCCCCAGGTCCTTGAGGTCAGTGGTCTGCAGCCCCGGCGGGGGCGTGGTGGGAGCATGGACACGGGGGGAGAGGGCGAGAAGCGGGACCTCAGAAACTGGGGGTGGTTTGGGGTAAGGGAGGGGAGGCTGTGAGGGAGCCCCCGTGGGTCTGTGGGATGGGGAGAGAAGGAGGGGTCTAGAACCGCCTGAGACCGCGCCTCGTGGCTTCCTGCAGGTGAGCCCCGAGGGAGTGGGGGACGAGGACTCGTGCTCCTCCTCGGCCCCACTGTCCCCGTCGTCCTCGCCCCGGTCCATGGCCTCGGGCTCCGTCTGCCCCCCTGGCAAGTGTGTGTGCAACAGCTGCGGCCTGGAGATCGTGGACAAGTACCTTCTCAAGGTAGGGCGGAGCCGCGAGGCCCAGGGGCAGCGGGGTTCCCCGGGAGCTCTGGGAGAAGAGAAAAGTTTACTTTCCCTCTCTTTTCCACTCAAGTTCTCGCTGGAGATTGTAGACTTTCTCAGCACTATGGCCCAGTCAGGGGCAACTCATGCGGTGGGAAAGAGTGGGAGAAGAAATCTTAGAATACCCGCTGTTGCAAAACTGCTTACGTGTGACCCATACTGGTCTAGACGTGCCGATACCCTGGGTGGATGTGCTGGAGTTAGCCACCTACTTGTAGAGAAACAGAAGTGGGGAAATGCTTACCCATTCTGGAAACAGGGTCCTGCCCGATTATTTTTACTGAGCCTCGGGTTATGGTCCCTCCACCCCCAATAACACCCACACGTCTGCCTGCTTATGAGGATTCCAGGTCTGTATATGTTGATCGATTTCCCCTTTTCAGTGTCTCCTTTGGTGAGAACCACTGTCAAGTGCCTTAAAGGGTCTTTTCTGGATAGATATTTTACAGTCTTATGTTTATTTACACTAACCTGAGGCTTTTCCAGAGTAAAAGTTCGTAGTAGCATTTAAATGAAAACCATTTTCAATATCTTCCTCCTCTCATTAAGGTTTAATACTTCAGGGCCACCGAATGATTTTTTTTGTTAATGTCATCTTCATTGCTTAGTGGAAAAAAATGGAAATTGATGTAAATTTATACAAAACAGAAAGAAAGAAAAATACTTGGGATGAAGTGCTTCAAGTGGTGGTTTGAGAGTTGACTGTCTCGATTTGTTTTACTTCTCTCAAGATATTGTGGGGGAGTTTTGGAGTACAAATTCTGGCAGGCTAGTTACCCATGTCATTGCATGAAGGATCATAGTCCCTTGTGTCTTAATTCTAATACCATGGAATTTCAACTTCAATAGCTTTTTAAAACCACTATTTAAAATAATGATCTCTCCTACACTGACTTAGTAGCAAACCAGTTCACTTTCTATTCTCCTCACCTCCCCCCACCCCAGTTTTTCAAAAGAATTCATTATGGAGAATATGAATTCAAAAAGCAAATTAGTGAGTTTCTTTACATTTCTCCCTTAACATACAAAGCTGCTTCATCTGGGGAGTTGGAATGATACCCTGTAGATACAACCCAGATAAAGCACCAAAAGGAGTTTTGGTGAAAACGTTTAAAAAGTGACTAATTTACTTAATTGGTGGTTGATTCTTAAAGCTGGCTTTCTCTTTAAATCTGCATTCTTAAGATTCCCATTCCAGTGTTTCCACACCTGAGCCTTTTTGGATATTTTAAAAACCATCTTTTGGATCAAAACTAGTTTCTTATTTTCAATGAGCCCTCTCAGTAATTAGCTTAATCTTTAAGAATGTTTCTTGATGGATCTAAATGGATCCACTACACAGCAGAGAGGATAAAGAAAAAAGTTATTATAAAGTGACTCAACATATCCTCTGGAATAGATAAAATCATTTTTAATGTTCATCTTTTATATGTTAACATATGTTTATGTTATATATGTGTATTGTATAAAATAATGTAAGTTATCTGAAGAGTCTTTTAAAGCTTTCCTTTGTAGTAGGACCAGAGTCCTCTCAATGAAGTCTTCTACATACAGTCTTAGTCCACCCCTTTTTGTACATATTAGTATATGTACAAAAAAACTAGCTGCTGCTTATTATATAGGAAACTAGTTCTAACAAAAGTTTGACACTTTATGATTAAAAACTGAGTTCTTAACTTTTTTGCCCCCATTTTGTGTGCTTATTCTTCCAGATAAGTTTGAATTCAATTTGAGTCACTGGTGAAAAAATAATTGTTAGACCTAATAGAATATTTGAGGGTATAACTGTTTAATATAGAAAAACACCATATTGTGAGGCAAGTTAAATGGAGTTAGAACAAAAAACATGAGAGGAGTTAGATGCATCTGTTGCCCCATCTAATACTTCAGTGTCCTGTCATTTGAGTGATTTTTTTCTGGCTTGGTCCTATATATGTATACATACAGAGATTGGATCAATGTAGCCATCAGGAAAGGTTTATAGTCGCCAGAATTTTCTCTGTTCACCTTACTTTCATCTCTGGAAAAGAAATGGAAGATGAAGGAGATTTTTTTTTTTAAGTAAACTTTGACGAAAGGTGGCAAACCAGGCGTTGCATCTGGCTTTAGGGAACTAGAGAATGGCCATGACTCTTGCCCTGAAGCCTGCATCTAGCCTTGCTTAAAAAAAAAAAAAAAAAAAAAAGTGCCTGGATAACATCAAAATGCAGAAGGCCTTAAACAGTGGAATACTAAAGGAAACCTGTATTTCTACACTTTAACTTAATTGGGCCTGTTTGAGGAAAAAAAAATAGAAAGAAAATGCATCTCTAATTAATAGGACAGCATTCACCATTGTTAATTTTTTTTATTTCGATTTCCTCAGATTTTTTTCCCTATTGTTTCCTATTGCTATTTTCCCTGTTTTCTTGCATGGTGAGCAAGTAGTTCTTTTATAGCAAGACCAAAACTTAAAATTTCACTAAAATGATACTTTCATTAGTGCTTTGGAAAGAGACACATAACTGTAATTAGAAGCCAGTGAAACTTTCTTCAGCTTCGAAGGACCCTTTATATTTCATATCACAGAAAAATATGTTGAACAGTAACGCTAATATGATAGAATCATTGGACAAGATAGTCTTTATTATGAAATAGTTTAGCAAAAGCTGTATTTCACAATTTCCCACTTTTCCAATTTCCTAATTCTTATATTAGGCACTAGATCCATTTGTAGAGTATAACTGGTGTTTTTGCATCATTGCCGTTGTTTTAAATGAAATTTAATTAAGCATAAGCCTAGTTCTTGTGTCCATTTAACAAGAGCAAAATTTAGGAGGCTGCATTACAGGCAAATTGAATTCAATACACATCTTCGTTTTTGAAGGCTAAAGATGTGCCGCTTATATTATGATAGCAACAGTTTAAGGTAAGGCTATTTATGATTTGTTCCCTGATTTGACAATGTTTCATGCTCCTATATAGAATATAAAGTGCTGTGATTTATTAAATTAAATCAAAGCATTTAATGTCTTACTTCCTGAAGTATAAATGGCAAATAGTTGGGTACCCTTTTAGAACTGCTTATAATAGATTTATTTTTTCCCCTAGTAACCAAATCATTAAAGTAGGGTTACCAATCCTTTTTGTTTTGATTATTTAATGTTAGACGGGAGCCAGGGCTTTGGCCATTTCAACATTTAAATCTACCTTAGGAATTTCTGTTTTGTAAGTAAAATGGATTGCCTGGCTTCTTTACATGGGTAAGTATTTCTTACAAAGCTTCTTTTCCATTTTCTTTCTCACTTTAACTAAAAAGTAGATTGAGAAGGGATGTGGCTTGAATTCTTTAGCTACCATGTTTCATGGTGGGAAGAATTTGGTCAAGGAAAAAAATATAAAACCAGTATGTAGGACTTTAAAGTGGCCAAAATTTTCCCTCTGTTCATATACGTTCGATAACAAAACAAAACAAAAACAAACCAAAAAAACCTGAATAGACACTCAATTAAAAAAAAACCTGAATTTTTCAAAAGTATATTTTAAAAATTAAACACAAAGTTTATAACATGCTACTGTGATTTTCTGGTTGAGGTCTAAAAGAGAATATATCTAGATGCGTATTTGTGTAAATGACACCTCTTAGATAGAAACATTCAGAGCATGTGTTAAAATATTAAGAGGCCAGCTTTTAAAATTGCCTGATACAGAAAACCAATGAAGGATACTCTTAAGTGTGTGGTATTAGAATGGCTTCTCATCCTAACCTCTTCTTCTTCACAGGTGAATGACCTGTGCTGGCATGTTCGGTGTCTCTCCTGTAGTGTCTGCAGGACCTCCTTAGGAAGGCATACCAGCTGTTATATTAAAGACAAAGACATTTTCTGCAAACTTGATTATTTCAGGTACACCGAAACTTTTTTTTTTAGTAAGTAGATACTCCAAGAAGGTATTACACAAAGAGAATTTTGTAAATAGCCTTTCTTGTCCAGTTTTATTTACTGAAGCCCACTTTTTCTTATACAATGGATTTCAAAATGAGAATGCTTCATATTTTTGAGGTATAATTTGTATTAAAACAAATAAAATTAGCATGCTTATGTGTTTTAGGAACTCAGTATACAAAAATTAATTTTAAATAATTACTTCCACTTCGGCGAATGAAAGTTTTAGGTATTAAAAACAGGGAACTTCTTTGCAGTGCAGAGATACAAAGTATGAAATATAAGATGACTTATTATAACAAAGCCCTTTGTTCAGGGGGAGTAGCAAGACAAAAATGAAGTAATTATGGGGGAAAAAAAATCAAGGTTTTGTTGTGCTTTTTCCAGTTTACTATAGAATGACCCCTTGTAATATACCTATAAAATGCCAGCAGTTTGGAAACTGATTAAACCATATTATTCAGAAGAAGTGACCATTCCAGTATCGGAAATACACCAAGTCTAATTACGTATTCTGCCTAAAAATCCTGTTTCTTTTGTCTGTTCTTTGATCTTTGCTGTGTGAGACTGTATTTTCCTAGGATATTAAATGTAACATTTTCTCCACATGGTCTCTTTATAATAGTTTAAATGTAAAGTTTCTTCTAAGATAGCTATCCACTAAGAATTAAATTCTATCTCGAAATTGAAATCATCCTTAAGCATGACTTTTGAAAATTATCACATTTTTTCCCTATTTGCATTTCCAAACGAAGAAGAATGTTCATTGTGAAATTGGGAAGTTAATAGTACATACTGAAGTTTGTAATACTAATTATGTTATTTATACTCAATTTCAAAAACCGATTTAAGAGAGTTTAGTGATTGATTTGAATAAAATTGCTAGGTAATTTAAAGCACTTCATGAAATCCAGAGTCCTTTATTTTATAAAGTCATAGAATTTTATAATTACCCAAAACATATATTTCTCATCAGGTTTGCTCTCTGTTTCCTCAAAAATAGTAGCAGTTTGCCTCCTCTTTCACTTAGGATATGCTAATCTTAATTTTTTTTTTATTTTTTGGTAATTTAAAGCCCCTTAAAATGTTTGGTTTCAGAGACTTATTGAAAGTCTAGTTCTTCAGGATTATTTTTATACTTCATATTTTATTATATTCTGAAATTTATTTTTATGATACAATTTTTCAGATTAACTTAAAAACTGGCAATACCTCTATACTTATCTAGTTTAATGTGGATATGCCACTGCAATTGTGGTAGGAGATATGACAGAGAGTGTCTGGTCACTAGGACTGAGAGAAAAAAGAAATCTTTACATCTGGCATTTTGTTGAGATTAACTTGCATTTAATGTCCAGATATGTGTCTAAAAGTTTTAGGTAATACTTCCCCTTCTCTTGTGGATGGTATTGCAACAGTTTGTTCACCAAAGCAAACATTTCTGAGTTTTCCTTCACTGAGGTTTCTGAGGTTTCCTCACACCAGAGTGAACAATTTCTGTTCTATTCATTCTTTGATAATATCAATTTTAAATGTTTTAACTTTAAAAAATATTTAGAGCATTTTCTAATTATCTCAACTTGGTTTTAAGACGTCATTATTTATATCTTCAATGGTATGCTTTTGTATTTTTAGGTTTCAGCCTCGAGTGTGTGTGTGTGTGTGTGTTATGTTGAGTCTCTAGGTAATTTATAAATGCATTGATATTTGTTACAAGAAGGATACTGAAACTCCTATGTCATTTATTTTAAAAGGAAAAAAATCCTTTTCTCCTTTAGAGTAACAATGAGAAGGTTTTGTTTTATAAACAGGTTTGAATTATGATCCCATCTCAAGTCTCGATTGTGTACCATATGACTTTTAAAAAATAATTGATTCCTGTTTCCTTTCCTAACTTGGGTTAATCCAATGAGTAAATAATGTGTTAATTTAATCTTAGATTGATGAATATCTCACCAAGCATTAAAATCTTCACCTCCCACCCTTCTATTTATGTAGAAGGTATGGAACTCGCTGCTCTCGCTGTGGGAGGCACATCCATTCTACTGACTGGGTCCGGAGGGCCAAGGGGAATGTCTATCACTTGGCGTGCTTTGCCTGCTTTTCTTGCAAAAGGCAACTTTCCACAGGAGAGGAGTTTGCTTTGGTGGAAGAGAAAGTCCTCTGCAGAGTGCATTATGACTGCATGCTGGATAATTTAAAAAGAGAAGTGGAAAATGGTAAATATATACTTAAAATACTTTTGAATCTTTTGGGACAGTGAACACAGGGACAATAACGATTTTTCCTAAGGTCATCTTAAAGCATTACTTTGTGCAGTGTAATTGTGGTGAAACTCATTAAGCCCTCTACTGTTAGTGATGGTCTCCATCTGTTTATTTACAAGAAAAGCCATGGCATATGTATTCTCCTTGTGCCATATTCTCAGGAAGCAGCCTTGAGTTTAGGGTTCTGTTTTGCTTTTTATAACCATTTGTTTCCTTGTATTTGCCTTTGTAAGGATGAGCCTTAGATGTGCACTTCCAAATTGGTACACTTTTGACTGAATATACAAGCCTACAGATGGAATATTGTTTCCACAGTATGTTTCTAGTATGTTCTAAAACTTAAGGGATTTGGCAAACTAGATGTATACAGTTTCATACCAAGCCAAGAGATGCAAGAAACCTATTATTGTATGAATGGTGTGTTTTTTAAATGCAGGTAATGGGATTAGTGTCGAAGGTGCCCTCCTCACAGAGCAAGATGTCAATCATCCAAAACCAGCAAAAAGAGCTCGAACAAGCTTTACAGCAGATCAGCTCCAGGTAGACATGACAATGAATTTATGAGTTTTTGAAGCCCTTTCCCACCTAAAAAACAAAAACAAAAACCAAAACCACCAAACCCAAACTAACAAAGCCAAACAAAAAATAATCTCTATGGTGTCTTAAAACATTTTTGTTTTCAAAAAGGTTAGCCTATGCTTTTTGTGAAAACTAACTTGTTAGATGTATGAAAACATTGCCCTACATATTGTTTATCAATATTTTGAGAGTCATGATGTGATATGAACTCGTCATTCAAGTTCGTCTCCCTGGGGTCTGTTAGCATTTACATCAAAGTGGAAAGAAAATGTTGATCTGTTCTGACTTCCTGATAAAAATTACTTTAACCCAGGCATTTACATTACTACATGTAATTGTGCTAGAAGATAAAATATTTGGGGACTCTTAACAGAAAGAGACGCTCAGTGTGTAGGTCTGTGGGACACTAATGTGTTCATCTTTTTAACAAACCACATTGAGTCTTTTAATGGACAAGATTGTACATTTTCTGAGTAGGAAAGAATTGTAAACGCTTTACCATAAATAGGAGTCTACCGATTGACTCCAATCAAGTAGACCCTTCTTGTTTTTAAAGAGGGTAAAGGGAGTAATTCTATAATTTGATGCTAAAGGTTCATTATGTTCCCTGAAAAGGGAGGGATTATTTTCAACTTAGTTGCCCTTAATATAATTGTCATAAGTTCTGTTTATACAAATTGTCTTGAAAGTAATGAAATAATTACTCCTTGCTTTATATTTAAGTCTACGCATACAATGATTCTTTCTGGCATTTTTTTCAGATAAAGAAATCACCTTTTCTAAAAGATTAATGTGACTGAAATATTTGTTTTATGTTAAGGAGAGGTAACATCTGTAAAGCGCCTACCATGTATGGCTGGGTGCTTTACACATAGTATCCATCTTAGCTCAGACTTGTAAGGATATTTATACAATGTTAAGAAATGAAGGTAATATTTTGAAAACTCACTTATAGTATTCTAATACTTGGCAGTATTTAAGATGAATGCAGTAAAAGAGAGGATTTTTAGTTTGAGAATGATTAAGAAAGAAGCCTTGATATGACACAAATATTCCAAGGGAACTTAATGGCATTGGAAGCAATCTAGCATTAAAATCTAGATCTATTCTAAAAAATTTCCAAAAGATTGTTTTTGATTTCTTAATTTAGGCATAGACTGCATGGTCAGTAAGCAGGAAATGAAAGATAAGGCAGTTGAAAGAAATATCTGTTTGAACCTTGCTTTTTGGGTGCCTCATTTGGTTGTAATGAAGATCACGTAAAGCCCCAGGTTAGGAGATATGAATAGCTGTGGGAGATCTGGCAGCAAAATACCCAGTAGTTAAAAGGTGTCTGAGTTAAAATATAATCTCTAATATAAATATGTTCTGTTTATAAAGTGGGCTGTTTCCATGAAAGCCTGGCTATAACTGTAATAATCATAAGGTTGATAGCTTTAGTTTGATATAAAAATTTATTAGTAAAAGGATAACTGAAAATTTGAAACCACTTTAGGTAGATATACAATCTCATAGGAAGATAGAGGCACTAATTAAATAGAAAGGGAATAATATTTGTGGAGGTCTTTGTATACCAAGTCTTATGCCAGACATTTTCTCTACATTATCTTCTTTTATCTCTTACAATTCCTTGATATAGGTAGCCTCATCCAAGAAGTGTAGGGACTCCCCCAGAGCAGACCACCAAGGGAATGGCAGAGAAGAGATTTGGACCCTGCTCCCCAAACCTCTGGTCTTTTCATTTTGCTTGGCCTCCCAGGAGACCATGAGAAGAACTGTGCCTTAACAAAGCTCCACTTAATGGCGGTGGCAGCTAAAACAAGAGTGAGATTCTGAATCTTGTAGATAGCCTTATAGTTTTAAATTGCAAATGTGCATAAGCTATTTAAGCCATGCATTATTATATGAAAATATGATCTGAATCATGTTTTAAAAATTTATATCAGAATCATAGGTTTTTTAAAATGAAAGCAGAAATTATATACTTTCAAAGCATGTTCTCATTTATTCAGTATTTATTAGCATCTATCTGTGCCAGGAATGGCTGAAACAAATGAGACACAATCCTTGTCCTCAAGTGTTCTTTGTAGCTTAGGAATCTAGGATAAGTTGAATCGTTATACTTTGCCAGAACCTCTAATAAATCAGGCAGTGTACCTCATTGTCAAATTGTCCTACTTTTCAGACAGCTGAATATATTTAAGTAGTGCTTGAATTTAGCAAAACAATAAAATATAGGTGATCAGTAAGTCAAGACTATTCATAGACTACCTGGTTTGGACTCATACGACTTAAAATGAGAGGAACAAATAAATTTCCCAAATTCTTCTTTAGAAGCTTATGGGAAGAAAAAGTAGTTTGACTTTCAGAATAGAGTGCTATTTTGTGTTAGCAAAAATATTTCAGATATTGTCTCATTTGTATAAATTGTATTTTAAAAGTTCTGGCAATACTATGGTTTGCTTATTGTAATTGGAAGTATTTGCTCAATTATTATTAATGTTAAACATGCCAGGGTTAGCACCTACTTTAATCTGCTTTCAGATCAAGTTGGTCAGCTGCTACTATGCAGACTCCTCACATTTCTGGTAGACATTCTGGCCTTAAAATGATGTGTCTACAGAGGCTTGCTCCTTGACCATGTTAAAAGAGCTCAGAAAAGGAGTAGGGTGGGTTTTGGCATCATTAGTGACCAGAGAGTAATGAAACCAAGTTAAAATTAAAAGGGTTCTTTTGTGAGACTAAACACTGATGAACACATCTTACTTTTCCTTTAGCATATTCTAGCTTTAAACCATCAGTGTTGATTTAAGTTTTCCTTTATTCCTTAATGAGAAATTGCTTTAGTAAATGTAATTTACTTCCATTATTAAACTTGTGAATTTGAAATGCATTTGTGAAAAGCATGCTGTTTTTGTTTTATAAATTATCAATAATGGCCTTACAAACAAATCTTCAAATATCTGTTCAGCTTTTCTGCTTGAAAAATTAAAAAACAAAGACATAATTAATTTGTTCATTCTTTTTTCTCTTTGGGATGTTACATGCTTAACTACGTATAAACACAACTCTATTTGTACATGAAGATATTAAAGTTAACACATTTGGAGTAGGAGAGGAGGAAAGAAGTGAGCTGGGCGAGATTATAAACTTTTAGGCTGATTCTGCCCATTTTTTTAAAGGAAAAATACATGTGCTGTTTACAGCGAGTGTGTGGACAAGTGTAGTTGGATAGGAAGCCAGGAATACCTTATTCTGGAAGAGTCACTATCAAGCGAGAACTTAACTGAAAAAAATTATATAATTTGTAAACTTCATAAGGTTTCCTGGAACAACATCGGTCTTTTTCTCCACGCTATCTTCAGATTTTCCTCACATTGTCGAGGTTCATTCCGTCACAAAGTCTTCACTGTGTGACAGGAAGGGGGATTAACTCCTGCGGATATGAAGAATAAGACAGTCCCTTTGCCCTCAAGAAACTCACTATCTGCTATGGAGAGCTCGACTTGCTAACACATTAGTTAGCTACCCAGTGACAAGTGCAGTGGCAAAACATAGTATTATATGAGGAGCAGAGTGGAGAATGCAGTTAATCTTGCCTCCTGGAAATGGTGTCGAGGTCAGCAGGACTTAAGCAGGACTTCATTTCACTTAGCATAATGTTCATCCAGGTTGTCATTAGGTAGATTACCCCCATCACATGCCCACAGACATGCACAATCATGTTGGGTGCCAGACTCCCCTTTCTCATTCTTATAATACTTTCTTTATATTTTATAATACTTCCCTCTATTGACTTTTAAGTAATAAAATTCAAATATCCCACTTGATTTCCGTGATTTCCTTTTCTGAAAGAATCCAAAGCCCTTGGCGTGTGCTTTTATTCTGGTACTTCTCCCTCCCCCCACCCCCACTCCTCACCTCTCACTTTAGCTTGTATTGTTGCTAATTATTGGCATGCGTGTATCTTCTCCTAGGAAGTTGAGACCAGAATCACTTGGGAGCTTTTCCATCTATAAATGTTTAGATCTCAGGAAATTCTTATTCAATGGGCTGATGGGTGTCTCTTTTTAAGATCCCAGATGTTCCTTTGCATAGAGCAAGTGCTCAAAACAATTAATGATGGAGTCATTACAATTAAGTGGAATCCATCTGTTGCACTGTCTGCTTTTGCAGACTGATAAAAATTGTGGTAGGGGCTTTCAACCTGTTTTGCTCAGTAGAGGCTGAAGATTAAAAAATATTCTTTTAAGTTTTTTAATGCTAGCAATTTTTAACAAAACGGAAAAAATAGTAAAGAGACTTATACTATTATGCATTTGTGGGTTGTCAGAATGGAAGAAAAGATGAGCTTATTTTTAACAGCATAGTTGAGACAAGTTTTTATGTTGAAATAGATTTTTTTTAAGATTTCAACATAGCAACTTGTGCATAAATGTACACAATATGCATTCTTTTTTATACACACTTCCCCGTATTGATTTTCAAGTAATAAAATGCAAGTATCCCATTTTCTTGTGCATGTCTTATCTCTCCTGTCATCAAAATGCATAAGATTGAGCTTCTTATTTTTAGCTATTTACTACCTACACTTTTTTAAAAAACAGGTTATGCAAGCACAATTTGCTCAGGACAACAACCCAGATGCACAGACCCTCCAGAAACTGGCAGAAAGGACAGGCTTGAGCAGACGTGTGATACAGGTGATTATTTTAAAGGTTAATCAAGAGATGTTAAAAGTTCTAGGTCTTTTTTTTTCCCCCTTTTGGTATCTGGTTTATTTCACTTAGCATAATGTTCATCCAGGTTGTAACATGTATCAGTACTTCATTCCTTTTTATGGTTGGATAATATTCCAGTGTATGTACCACATTTTATTTGTCCATGGACAAATATTTGGGTCGTTTCCACTTTTTGGCTATTATGAATAATGCTGCTATACATATCAGCACACAAGTATCTGTTTGAACGCTTGCTTTCAGTTCCTTTAGATATATACCTAGGAATGGAATTGCTGGATCATATGGTAATTCTGTGTTTAGCTTTTTTTTTTTTTAATAGATCTTTATTGGAGTACAATTACTTCACAATACTGTGTTAGTTTCTGTTGCACAGCAAAGCGAATCAGCCATATGCATATACATGTCCCCATATCCCCTCCCTCTTGAGCCTCCCTTCCATCCTCCCTATCCCACCGGTCTAGGTCATCCGCAAAGCACCAAGCCTATCTCCCTGTGCTATGCTGCTGCTTCCCACCAGCCAACTATTTTACATTCGATAGTGTATGTATGTCGATGCTACTCTCACTTCACCCCAGCTTCGCCCTGCCACCCCACGTCCTCAAGTCCATTCTCTATGTCTACGTCTTTATTCCTGCCCTGCAACTAGGTTTATCAGTACCATTTTTTTTTTAAGATTCCATATATGCGTGTTAGCATAATGAAACAACAGACAAAGGATTAATCTCCAAAGTATACAAACAGCTCATGGAGCTCAATATCAAAAAAACAAACAATCCAGTTATTCTAGGTCTTTAAAAGTGTAAATTGTTGTGGGGGGGTTTGTTTTGTTTTTTGTTGTTGTCATTGTTTTGTTTTGTGAAGAAATGTGAAAGCATTAGCTTGCCATTTTAGGTCTCTTCACACTCGAATCAATTTTTTTTAAACCTGTTAATTAGCCTGCTTGGTCTAGGCTTCCATTTGTTGACCATTCATTCATTGCTCAGAGCAACCCTAAGGATCCTCAGGCTAAAAAGACAGCTGTGGTTCCAAGCTAGATCTGGTTTTGAGGCCAGAATTTTTTTCTACTTTTCTATTATTGTGTATGTGAGTGAGTGGGGGAGGGGTGGGCAAGAGGTGGGATATCTATGGCCTTTGTTAAAGATCCTGGTAGAGGGAGTGATGTAAACAAAACTAGGGAAGGACGAGTTAGAGCAAATCTGTTGACAGATAAGATTTATGTTTGCAAATTGTGGGGGATGGAATTATTGGAGCTGAACTTGGAGAGGCTGTACATGTAGAGTTCTCTTCTGAGCAGGAAGAGATTTTACGTGATTTTAGGAAGAAAGGTCTGGTGACAGTACGTGGGAAGAATTAGAGTTGGGAGAGGCTGCATAGAAATTGACACATTAGGTGTGATGCCCAGCAAAATAGTAATTTTTTTGAAAAGAGATTTAACTGAGGTAGTGGCCTAGAATTCATCCGAAAACGTTTTATTGACTGAACACTGATGACAGGTACTGGATGCTAGAGAGACAAGAAAAGGACCTGGATACTGTAATGGGGAAGCAGAGAGACATCAAAGATGACTCTTAAATTTGAAGTCAAAGTATCCATGGGAATGGTGCTATTGACAGAAATATTATAGGTGTTTTTAAAAATGGGTTTGTTAGCTGGAAGGGAGATGAATTTCCTTCTAGCTGTGATAATCAGATAATGATGGTAGCAGTTGAGCACATAAACAGGTATTTTAAGGATGAACAGGACTCAAACAGAGAGGTCCAGTCCCCTGAAATTGGGTAAGATCCTTTCAAAAGATATCACGGACAATAAAAAGGGAAGAACGGACTTTATGGAGAGAGCTGTTTGGATTGGGCCATTACAGTCAGAATCAAGGAATGAGTCTGGTATAGAAGCATCATGGAGGGCCAAGGAGTTAGGTGGGTTCAAGATGGAAGTGGTCAACTGTGTCAAGATTTTCTATTACCTTCAGATCAGGGAAGTGGAAAATAATTTTAAATAATATTTAAGGTTAAAAAAGGTGTAAAGAATTAATAATGCTAGTGACTGTAACTATCGAGATGAAGTTCAGTGGGGAGAAAAAAGGTTAAGTCCAACACTGCACATATAATGTTTTACTTCTTAAATTGGGTGATTGGTAAACAGGTATTTTATTCTTTAGTTTATTAAGCCTGAAGTATTTCATAATTAAAAAATCATTTATACCGAGAAGTCAGTGGGAAAGACCTGATGATGTTGTATCTTCTCCAGAGACCTAGATTCCCAGTGGATTTGGTTGACTGCAGTGTAATGAGGCTCTCTTAAGAGGCAAGTGCCATGACCTCAGTATTTTTCAAATGTCCAGGGTATTGTGTTTGTTTCAGAGTGCCAAATTTTAGAAAGGGACTAACAGGGAACCAATGTGAAAAGAGTGCTCCCTTTACAGGAAGGTTGAGGTCATGAAAGTCTAGAAATTATGTGCTGGTATTAACAGCAACGGGGATATTTATCTGGAAAAAAGATCCAGAGATGGTAAGGGAAGGAATATAAACAGTATAAACAGAATAGGTGTCTTTAAACGTATGTGAAAGGCTGTCCCACAGGCAGCGGGATCGGGTGTCTGCAAGGGAAGGTAGGAAAGAAACAGATTTCACTCACTATCAAGAATTTTCTCAGGATGTAAGTCTACAAAAATGGCATAGGCTACCATCGAGGTAGTGAGTCCCTGTACCTGGAAGTGAAGCTTCCTTTGTTGAGGTAGTTCAAACTTAATGGTCTGAGGGGTCCTTGTAATCTAAGACTCTAGACGTTCAATGACAGTGAGTGCTGTAGCTAAGTCAGATTCATGATTATTATGTTTTAGATTATTTTGAAGTTGGAAGGAAAGGAAAATGGAGGGTTTTCTGAGAGCATTTCTTATTATTTGAAGAAATAAGGACCGCAGACAGAGATCTGTCGTGTAATTTCCAGGTGTTTAGGTCACCAGTATTATGAGCAAGTTAACTTCATTTCAAGCACTAGAACTTGGAGAATATGCTGTTGGATGGTGGCTTTTAATATGTGAGGATTGAATTTAAATATTTTTGATAAGATGGCAAAGGAAGGAGTACTAGCAATTCAAATATATAGTCCGTCACAGTATTTTTGAAGGATTAATTACAGTGATCTCAAATAGTAGTCATAACCTCTTCGCCTAGCCTACTTCCTAACATTGGGCACACTTTAGAAAAGTTAAAGAAAAGAGATTTGATTACTAGGCCTTGATTCTAATATGCAAACTAGGCTACCCAAAGATTAGGTAGAAGTAATGTTCTTATACAGGGTGTAAGTACAGGTCTCACCTTTACTAGCTAAAGTCTGCATAGTGAGACATTATAACAGAGCAGATCGTCATTGAGCTGAAATCACAGAATAAAGATGGATGATTTTACTTTTCACTCTGCGTTCAGATACAATCACTGTTCACTTACCCTTTCAGAGAGGTGAATTATGAATTGTGTATCTTACAGAAACATGATAAAACATTGCTATTTCTTCCAGTCAGTGTGCTCGAAGTTCTCTTTCCATATTAAGATCTACATCATTTTTATTGCTACACATATTGAGCATAGCACAATTTATTTAGTTTATTTCCAATTTTTTGCTATCATAAAAATGCTGTAGTGAACAACGTTGTGTGTATACCTTGCACGTTTGTTCGGTAGTGTCCGTAGGATAAATTTCTAAAAGTGGGACTGTTGAGTCAAAAGATAAAACATTTTTGGGCCTTTGACTGATAGTACAAAAATCGCCTTGCAGAAAGTTCATAACCAATTTATTCTACCAGGACCTATGTGTGAAATTTCCCTTTCCCCAATGCACGTAAATCCTAAAAACTGTCATTCTGTTACATCCTTTCCAATTTGGCAGTCAGAAAATGTCATTGTTTTCATGTATATTTCTTTTATTGTCAGTAAACCTTAACATGTGCTTATTTTGAAAATAAAATTTGTATTTTTTAGTGCTCTTTTCTACTGGGTTATTTCTTTTCTCTTTATCGTACTGATGTTTATTGTTTATCATAGTTAAACTTTCATAGTTCATCAGTTTCCCTTTCACTTATTTTTTCCACATAGAAATTTTACATGGTTTTGTATTCAAATCTCTTACTATTTTTTTCTCATAGCTTTGGCTCCACCTAGAGAGTATATCAACATTGGCTTTTGTTTCCTTAAACATTTATGGTTCGCAATTATTTACACCTAAACCCTAATTTATCTGGAATTGACTTTTGGTTACATGTTGTAAAGTAGGGATTTTTCTATTTCTTTTCTCCCAGACTATTAGCCGGCTTCCTCTAAATATTATGCCAATACTGATTTCCCAATAATTTAAAATTCCATCTTTTTCATACATTAAATTCTCATATTTGACTCTTTGGGTTTTCTGAGAGATTCATCTTATGCATTAGTCTTTTCTTTTGCAGAATATCTACATGGCCTGCTTTCAGCTTATGTATTTTACAATTTAGAACTCAAATTTTTTAAAAGAGTATGTTGCTCATAAGAAATTTTAACCCTTGTTAGAGGTTTGAAAGCAGAAGGAGGAAATTTTAAGTCAGTGAGGAGAGTCAAAGGGACTGCATTTTATTCCTGAAGCTAGGTAGCCCTCATGTCAGAAGTTGTTTTCTGATGTCTGGAATCTTCAACTATATTTTGCTGTGCAAGTTACATGACACTTTGTGTTTTCAAACCTCTCCCTGCTTAATTACCTGTTGATCTTTCCAAGGAGCTATTTGAATTAGCATTAAGGTAGTCATTCTACTGTTTATGTCATGCTTTCTTCATCTTTATTTACAAAGTCTGAGATTTTTTAAAATAACTGAACAGTTTCCATCCAATATATAATTTATTGGAGACATAAGATACTTTGAAGACACTCTGGGAATCACAGCACCATGTGTTTTAGGTTGTATGTAGTCCTCTGGGGTGCTTGTCTTCCGGGCACTGTCAGGGGAAAAGGCAGGTGACAGCAGTTCCTGCTTACAAGTTGGAGAATGTGTGAGTGTGTCTTCGTGGCTGGGTGGGTGACAGCAGTGGCACCTGTTAAGGAGCCTGTGGAGGAACTGTGACTGAAGACTTTGGGTAAAATCTCTGTATAGGTACCTAAGAGTCTAACTAACGCTCCAGAAGATGGGGGAGAAGGCTGTGACTTCTCACTCCTTTTCCTTGATACATACCTAAGCTTGTTCCTGAAATATACCTCAGGTGCTACCGCTCAGCCACGTGCTCAGACGCCATTGTATTATTGGTTTCTGTTCCTTTGGTTTTAACCCCTTGAGTTTATACTTTGCAGACTTCTGTTTGTGAGTCCCAAGGACAAGGTGTGCCTTTTGATATCAGGGCAACTTTTTCACATAAATCTTTTTTGCAGCTTCCTTCTGTTCCACATTATTTAGCCCTGATTCCCTAGTGCCATCAAGTACCTACCTACCAGCCCTAGGTAGAGACTTATGCCCCTAGCCTTCTCCCCTGATCCCCAAATGTTCTTACCCTAATTTCCTTAATGTTTTTATCCCTCCACTTCTCTGTCTTCTTATGACAGAATTGCTCTGAGTGATAGCAAATAAATACTATAATATTTTAATAGAGAAACACTCTGTAGACAAGTTTTATCTAAGAGCAGGGAGTTCAAATGCATGTAGCTTAGATACTGGAAGCATTCTGGGCAGTCTAGCCTTACCCTGACCTGCACATAAAACTCTGCTTACCCAGAATATGCTTCCTTTATTTCTGTGATAGAGTGGACAACAGGCTGGTTAGCTCTTTACATTCGGTGAGCTGTTTCACCAGTGGATGTGTTTGTTATTTTATTCTGCTTAAATATCACTAGTTGTTTCTTATTATAAGCCTAACCTTAACCTGCTTCTTAGAGAATAGCCTATGTATTTACTAAGAGAAATTGAACTCAGCAGGTTACAGTGTGACTGGAATAACTGAATCAAGAGGTTTGTAGAAAGCTTTAAGCTCTCAGTAGGGATTTTAGTCATTTGAAAAAAGATTTAAAATAAGTCCAGCAGGTGTCTGAGAATACATTTAGTAGTGCATTTTTTAAAGTTTTCTGATGAAAGGGCTTTTTCCGTTTTCCTTTTTGTCCTAAATGCCAGTAGTAAAACCAAGGAAACTTTTCTGGAATTTTGAATCCCTTACCCCATTTTTATTTTGGAAGATGCTGGCTTAGTATAGAATCAGTTTTTAAGTAAATCAACAAATAATTATTATTTGGGCAAAGAAAATGACCATTGATAACTGTGCAAAATTGTTTCTCTTGTGTCTACAGAATTCTTTTTTAGAAAGCTTATTTAGATTTATGCTGCGCTTACATGGTAGAGTGAGGTTGCATTCCTTGGTAAACTGAACTGGTAATGTACTCAACTGATGATGTGACATAGCTACATTGCTTTTCTCCTCCCTCAGGTGTGGTTTCAGAACTGTAGAGCACGCCACAAGAAACACGTCAGTCCTAATCACTCCTCCTCTGCCCCAGTCACAGCAGTCCTGCCCTCCAGGCTGTCTCCACCCATGTTAGAAGAAATGGCTTATTCTGCCTATGTGCCCCAAGATGGGACAATGTTAACTGCGCTGCATAGTTATATGGATGGTAGGTATCCTAATATTTAACAGCTGCCTCCCAAGCAATCAATTTCTGGTACCTTCTAATAGTATATTATTGATATACTATTCACATTTTTAACTATTACCTCAGTAGGAGCTGAAAAATATTGTCGGGGGTGGGTGTAGTAGGGAGAACTACCCAACATTCTTATTTCGGTGACTGCCTTTTAAGGGACAAGTTTAACACTCACCTTACGGCTAAAATACAAATATTGATGACTCATAGTGCTTGATTTTAACTTAGGAAAAACATTCTTTTGGTTTTCTCCTGATAACTATTTAAATAATTTATTTTCCTATGGTCAGAGAAAGTATTCACACTCAGATTTTTAGATTGGGGTTTACTGAGTTTTGTTAAAGAAACTTTTTTATTGAAGCAAAACATACATATAGAAAAGTACACACATAAGTATTCAGCTTGATGAATTAATAAAATGAACATATCCATTAAGTACTACCCAGATGAAGTAGTAAAACGCAGTTAGCACCCTGGAAGCCTCTCTTATGTCCCCTCCCAATCATTATCCTCTTCCTTCAAAGTAATATGGTGTTGACCTCTAAAATCATGTTCTAGGTTTGCCTGTTTTTGAGCTTTATATGAATCGAACCATGCAGAATGTATTCTTGTGTCTCACTTCCTTCAACTACAGTGTTTGTGAGATTCATCTGTATTGTTGCAAGAATCAGTGATTTGTTTGTTTACATTGTTATACAGAATTCCACTGTAGGAATATGCCACAATCCACTTTAGGGTTGATAGACATTTGCGTTATTTCCAGTTATGCATATGCTGCGATGGACCTTATTGTACATGCCTTTTGGTGCCCATTAATTCACAGTTTGATTTGATATATACCTGGGAGTAGAACATAGGGTCCTGGCTACACATATGTTCAATTTTAGTTGATTCTGCCAAAAAGTTTCCAATAGTAGTTGAACCAGTTTACACTGAGACCAGCGGCACATGAGAGTTCAAGGTGCTTCACATCCTGGCTAACACTTGGTATGGTGTGACTTCTTAATTTAGCCAATTTAGTTGTGTAGTGTTATCTCATTATTTTCATTTGCTTTTCCCTCATCACTGATGAGACTGAGCATTTTTTCATTGGGCATTTGTATATTCTTTTTGTGAAGAGCTTATTCATGTCTTTTGCTTGTTGGTCTGTTGGCTTGTCTGTTCTGTTTTTGCCTTGATTTGTTCTAGTTTTGGCTATATATTGAATATAAATAAGTTTTTTGATGATTGTATGTGTTGCAGATATCTCCTATTCAGTGGTTTGCTTTTTCTCCTCTCTTAAGAGTATGTTTTATTGAGCACAAGTTCCTAATTTTAATGTAGTTCATTTCATCAGTTTTTTTCCTTCATGGGGAGTGCTTTTCTTGTGACCTGTTCAAGAAATTGTTCCTACTCAAAGATAATGAAGATATTTCTCCTATGTTATCTTCTAGAAATTTTGTTAAATTTGTTTTACCTTTGACATTTAGATTTACAGTCCATCTACAATTGAATTTTGTATGTGGTGTAAAATAAGGAGCAAAGTTTTTGTTATGCTTATGAAAGTGCCAATTTCTCAGCGGCTTTGCTGTGCTACACTTATCATAAATCAAGTGTCCATATAATTTATGTGTCAATTTCTGTACCCTCTGTTGTGTTTTATTGGTCTATTTATATCAATACCTAATTGTTTTAATAATGCTAGGCCTATATTCTTGATATCCAGTAGTACAACCTTGTCCTACTTTGTTGTTCATTTGTATTGCCATAAATTTTTCCACCAAAAAAGAGAAAACAATTGAGATTTTGATATCTATTAGATCCATCTGTAGGAAACTGCTATCTTAATAATATTGTCTTCCATACCATGATCTTAGTCTGTCTTTCTATTTATTTAGGTCATCTTCAAATGCTCTCTTATATTCTAGAGTTTTCTGTTTAGTAATCTTGCACATGTTTTGTTAGATTTATTCATAAATTTTTGTTTTGATGCAGTTGTAAATGGTTTTTCCTCTGTATGTGGAAATCTAGGTTGGCAGCTGTTTTCTTTCAGCACTTTGGCAGTATGAATTACATTGTCTTCTTGCTTCCATTGTTTCTGTTGTTTAGAATATAGATAGTTAATTAACTTGATACCACTTATTGTTGAAGTCAGCTGTTGGTCTTATTCTTGCTCCTTTAAAAGTGAATCTCTTTTTTTCCCCAGCTTTTCTCTTTATGTTTGGTTTTCAGTTTTAGTATAGTGTGCCTAAACGTGCTTCTTGAATAGCATCGTTTGATGTATTTCACTATGCAAAAGGATCAGATTTTGTCTCTTCAAGTATGGTTTCTACCCTTATTGAAAAAGTCCATATTTTCCAGCATTTTGACCGTCCATGTTCCAGTCTAGATATTCTTCTGACCTATCTTCCAGTTCACTAATTCTCTCTCTGTCTAGGCTGTAAAACTCATCCACTGAGTTCTTAATTTCAGTTATTGTGTTTTCAATTTTTAGAATTTCTATTTCATTCTTTTATATAGTTTCCACTTCTGTGCCAGAATTATCTATTTTATCGCTTTATTCCTTAACAAAATTGTTATATTAATTATAGTTACACTTAAGGACATATCTGACAACTCCAGTATTTTGTGGGTCTGTTCTATTGTTTTTTCCTCTTTGTTTTCATTCAAGTCATGTCTTGTTGTTTTTTTGTTGCACTTCAGATGTTAGGTATGAAAACTATAAATAATTTGAGTCTCTGGTTAATATCTTCCACCAGAGAGGATTTAGTTTTGCCTTTGGCAGCTGGTTAGGTCAGAGGGAGATCAACTTAATCCAATCAGGCATCAGTCCTCACAAGGGCTGGTGTATTTTGGGGTCACTACTCCTTGGAACTAGCCTTTTGGGATCCCCCCCAAAAGCTTACATTTTGTTTTGTTTTGTGTCTGTCATTTTTTTTTGAATTTTTGAATTTTATTTTATTTATTTTTTTATACAGCAGGTTCTTATTAGTCATCCATTTTATACACATCAGTGTATACATGTCCATCCCAATCTCCCAATTCATCACACCCCCACCCCCACCCCCTGCTGCTTTCCCTCGTTGGTGTCCATACGTTTGTTCTCTACATCTGTGTCTCAATTTCTGCCCTGCAAACCGGTCATCTGTACTGTTTTTCTAGGTTCCACATATATGTGTTAATATACGATGTTTGTTTTTCTCTTTTTGACTTACTTCACTCTATATGACAATCTCTAGATCCATCCATGTCTCTACAAATGACCCAATTTCATTCCTTTTGATGGCTGAGTAGTATTCCATTGTATATATGTACCACATCTTTATCCATTTGTCTGTCGATGGGCATTTAGGTTGCTTCCATGACCTGGCTATTGTAAATAGTGCTGCAGTGAACATTGGGGTGCATGTGTCTTTTTGAATTATGGTTTTCTCTGGGTATATGCCCAGTAGTGGGATTGCTGGGCCATATGGTAATTCTTTTTTCAGTTTTTTAAGGAACCTCCATACTGTTCTCCATAGTGGTTGTGTCAATTTACATTCCCACAAACAGTGCAAGAGGGTTCCCTTTTCTCCACACCCTCTCCAGCATTTGTTGTTTGTAGATTTTCTGATGATGCCCATTCTCACTGGTGTGAGGTGATACCTCATGGTAGTTTTGATTTGCATTTCTCTAATAATTAGTGATGTTGAGCAGCTTTTCATGTGCTTCTTGGCCATCTGTATGTCTTCTTTGGAGAAATGTCAAGTTAGGTCTTCTGCCCATTTTTGGATTGGGTTGTTTGTTTTTTCAATATTGAACTGCATGAGCTGTTTATATATTTTGGAGATTAATCCTTTGTCCGTTGATTTGTTTGCAAATATTTTCTCCCATTCTGAGGGTTGTCTTTTGGTCTTGTTTATGGTTTCCTTTGCTGCGCAAAAGCTTTTAAGTTTCATTAGGTCCCATTTGTTTATTTTTGTTTTTATTCCCATTACTCCAGGAGGTGGATCAAAAAAGATCTTGCTGTGATTTATGTCAAAGAGTGTTCTTCCTATGTTTTCCTCTAAGAGTTTTATAGTGTCCGGTCTTACATTTAGGTCTCTAATCCATTTTGAGTTTATTTTTGTGTATGGTGTTAGGGAGTGTTCTAATTTCATTCTTTTACATGTAGCTGTCCAGTTTTCCCAGCACCACTTATTGAAGAGATTGTCTTTTCTCCATTGTATATCCAATCAGGCATCAGTCCTCACGAGGACTGGTATATTTCGGGGTCACTGCTCCTTGGAACTAGCTTTTTGGGATCCCCAGAAAAGCTTACATTTTGTTTTGTTTTGTGTCTGTCATTTTTAACGAGGGCTTCTCTTCAGTGGTCCCTGATCTTTCATATTTATTCCCCACCCCCAAAGTCTAACTCTTGAAAACTTTGCTAGATGTCTCAGCCTCTCACACTCCTTTTCTTTTAAAATTGTTACCAAACTTGTGGAGGAAATGTAGCCTCATTTTATTTCTCTCCTTCCCTGGGACTTGACTTTGCAAGTTCTCACTACCTGGGTATCTTTCCAACAGATGCCTTCAAATAGATTTCTAAAAATTGTGTCCAGCTTTCTTAATTGCTCTTAGAAGGACATTTGGTTTGAAGCAACATAGTTCTTACTGAGAGTGGAAAGTTCATTTTAAGGTTTGATTAAAGAAAAAATCAGAGCCTGTACCATTGATGCATTTACCTACACTAGGATTAAAGTTGTGTGTGTTCACATGAATGACTATAGTGTTGCCCAAGTCACATGTGTTTTGATGTATGTTTAGGGACGAGGCAGCTCAGCATTCATAAATGAGAATTTGGGGCAGGGGTCACCCTATAGAGGCACCTTCGTATGAAAGCTAGCAACGTCTATGCAGGCAAAGCTCACGTGTTTCTAGCTGCAGGGTAAAGTGCAGTGAATGGGGTATGGATGGAGGACAGTAAAGTGGCAAAAGCTTGTGACCCCAAGTAAAGATTTTGGGGTAAACCATTCCTGGATTCTCATTTAATACTATACTCACTGTGCTGAATAAGCTAATGCTCCTGCTGAGGTCAGTGGAATGAGTGTAGCTTGGTGCCCTCAGCTATAAAATCAGTAGTGAGAGAACATTGCCTTGGATTGTTTTTTGTTTGTTTTTTAAATCAGTTTTATTTACCCTACAAAACTGATCCACAAATTTCTTTCTATTTTGTAGCTCATTCACCAACAACCCTTGGACTCCAGCCCTTGTTACCCCATTCAATGACACAACTGCCAATAAGTCATACCTAATTCCTTTTTTCAGGGATAGAAATGATTAAGGATATAAACTTGTCATTTATTATGTATAAAATACCATTGAAAATATATTAATGTTAGTTTTTTATTTAACATCCAAAGCATTTCCAACATCACTTTGCTGCCCAGGTATGTATCTCTAGTTGGCCTGCAAGACACTTTTATTGATTCTTCATTTTTTGGTAAAACTTATGTTTACAAGAAGAAAACAAATCAAAACTTTTTTTTGTATTGTATGGAAATAGTTCACTCGAGTGTGTATCTGTTAATTTATTTGTCATCAAAAGAGCACTTTGCCTAAAAGAAAGGACTGACAAGTGTGCAAAATGTTTACAATCCTTTGTGAAATTGTAGTGTATCATTAGTTTGTATCTGTAAGTTATTGTTATAAATACTACCTGTATTTTTTGTTATATACAGCTTTATACTTTGAAGCTTGTATCTGTGAATTTGCAACTGAAATTTATTTTGCCAATGTTTTCTGAATGAACTGAATAAAGCTTCTGTTATAGCATGCCATGCAAACACATTATTGTGTTTGTGGTTGATGAACTATGGCTGTAAATAACACTATAGTTTAATAAGCCCATCATTCTAAGTTTATTAAACATTTTCCATTCTTGTGAAAGTTTCAACCAATTAATCCTTTGTGTGTGTGTGTGTGTTTTCAGCAGTAAGTTGACATTAGCCTCTTTCAAATATAACAATTCTTAATTTTAAAAAGTCATTTTGTTTTGAGCTGTGTTGTGAGTACATTTTAATAGAAAACTTATTTGTAGATGATTGCACTTACTCAACAAAAGAATACATGAAAATATCTAATTTGGCAGATTGTCCCTTTTGAACTATCTAATAAAATTAATATGAAGGAGAAGGCAGAACACTTTTCAAAATGACCTTTTGGGGTGTCTGTCCCAAATCAGAAATGAAATGTGGGCCATAGGAATATTTTTCTTCAGGGTTGAAAAAGGAGGACTAGAAATATTTGGAGTTTGTGATCAACGCTTCTAGAGCAGAGACTCTTTACTTTTTCTTCCTAGTGAACCCTCTTTAGGGATTGTGATTCTGAGAGCTGAAATCTAAACCTCAGGACTTTATCCTATGTAGCAGTGGACACTTGTCTCGGAAATACAAAAGTAAGTAGTGCCACCCTCACTAATTTTGGGGTTTAAAGCATTTAATCAGTACTCACTTCTTGTCTTTTATATACCAATCAGGGGAAAAAAAGGTAGTGAGAAAAAAATCTTAAGAATCTTAAGTTTGCATCTTTAACTTGGCGGATTCACATCTGGCTGAGGACTGGAAGTAATAGTGGAGTATTTGTAATTCTATTCTAGTAATCATAAAAGCAACCAGAAAGCAGTCACGTGGATGTCAGTAACTTACTATCTACCTCAAACCAGAAGCAACAATCCTAAGTTCCACTATGGGAGAAAGGAGGAAATAAAGTGTTTTGGTTTTTTTTAAACTTTCTACTCCAGTAAGAATCCTTCTGGCCAAAAAACAAAAAACATAGCCAGTAGTCACTCCATCCGATCTTGTGAAATTGATGCTAATCTCCTTGTGTTTTTGTTTACCTGTCCCAGGCACAAAGTGGTGAGGTCAGCTTTACCTTTACCAGATGTGGAGGAAAGCACTTGTAGTCTAGCCAACCTCTGCACTGTTAGCAGCTTATAGCATTTCCCAGCTGCATATAATTGGCACCATTTATCTTGGGAGGTGCTTGATTGTGAATGTTCCGCCTCCTCTCTCTTGTGTTTTTCCTATACTCACCACCCTCTGAGTGTTCAGAGAAATTTAAGAACCACATCACTACCCTTTTTAGTTCCAAGGATGAATGCCCAAAGTTGAAGTAAACTTTCCATAACAGAGAGGTTCAAAGCTGTCAAAATGAATGAGACTTATATATCCAGCATATAAAGTTGTTAATAATAAAATATGATAGATAAGAAAATACTAAAAGAATTTTGCATGTGTTACAAATATATGACTATGTTTTCATTTCTGTCAGTGGAAGTCAGAGGTCCTAATTTATAACTTTAAATTAGGGAAAAACTGAATTATTTATATATTAGTAATACTCAGTGTAAGCATGTAGGCATAGTACTTATTTGCTTGAAATTAGGGGGTGATCAAACGACTATTGTGAGGCTTGGAGGAAGACGTTTTATTGTTGGACTAGCAAAGACCTGGGTAACAAATAAGTTGTCTCTTAGGCATTCAGAGATTCATGAGCTGTAAGAGGGTAAAAATAACTTTCTTGCTCTGCAATCAATTGAATTCATCAATTCAGACATTAAAAATGAAGTCACACTAAGTCTATACCCTTAAGTGATTCTTCTTAGTAAGACAGGGTAGCTTTAACATTTAGCAGTAATTGTACATTATGCAAATGTCATTCTTAAATTCCACATTACTTTAAGTTAAAGTACATGTGTTTTGAATATCTCATAATACATATTGTTAGAATTATAGTTCATGCTGTTAAAAATTGTTATAAGCATTTGAAAACTTATAGCTATAGTATTTCTTGACTTGGTTAATTATGTATATAATTACTCTAGTAGCTATATGAGACTAAATGGGATCTTGGGACTGTATTGTGGCATGAAGGACTTTACCTGTTAGTGAAAGAAATGATTCTACTTTATTATTTAGAACAGAAGTCATTTGGATTGCAATACGCTAAGTACCAAAAGTATATTAGCCCAGGAAAAATTCTCAATGATCTCCATTCCAGGAGATAAAGGAACTGAAATTAGCACTATTTGATTTTGCTCTTTTGAAATACAACCAAATTTTTAGAGAAGAAATGGACCTGAATTCAAAACAAGTACACTGGATAATGTCTAATAAATATCTGCTTGGATTCAGTCACATAGTAGAAACTATTTTATAGCCTGCTTTTCCCCTTTAATATAATAATCTTTCAAAGCGAACTACTCATCTGCAACGTCCTTTTAATTGGTACATAGCACCACATTACTTGGAAAAAACAATTATATATGTAGATTGTTTTTAATTTTTCATTATAATGAACATAATCTAACATTGTGAGCACTTTCAGTTTGTCCTGAGAGCCTTAAATATATTTTGTTCAATATCCACAACCAGCTCATGAAACCGTTTTTGTTACTATAACCCTTATTTTACAATTGTGGAAATTAAAAGTAGTACATCCAGTATATCAGTGAGAAGTAACAAAGCCAGGATTTGAATCTAGCTGCAGAGTGACTCCAGATACCATCTTCTTAACTTCTGTACTTGAAGCATTCACTATATGTTAGGTAACACCATGATGAGCATTCGATAGCCACCCTTTTATTCATATTCTTATTTCCCCACTATGAATTCTTAGAAGTGGAATGGATGTGCATGAATAGTTTTAAGACTCTTGAAGTTCATTAATTGTTTCCAGAATTCTATACTAATTTACATCTCCACCAGCTGTGTTTGAGGTGTTTTCCAGAGCACTTGTCCATCTTGCCTACCAGTGGAATTAATATCGATTATTTTTCCAATATAATAGTCAAAAAGATAATTTTTAAAGCCTTATTTATTACTTGATAAGAAATTTTAATTTACATTTCAGAGATCTAGTTTCTTGTAAAAGGGGTAAAGTTAAACACAAGCAACCACTTTTATGACTTTTCTTCCTTCAGTTGTTCTGCATACACGGCTAAGTGAACATTCTTTAGCATTTGTTCAGCTGAGGTATCGTTTACTTGACATCAAATATTTTACTTTAGCACCTGGAACTCTTTATAACATATTTTATTAGCTTTGTTGATGATTTTATTTGTATCTTTTTTTTTTTTTTTTACAAAGCCCTTCATGCTTTTCAAATGTTTTTCTGTACATCGTGTCCCCATTCAGCAGACGAGGGAATTAAAATTTAGGGAACTTTGATTAACATAATTAGGCCTTTAGTTTTAATATGCAAGAGTTCTCCAGAGCATCAGATTATTTTTATAACTCTGTAGAGATCTCAGGAGAATAAATTTGTAAGTGGTTCCCAATTGCTTGAGTTTCATAAGCAGCTCCAAGGAAGATAGACTTTCATAGGCTGAGAGGATGTGAAGCCCCCTGCAGGAAATGCCCTTCTCCCTCTCTAATTGTATCAACAGTACTTACTAAGGACCTACCAAGGATCTGTACTTGGTGGGGGCTAAGAGCAGAGTTTAGGGGTAGACTGTGTGTGTGTGTGTGTGTGTGTGTGTGTGTGTGGTGGGGGTTATCACAGGACAAAAGTAGGGAGTATGTTAAGAAGTAAGGGATAGTGAGTCCTGCGAGGGACTTGCTTTCCCATGCATTCACAGTGTAATGTAGTAAACATTCACTGAATTCATTGATTGAATGAGGTGGGTAGGAAAATAATTAGCATAATACTCATGCTTGAGCATCCTAGGATAACTTCAAATTCCGAAAGAACTCTTCTTAAATTCTCGAAATATTCTTCCTTCAGCAAATATTTTTTATATACCTTTTGCATTTTATATTCTTTTTACACCATTTAGCTTAAGATGTGGGACACCCGGTTTTAGCAATTTCTGACACCAGTGAACTGTAGAACAAGGACACTTAGCCTCCTTGGATGCCGATTTCCTCAACAGTAAAAGGAAGATTTTTATGAGACTAATGTGAGATGATAAATGGAAAAGACATGGTAAAAACATGATCTATTAATTTAGTAGGGTGGGGCTAGTAGCAGGAGATCAGGCAAACTGAGGCTGAGCTATTACAGCACCAGAAGTCTGGCAAGCACTGCCCAACCCCAAGCAACCCCAGAAGGACAGTGCCCTATCCATTTCTTTAAATAAAGTCAGAGGTGGGGCATCTATACTGGTAATGAGTTCCATGTTCTCAAATGATGTTTTCCTCTTAACCTCAGTACAAATGGAAAACATCTTTCATTGTCCACATGAATCCCTTCTTCATCTTAGAAAGCTTTTCAGGCAAGTAGAGGTGTCACCTTCTGTGATTTGGGTAGATAAAACCTATATATAATTTACTTTGCAGAGGTGATGTGAATGTTTCCAAAAATAGTTTTTAAATCTAAAGGAATGATGATGCTATATGTGAAAATGGAAATCATTGCTACAAATTCAATTTCAGAATATGTATTTCCTGGAACAAGGGTAAAGTCTCTAGAGAACTACTACTAGTCATCAGCTCATTTCTTTGAGATGCACTGGAATAAGTCTGTCACTTTGCCAGCATGGTTCTGAACCACAGAATTTCATCTTTGGTTGAAACTCCTCCAAGTGAGACCATGTGCAATTCTTAGTTAATCATTTATCTTTCGGAACATGGTCTGGTGCTTTTTACGACAATGATAAAAACATGTCTCAGGAGTCTTGGTGGGCAAAGCTGGCTTCACAGACTCCTTAGCAGAGCATGGCACTTGTAGGAGATCAGTAATGGAAGGAAGGTGAGAGAGGAATCAGGAAAATTCTAACCAAGACATAGATCCCACCCTCCGATGGGCTTGTATTCCTGTTAGGATGGAAGGAAGGAGACTGTGGTGAAACTGAGTGGAGGGGGCCCGAGTCTGCCAGGAATTCATGGGTTCTGAGGAGCATCCTGAGCTCAATAAGGCAGGGGACAAGGTGCCAGGCAGCAAAGAGGGCAGAGTTGAGGCGGTGCTGAGCAGGCAGGTCAAAGGCGAAGTTGCTGCCTCTGTGTGTCATTTGCCTGCTAGAGTTCTACCCCGAGAGCAGACTTCTGGCCTCAGTGAAGCACGAGTTTATTCTGATCTGTCATGGGCATGTGTGGAAACTGCATGGCAGCACCGAGGGCTACAGAAGCCATGTTACAGACAAAACCAGGACAGGGAGAAGCATTGCAAAACCTCTGAAGTCATATAGCCTGAAGTCCTGGTTTTGCCACACCCCACTGGTGTGACTGTGGGCAAGTGATCGAACTGTTCTGTGCCTCAGGTTTCTCATACACAAGACAGAATAAGATTATAACATTGCCATTCCCAAATGGTTATTGTGAAGATGCAATAAGACAGTGCCTATAAAGTGCTTAGTAATGTGTCTGCTGCATAGTAAAGCCTGAATATTATCTATTGAATATTATTTTGGGGTAAACTCTTATCACCAGAGGAAAAAATGCCACCAGCTTTCACATTAGCCTTCCCTCTCCCTTCTCCATTTCTCTCTTCCTAGCTACTAATTCTTCATCTTGCAGGACCCCCCCACCTCCCCGGCATCATGTCCTCCAGGGAGCCTTCCCGACTGTTCCCCAGCCCATCCCAGTGCAGGTCAGTTGCCGCCTTTGTGTTCCTGTCATTTCCTAAAAGACTACCTCTATACTTCACACACATTATTACAATTATTCTTTCTCAAGTTTGTCTCAAGACTAGACTTTGAGAAACATCAGAATAAAGACTGTTCGTTTTAGGGTCTGTAGAACCTCGCAGAAGGCACTGACAGAGCAAGCTCTTTATCAAGGCTCACTACATTGTCCCAGCTTGGAGGCGGGCTCCTGTGGGCAGCCTTCCCCTGCTGGCTCCTCAGCCTGGGCTGCACCATGGTCCACGGAAGGTCTCTGACTCAGATGGACCTGTTTCTTGTTCTCTTCAACTAAGCAGAATAGACAGTTGGACCATTATCGAGTAATTCAGGCAAGAGAAAGCATCCAAAGCACATGCTTTTATCGGAGTTACCCAAATTGGCTGACTCCCCAGCCTGCACTTACTGAGTAATTGCTCAATCTTCCACTTGGCTTTTGCTGTGTAAATGTGGCCACAGGGTCTCTTCATTTCTGTTAAGTGGCTTCTCCCATCCTCTACCTAGTACAGCTTAAAACATAACATTTACCTTTCACCATGCCCATGGTAGCTATTCTAGGCATCAGCTGACCTCGCTCTAGTAGTCATCAGAGTGGGCTAAAACGTTTGGATAGAGGGTTGGTAATTGTTTCTTTATCTGTGTTCTGGATAATCTGCTGTCACCTCTCCTCTTTTTTGGTATGTGAAGAGAAGAGGCCATGGACATACAGGATACATACACAGGCACTCACACACAACTGAGTCGTAAATTTTACATGCTAGAAACTATCTATATTTTGGCCTCAGGTTCAGGAAATCCCTTTCTCAGGAACCTGTGGCATGGCTCACTGTAGTTAGGGAAAGATCACAGGGTTTGGTGTCAGATAGAGCCTTGTTCCAACTCCAGCCTAGTCCAGCCTTATTACCTATGTGACCTTGGGCATATCACTTACCAATTCATCACATGCTGTTTTTACTCTCGAAATGTCTCCAGAATCCACCCACTTCCCTACGTCTTTACCACTCACACCTAGTGCAAGGCACCTTCTCACATCTGGACTATTAAAGTATATACACAACTATTTTCCTGGTTTTTGCCCCTTCTCCCCTAAAATACAGATCTATTTAAAACCTAGATTAGTGTTTCTCTGTGCAAAACCCTCCAGTGGCTTCTTTTCATATTCAGAAGAAAATCCAGCATCCTCCATGGCCTTGTAGGGCACTTACCATCAGGTCGCCACACCCACCCCATCATATTTCTGTCCTCATTTCCAACCCTTGCCTCACTCTCTTGCTTCCAGCCACACTAGCCTTCTGGGCTATGGGCAAGTGGACAGGGTAAAACAGTGCTAAGAGATTTGGAATAAGACACATCGGGGTCTGCCACTTTCTGACTGTATGACTCTGAGAAAATTGCTTAATCTCATGGAACCTTTTTTCTCTTCTATAAATGAGCACTCTGCTCCCCTCCTTGCAGGGTGTCTGTGAAGATTAAATGAGATGGAAATGTAAGGCAGTTAGCCCCATATTTGGCATATTTTTGGCCCTAAGTGAAGAACGGGTGGCAGCTACTGGAGTGAGGGGATGAGGCAAGAGGGGGGCGGAGGAGAGAGGGTGCTCTGAAGTGGGAAAGCAGCATTAGAGCTTTCCCTAACACACTCAAAGAGAATAACCCTCTGCCTCACAGCCAGGTCTTCAATTTTCGGCCCAATTTCTGCTGAAGTGCACCCCAAGCTTTTTCTTTTGATCTTCTTAGTAGAAATATTTTCACTCCTAACTACCACTTAGCCATCTAAATGCACTGTTAATCTCCCCCTCGCACTCCCCCTCCCAGCCCACGACTCCTTCACTGTGGTCTAAAGGAAGACAGACCCTCAAAGAATTTATTCCTCTAAAGCCTGATTGATCTTGATTGCTCTTCATGGCCCTTCTCCAAATTCTCCATATCACTACTCAGCTGTGGGGCCCATTTAATAAAGGCTCCACTAATGCTGAGGGGGAGCTCCTAGTCTTTGCCAGTGAAACTGGCTCACTTTTCAGGCTTCATGGTGCTTCCCTGGTTTCACTGCTAGACGAACAGTGGTAGCCTGACCGCTCTGCCAACTCTATTTTTACTTTTTCAGCAGAGACTCCAGGGCCACACTTACCCATTGCCAACCAAAATGACTAGTGTTTGTTGTTCAGACTCTCACCTTTGTGCCAACATGTATCTGCATTAGCCCAGTGTCTCATGGCTGCTAAATAATTTTTCTCTGTTCAACTGTAAGTTCAAGACTTCAGTGATCCTGGGTCAAGAGTTTCTTTAGGACTATTGAGTCTAAGAGTAAGTGGATTTTAGACCAGGCATCGTCTACAGTAGTTGGAGTTTTATTAAGCAAGCTAAATGAGCAAATAATATAAAACTGTGGTTAATAGTCCAGGGAATTGGGTAAGTGCTGCCCATTGGGCCTAAATAATAGCTCAGAATTACTCAGTTGACCAGCAAGTCAAGGAAAAATAAAAAGCTTCCTTACGAACTACCTTGACTAGCTTTTAACATCCCCCAATTGACCATATTATCTAATCTTTCAGAGAATCTGTGGACCTCAGGACTCAGGAACTGCAGAGAGTGCTTTAAAATCATTGAAACTTATAGCTTGTCTATTTCTTTACCAACCAATGACTAAAAAGAGTAATACATTTTAACTAGCACTCTAATTCAGTGGTTCTCAAATTTTAAGATACTAAACAATCATCTGAAGACTAGGGAGACGTTAGAAATGGTGATTCCCAGGGATTCTGATTTGCCACATCTGGGATGGGGACCGGAAGTCTCTCTTATACATCCCACATCTGGGATGGAGACCGGAAGTCTCTCTTATACGCACCCTGAGGGTTTCTGCAGCAAATGGTCAGAGATCACACTTTTGACAAGCCCTGGCACAGTAGGAGGGACTTTAAACAGCAGGTTCCTGATAACTGATTCTCTGCAGGTGCTAATTAGCCTCTGCAGGTGCTAATTCACACTGTGTTTGCCCTCATTAAGCTACTATTTATTTATTGAGGGTATGCTGCGAGGGGGAAAGCTGTGTTGTGTGTTTACTCCTCACAATAATACCACAGGGTAAGTTATACTCATTCCCACTTTACAGATGATACAGTTGAGGTTCAGGGTGGCCAAAAACTTTCCTAGTAGGCTGGAATTTGAACCCAGCTTTTAGATGTTTGTTTTTTTTTTTACTGCACGTGTTATACTAAAGGTTGAGGAAGTGAGGCAGTTGTCCTGGAAGCAAACGAACCAAGGCACACTCAGAGCTAAATCAGCCCCGGGGGTTCACAAAATTATAACAAACAATTGGGTCTGTTTTGTTTACGCCAAAAATTACTTTTGCTGACTTTTTTTTTAATTCCATGAAATCTTTGACCGAGATGCTATTTGGCATTACCCAGCTGCCAAAAATGTGAGTCAGTCTTCTGGATGAGTGTACTTGGTACCCCACATCCACATATTTTCAAATATTCAGACATTTTGGTGAGTCAGAGACACTGGCTCGTGCCAGTTTTGTAATTTTCAGGTAGGAAATCGGAGTCACTAAGTGACTGAGAGGTGGGGCCCATTTTTGTTTTTAATGTATATTTTCTCGACCTGGTGTGCTAACCTGCCTGGGTGTAACCACTTCTTCCAAAATGGTAAGGAACCAGTATAGTTGGTCTTGTCAGAGGTCATTCTCACATGAGAATCCCTTTCCCAAAGAGGCTGATAGCTGGAGATAAAGGGAATCTGTGTTAACAGGCATGTCCTCTGTGCCTCAAGATTGCCCAAGCTGGAGTTATAACATTAATGCTTAACAATTAACAATTTTACTTTGCTTTTCAAAATTGTGCTGTGCTTTAAGATGCTGAAGTTTGGTGTGAGTAGAAAGCCAGCACTAGGAAACGACTGCTATCTTATCTCAGATTTCAGTTGATACCTTATAAGGTTTCTCTTCCTTTCCCTCCTTTCCTCCAAAGAAAGAATGATAAGCAGGGTGACAAAGACCATCTTAGGGACACAGAATGGCTAAGAGAGAAGGAGCATGATGAATCTGAGGCTTTGCTGATGGACCGAATTGAGAGGCTTCAGATCTTACATTGAATGTTCAGCCAACATCTTGGCGGAATTATTGGTGTTTGTGTAGGGCAAGAGATCCTGAACTGGAAACTTTAGGGTTCCTCTGATAGAGTAATAGCAAAGAGATTTGTACAGCAGCTGCTTGTCTCGCCCCTGGACTTGCCAAAGCTTCCCCCATCTATCATCTCTTGAAGCACAAGAATTCCTCTCTTGCAACAGTACTTTAATTCCATTTTAAGATCCTTATCCATCAAATGGAGTTTTACAGTCGAACTTCATTACCTTATAGCGCACAAACTATACTGCATATCACAACTATTTGGACTGCTTTTTAGAGACATGTGGGACCATTACATTAGTCCTAAGATCTTCTGACAGTCACACTTGAATATATTTCATGAATTATTTTACCCTTGTAAGTCTAGGCCTAATAACTGTCGCTCAAACAGGGGATTTGAAAAGACAATAGGAATAATTTGATTATAGCCACTGTTGAGCGTGTCCATCCAAATTCTTTGAAAGCTTCCTTTGATAGAACATAACTTTAAGCCATGGTGAAATGAGGAGAGACTAGCTGGATAAAAATCTTATCTCTACCAGTGTAAGTTTTCCCCCGAACTTTATGTGCTTCACTTTATTTTCCGTAACGCCGAGTATGAAAGTCCCATCATTTCCCTGACAAGGGTATTCTGAGGCTCAGCAGGAATTTGGTAGGGACATATTTTCCTGAGCATCTGCCTGAATTCTCCTGCCTTGAATATTTTTTAATCTCCCTTCTTTTAGTCATGATCACAGACTCAGTGCCTTGCAGAATTCTGGAACAGTCTTTAGAGATCATCCCATCCAGTGCCCTCATTTTACTCTCTGAATCCAAGTTCCCCTCCCTTCCAGCTTCACCTTAGAAATGGAAACAAAAGTAATCTAGCTTGGGGCCCCCACCTGGATCTCGGAGAAACACCCAGGTTCTGCTCAATAATGTGCTTGCCAGTGATGTCTCTGGGAGATCACTGAGCTGCTCCCAAGTCCTTGTGACACTATCTGCTTGTACTTCAGAATAACTCTCAGCTGGAAACACTAATATCAAACTCTGAATTCTGGCATTCTGTTTCTTTTCATCTCAGTCTCTTTCTTTTGAAGAAAGGGCTCCATCATTAAGAGTTGATTGTAAGCATACTCAGCCTGTTCTGGGAACCTTTTGGGAGCCTCCGTTTCCACTGGGGAAGCAAGATCTCTAGGGGAAAAAAAAAAAAAAAAAGGCAGTATTACTACCTGACATTTAGTGAGCACTTATTATGTGTCAGGCACTATATACATTAGCTTTCTTCACTCCTCCCTACATCCCATGAGTTCAGTATTACCAGCCTGATTTCACATTTGAGGAGACTGTAGCACAAGTCACAATGCTTGTAAGTGACAGAACCAGGGTTTAAATCCAGGCAGTTTAGCTCCAAAATATCTATTCTTAATCATTGTGCTATCCTGTCTCCAAAATACTGAGGTGTAAATAAGAAACCATCCTAAGTTACCAACTCAGGGAACTTAAAAAAAAGGATCTTATCTTTTAAGTATCCAAATGAAATAACTCTGATACCTGATCCTAACTACAAGTGTGTCCTTCTTCCTTCCTATCATGGTAGCTTCTAGAATCTGTTACACTTCCTCAGTCTAAGGAGTTCTCTATTAGTATGGCTCTGGAGAGAGAACACTTTTTGTTCTGTTGAAAACTCCCATTCTTTTGGCTGCTGTGCCACATGGCATCACTGAAACATTGAAGCCTAGTGATTTGGTCGTGAACTCCCACCCCGAGCCTGGTGGTCCTGGAGCCTCACACAACCCCTGTGCACTGAAGAAGGACGGTGACGTCAGGCCCCTTGCTCCTGTCCCTGGTGCAGCTGGGGGTTCTCCCAGTATAGAGGAGAAGAGGATGCCTCTCTCCTGATCCCCCACTCTGGGTGTACTCAGTGATAGAATCTCCCTGCCCCCATAAAGCCAGGTTAAATCATGTTATATGCCTGGTTCAAAATCTCCTCTATTTTACACACACACACACACACACACACACACACACACACACACACACACACACATATACATATACACATACCAAATAGCCATTTTCCCCAAGGCATGTCTACAACGTCCTGGAGCCTAGAGCCAGCTCCTTCCCCTAACTCTGCACTCTAGCCCTGAAATCTCAGATTCAAAATCCATCCTATTTCTTGTTTCAGGATAAATGACATTTCCTCTAGAGAAATACCCCCAACTCTACCCCAGCAACTCCTTATTCAAGGTGGGACATGATAAAGTGCTATAGTACATGGCAGCAGATAGAATGTGTCTTCACCATTCCTGATTTTCCTTCCTTCCTCCCTCCCTCTCTCCCTCCTCCCTCCCTCTCTCCCTCCTCCCTTCCTCCCTCCCTCCCTCCCTTCCTTCCTTTCTTTTTTCTTTTTCACCATTCCTGGTTTTCATGTGAAGGAACTTTTTCTATATTCTTCCGACCGATTACCCCACCCTTTACTCCTCCCTACAGAAATAGGGATACTAGATGAATGATATTAGGAGGAGTGCTGGGAATGGTTTTCACTTGGGAGCCAGCTGCCCTTAGGGAACAGGCATTCTGCTCTGCTATCATTAGAGAACTTGGGTTATATGTGCAACAGCTATAGGCTTCCTAGTAATAGGCCCCAGAATTAGACAGATTGGGCCCCTCAGTCACAGGCATCACTGGAAAGCTTTAGCCCTCCCCTATGTGGGGCTGCTCCTGTACGTTTACTGCAAGAGGCAGCAAAAGCTATGGTCGTCATTTATCAAAAGTGTCCCCAAGACCTGTGCATTGTCTCATCCAGTCCTCAAAACATCTTTGAAGAAAATACTCTTCCTGTTTCCACATTAAAGATGAGGGGTTTGGAGCTTAGATTGGTCAAGTGATTTACGAAAGTCACACAGCTAGTGTCTTCATCCAGGTCTTGAAAAAACAAAACTTAAACAAAACTTACATGCCATCACTGTTGGGGAGTGGGATACAATTCCAGTGAATCGTAAATGTAGGAAAAGAAGAAATGAGGCAAGGACAGAGGGAAAGCAAATTCCAAGTGGTGCTTTACTGTGGGCTCTTATTCAGAGCATTTTGCTTGGTCACATGGGGTTCTTTGGAGAGAAAGAACCCCATGGTCTTTCCATGCAAAACCACTGAATCCCAAATCCCATCATGGAGAGGGTGAGCACGCAGTTTATCTGCTGGCTCCTTTCTTTTTATCAGCATCTGTCCCATGTGGCATTAATTTTCCTGTACTTCCAGTTTATCACCTGTTCCCTCTGGGCAACCATTTGGAAAAGACAGAGTCTCGTGAGTCTCGTCAGCTGGGGCTCAGTGCTGCAGTCATTGTGACTTCTACCACAAAGGGCTCAGTGCAGGCAGAGACCACAGGTGGTGTCAGAGGGAATGGCCTGGGCTTTATGTGGCTGAGTTGCCAAGAAGGTTGCAGGGCTGAGTACAGAAGATGATGCAGTACAGTAATAAGCGGCAGGGCAGAATCAAATCCAGGGTAGTGCTTTCCCCAGTACAGCCCAATCTGTGGCCACTTATGCTCTAGTTCATGTTCAAGGAATAACCAACCCCATTCAAGAAAACTCACTTCAACACTGTGCTGGATACTGTGAGGAGTACCAAGATGGGATCTTTATCAGTCAGGGTTCTTCAGAGAAACAACCAGTGGGATATATAGAGAGATTTATTTTAAGGAATTGGCACACATGATTGTGTGGGCTGGCAAGCCTGAAACCTATAGGGGAGGCCAGCAGCTTGGAAATTCAAATAAGTTGATGTTGCAGACTGGAGTCTGAAATCTGCAGGGCAGGACAGGCAGGCTGGAAACTGAGGCAGGGTTTCTGTGTTGCAGTCTTGAGACTGAAATTCTTCTTTTTCAGGAAACTTCAGTTTTTGCTCATAAGGCCTTCAGTTTATTGGGTGAGGCCCACCACATTATGGAGCGTTATCTGCTTTATTCAAAGTCTACGGATTAAATATTAGTCACATGTAAAAATACTTTCACAACAACACCTAAGCCAAACAACTGGGCACCATAGCCTAGCCAAGTTGATGCATAAAATTAACCATCACAGGGTCCATTCTTCATCTGGAAATCACGATATTGAAAATTACTCCCTGTGGGCACTGAGAGATGTTGGAAGTTAGTAGACTAGAGGTGACTGCAAGTTCCAAGCAGAATTATACAACAGTTATTCATTCTTTTATTTTTATAAAGCTTCTTTCCAGTGCCTTGTGGCGGGTCTCCATTCAAGGTGGGGAGGACATTTATGGGGCTATCCAGTAATGAGGTTTGCTCAGGTTTCTGTTTAGGTACAGCTTCCCAGATGGGCTCTTTATGCCTGTACCCATAATAAAGGCTTCAAGGGAACTCTCTGAGAGGTTTAAACCTTTTACTTAGAGAGTAGGAGAAGGAAATGGTTTGAGAGGACATCATGTCCTTTTGGCACAGAGCAAAGTTCTTCAAACTGATGACATAGTAGAGGATGGTTGTGGGGGACAATTGCACATTATCTTCCAAGGAAGCTTTGAAAGGCTGTACAGCTGTGATTTCCTGCGTACCAACAGTGATTGCGATATCGCATTAGGCACTTGACTAATGTTATGTACTAACAAATAGGTATTTAACAGATGAGAAAATTGAGATACATAAAATTTCAGTTACTCCCCCAAGTTCCTCCAATGAGTAAATGGCTGAACTAAAAAGAGGTGTTTTTCATTGGAATTGGAATTGAAAGCTGCTGATTAACCGTGATAGTAGTTCTGGACGCCTAGGATCGGGATGAACCTGCCTAGATTGGTGTCTTGCTTAGAGTAGGCAAATGAGTGAATGTCACCAGTCAAGATGTTTTTACTGGGTATGCCACCTTTTATTTGACTGAAATCAATGAAATCTTACACAAAAACTCAGCGTGTAAGGAACATAGTAGTGAGGCTGCTGCAGCTGATGCTTGAAGGGTGGAGGAGGCCGAGCACCACTCGAAATGTCCCTCTTGTCTCCACCTATGGCCCCCAAGGCACCACCGTAAAAGTGTAAAACAAGTCCAAAGTCTTGGACATTTGGAAACTGCCCACTGACTCGGTCCCCACCTTAGCATGAGAAATAGTATACCATTTAGGTGAAAAAGTCCTCCCTTGGATCATAAGGTGTTAACACGGAACTCTTCTCATTGCGGTTTCTGTTGACAATAAACACCAAATTCCAAAATGGATTAAGAGACAGACCACTATGGCTGAGAAATAGTTAGAAGACTTATCTGCAACATACAGGATATAAAAGAGTCAAGCTGTTGGAGACTGGAAATGATCTGTGGGGGAAGGTTGGAGAGTCCCTTCCTTACGATGATCTCAATTCGAGGGAAAGGGACTTTGGGGGTCCACTTGGAAAGCTGGATACTCACCTCCTCTCCTTGGTGGGCACAGGAACCAAGGGAGGATGAAGAGAGAAGGAACTGCTTGAACAGCTGCTTTGCCAGGGCCTGCACTTCTAAGTTATGTACGTGTAAAAGCAAGCCATCGTGGGGTGTTTCTTAAATCTTGTTCAGTGGCCACCCAAAGGGCTAGACTAAAGCCTCAGGAGAAGAGAAGCTGGAGGAAGATTTCTAGGGTCAGAGGGGAAAGGAGCAACTGTCAGACTAGATTACATTCATCCAGGTCGAGAGAACTGTGGACGTGAGACCATACAGCAGAGCAGCCAAGTACGGCCGTCCCCCGACCCCACCCCACCCCCGCCCCAGCTCATCTCTTCTTCCTTCCTTTGCTTCTACCCGGAAAGGTCAGAAATCACAGTGAGCAAGCTGGGGGAGGAGAAGCAACAAGAGGCAGGGAAACAGAGAAGGGCCATCCCCTTCGACATCCCTGTCACCTTTAAGTACTGGTTTGAAGCTATGTTTTTGACTTTAAGCAGCTGTAAAACTTTCTTTTACCTAAAAGAGAACGGAAAGTCATGGGCTCGCCCAAGGTTTCATCCAGGATAGGGAAAGACTACTCTCAAAGAGCAGGTTTAAAGAGACTGTGAGAAAAAGGCAACTTTTGTTTGTGCTTATGCCCACACACTTTGCTTGTCCAACATATTGGTTTTGCTTATCTTCAGATGAATTATACACTTTGTGACTTTTTCCTAAGTATTCTAGCCCAGCCTTCAGGAACTCACAGACCAAGACTCTACTTGACAGCTCTTAAAACGTTTGATGGAGGCTTGTCCTGTGTCCCCTGAACTCCTTTTCGCCATGATCATTTCTCATGGACCAGAGCTTCACAGTTCCCTCCACCCTGGGCCCCCTCCCCTGGAACTGCTGCCATTTGACTTGCCGCTTGTCTGTGGAGCCCAGGCCTAGGTCCAGCACTCCATATGTGGAGGTTTTATTTCTCTTTGAGTGTGAGGAGAATTCTTAATCTTCTCCAATGGAAGATCAACCTAGGTAAAATGACCCAGCTCCAAGCGTGTGAGGACTTCTGAGCTTTGCTTTCTCTTCCTTCCATCACCAAGCTCAGATCCCTAACCTCTGTTATGAAAACATTGGCTAAGATCTGGGTACCAGTGCCTGTGGCCACAGGTTTCAACTTTCAGCCCCGGTACCAGACAGTTTTACCAATCCCCCTCTCAGCACGTTGTGGACATTGCCTGCTTTTAAATATCTTCCAAACCTTTCCTTCCTCCTTCAAAGAGGATTTTACTTTCCTCTCTACTTATTTTGCATTGACTTTGGCATGTATCAGCACTAACCATTTTTGACATCTTTGTGTGTTCTTTAGAAAACCCTCCCACAACATTTCAACAGGAACTGTCCTCTAGAAATGGTGTCAGATAGCATCTGCCATTGTAGAAAGCACCATTCCCATTTCCCAAGATATCTTCTTTTTTTTTTTTTTTTGTTTTTGTTTTTGTTTTTGCGGTATGTGGGCCTCTCACTGCTGTGGCCTCTCACGTTGCGGAGCACAGGCTCCGGATGCGCAGGCTCAGCGGCCATGGCTCACGGGCCCAGCCGCTCCGCGGCATGTGGGATCCTCCCAGACCGGGGCACGAACCCGTGTCCCCTGCATCGGCAGGCGGACTCCCAACCACTGCGCCACCAGGGAAGCCCCCAAGATATCTTTATAGGAAACAGCTGGCTCCTGCCTGCACCATCTGACAGATAAATGGCATTATCAGAACCTAAGCAGGTTTCTTCTTTCTTGGGATGAAGGAAAACAAAATACCAATGAGTAAACAAATTATGATGCTTTTTCTTTCCCTGTGTTTTCTTGTATTTAATCAAACCATTTCTAAAGAGGTAGCTTGCCATCAAAATTTGAATAATCTGAATGCAAGTTACTAGAGCAGCCAAGAAAACCATTAATTTATAGAAATATCATCATAAATATAATTCAAGCCTTAAAGTGAAGAGATGTGAACTAGCAGCTCATTCTATTGATTTCAGTACAAGTGGCACATGCAGCTGGTGTGTACAATGTAATTTATGGATTGGGTGTCAAAGGCAAGTGTTCATTGTCAAGGCCATCATACTCCAACCTTCCAGAGATTTTCAAATTTCACCGGAATTTGTAGAGTAAATGGTATGAGGTTGATGTAATAGTTTCATTTTTTAAAATTATTTTCATGTAAGTTTAATTTAGTGCTAAATTCCAGTATGTAACAAAAATACAAGTTAAAGGCCCTCTGGTAGTTAAAGTTTGTTTTTTCTCCCTCCTGTGGCTCCCCTGAGAGGCCTACCTTCTTCACCAAATGACCTGTTTGAAGGCCTCATTTATCCACTCTTGCTGAGAACTTTTCTGTATGATGTGTTCTCAAGATGAAAGTTTCTTAAAACCTTGAAGAATAAGTTATAATTTCCCTAAATGTAACTGCGGGGGAGATTCCTAACTCTAATTGGGCAGTCCATTCAACTGTGGATCCTGTGGATAATGTCAAGAGGTATCTCAAAATTCTCCTACAACAATTCAAAGAATAAAGTAGAAAACTAAATGTCATTTGGACCTTCCCTCCCCTCTCTTTCTCCCAAATCAGTTGCAGTTAAACAAGTAATAATGGATAGAAAAATCTAGAACTAACTCATTATCCTCTCTGCAAAGTAGCTCTTCTTCCCCAATCCCACATTTATGTTAATTGGACCAGTGTGCCTAACAGAGGAAGTACTCAATAAATCCTCCTTTACTGGAATTGTGTAACGTGTCTAAAATTCGTAACATCATTGTATTTTTAAATTTATTAGGTTTTACAGTTATTATCTAGGCCTCACAATGTCCCTTTTAGAGCTCTTTATGCTGAGAAGAGAAAGACCTGTTAACATTTAAGGATACAGAGTTGCTTATTGGCATATCTGGAGTTAGAACTATCATCTATGAATTCAAATCGTTGCTCTCTTTACTAGATTCCACTAATATTATATCTATATATATAAATAAAATTATATAGAGCTGTATATATAACTATTTGTATAAGTTTAGTAACTTAAACAAGAAAACCCAAGAAATAAACACAACAATTTTCTAGTTGTGTTGATGTCATAGTTAATAGTGCTTTGCTGAAACTAAAATCTCATTGGAGTAATATCAAATATAAGTAGTGTCATAGAAAATAATAATGGAACTATATTAATGACTTAATTTAAAATGCATTCTATCAATTAAGAAAAAAACACCCTCTCTAAAATTGATGATATTTATTATTCTTCTTCTTCCTCACCAGATTGTAAGCTCTCTGAGGGCAAAGACCAGGGCCATTTTGTTCATGATTGTATCTCCAGCGCCTTGCTGTGCCTAGCTAACACAACTGAATGGGTATGGGTATTGACCATTTAACCAACTGCTCAGTGATACTTCTCCATTTACTTTTCATTCATTAACATTTGGGCTCTTTGCTAGGCCTCTGTCAAAATAAGGGTGAATAGACATGGCCCCTTCCTTAAGGAGTTCACAGCCCAAGGAGGAAGACAGACTTATCAACAGATGTTTGTGACATAAAATGTCAGTGCTCTAGGAGATGATTAGCTGAACACAGGTGAGAATGGGGAATCAAAAACTTTTCAGGGAAGGATTCCTTTTAGCTGGGTCTTGAAGGATGAAAGGCCAGACAGAGAAATGGATGGTGTATGAAAAGACTCTTCAATAAATAAAGAAAAATAATTTTTTTACTCAAAAATTTAAAAGTCAAGATATCTAAATTGACTTTTGGGCTTTTGCTTTGTTTTGCCTTTTAGGATCATACAGATTATTCTCCACTAATTAGATTCTTTTTTTTCTCCCTATCTTTTTGGCTTTGAATACAAAGCTGCAGACAGATTGTTCCCTTTAGCCACATTCTCACATGATTATTACTTTTTCCCAAATCTGGAAATTGTGATTTGAAGTGATAGTCAAGCTTGACTCCATTTGTGTGCCTCTGCTTATTTTGTTTTCACAACATTGCTTTCCACATTATGAGATGTAAATATCATTTCTCAACCAGATATCATTTATTTATCCTGTCCTAAATAAATACTGCTCAAATGAAGTGATAAAACCAGGATTCTTTATAAAACAAACCGTTAAAACATTATTCATGCTAGTCCAAAGGGAAAAAGAAATTTAAAGGTCCTCTTGGTAGAATCAATGGATTAGACCATGAAAATGTTGATCTTGTTCATTTATATTTGTATATTCAAGAACTGGAAATTTCTCTTAGAGATAAACAAAACACTGCAATGTTTACAATGTCTTAATGAATAACACAGTCCTCTTTAGGAAAAATAAAGTCACCAAGTCTTGTGCTAATAATAGTTCTATTGCGTTATACAAAGTATTAACATGTTTACTTAATACTTAAACTCCAGAGAGTTGGAGTTTAAAAAAAAAAGGAAAGAATGATTATGGTGACAGTTACATGACTTTATACATTTGTTAAAATTCATAGAATCATACATTTAAATGGTTGATTTTATTGCATGTAAAATTTAAAAATTAAATTAAAAATTCTTTTTACAAAAGAAAAGAAATGAGAGCAATGAAGGGCAGAAAACAGACTTTCATTTTTATCATTTGGAGAAAATTAAACTTTGAGCCCTTCCCTGACACTGCTCTGGACTTCTTTCCAGAAGGCAAACACTTGGTACATTTCAAGCAAAAAAAATTAAAATCAGTCACCCACACAGCCAGGCCAAGAATGAAGAGCAGAAAAGTTGGGATTTGACGAGAAGGAAAGACATCCAAGGCAGGAAGTTGACTTCGTCAGACATGTGGAAAATCAAGACAACTCACAGGCCATTAATGAAGGTCCCCATAAGACAGCCTCGGCCTCTGTACCCCACCCTCAGCCCATGCTCTCTCCAGCTGGGAGGATTTATTTCAGAGGAGCTGTGCCAACATCTTCCAAGGGAAACACAGTCAGAGCACGTTTTACCAAGCAATGCTACAAGGAGGTGCAGGTGGCATGCTGGAAGCATCTTCCTCTGGGTGGAGAAAGGGAGCCAACCTCAGCCAGTGCCCCTGGTTTCTATCTAAGGAAATTCAACTCCATTGAACAAATAACCCAGACCCAAAGCTGAACAAAGGAAAACCCACTAAGAAGGCTTCATCCTTTGAAAACAATAGAAGCAGTGTCTTTTCTTGCCTCCTGTTACTGAAACACATTGAGAGGCAAACACATTAGGATGCTCATTGGAAATGACCTAAAGATAACGAGACTGAAAAGCATTAAAAACGGATATGGAAGTGGATGAACATCATTGGATAGAAGCCAGTGTTAGATCAAAACTGCGCAAGGATTAGCCAAAGAGGATACAGACTAATGCATTACCCTAAGCCAAGCACTTCTGTTAGCTCAACAGTCTCTGCAGGGTTAGAACTGATTCTCAAAGGAAGATTTATAGTTTTACATAAAAAGGAGGAAAAATACATATGGCTAATCTTCTAATACAAAAATAAAAAATCATTGCATGTTTGAATCCTAGCTCTACCACTTACTAGCAGTGTGATCTCGGGTGGGTTATTTACTGTATTTATGCCTCAGTTTCTCCGTGTGTAAAATGAGGAGTGCATTAGTGCCTCTTTCGTATAGTTGTTTTAATAAGTGAGTTAATATATATAAGGCACTTGGAAAAGTGCCTGGCACACGGTAAGTCTATAAAAATGCTAGTTAATGTAGTTGTCATATAAAAAACATTCCAGATTAGAATTGGTATGTCAATACTAAGTGTATTCTGAAACAACCCTGAAATTCCTGAAGTTTACTTGCTGAGCCATTTGCTAAGACTTCCATTGATTCTTTTGTGATTTCTAGCATAACTCATTGAGCCCAATTCCAGTATTCCTAGTTCCCAAGGCCTCTATTGTTAGAATAACAATGAAGTGGGATAACCCTGTGTTGGCAGTCAGGTGACCAGTATTTAGCTGAGTTTTTTTCTCTGAGTCATCTGTCAAGTCACTTTCCCTTCCTGGGCTTAAGAGTCCTACTATCACAGGAGAGGGTTGGACTAGATAATGTCTGTGTTTCCTTAGTTGAGGCATCTTCCTATTCGATTCCAGCACGTTAGGTGATGTTTTTACATCTTTCATTTGAATGTTTTTGTTACTGAGGACTTTGCATGTGATCTAATATGTTTCTCCAAATGCCTTCTGGGCATCTCTACCTGGATGCTCCCTGCAGGCTCCTTGATTTCTGTATGTGAAGGCAGATTTTCACCTTACCTGTCATCCTATGCACCCTACATCCTTCCTCTCCTGACATTCCTGAGGATGACACCACCATTTCTCTTGGTCCCAGTGCAAAGCTTCAGATGCACTGGATGCCCTGATGTGCGTTGCCTCTCCACATCTCTCTTCTCTATCTCCTCCCTGTCATCTTTGAGCAGCCACCTATGTTCAGGCTCTTCTCTGCTCTCCTTTTATATTTTAATGCACATGCAGATTTTGATTCTGTAGGTCCGGGACAGCCATAGATTCCACATTTGTAACAAGCTCCCAGGTGGTGCCAAAGCTGCTGGTCCTCTACCACACTTTCCAGAGCAAGGCATGTAGTCTTCTAGTGAGAGCCCTGAAGTCCAGGTGTTTTCCTTTTTAATTCAATTTTCAGATTAGTATTCCTGGGCTTTGATCCTAGTCTTACCTGCTAAAATATTATGATTTATATAATTCAATAGTAAATAAAACTCTTCATAATAAAACCTCAACCTGTGTCTCCGCCTTAACTCCTACGATCGCTAGCCTACATTTAATCTAATTTATCTAACTAGCTTACATTTAATCTAACTAGTTGCTTTTGGGATGTGATTTTGCTTCCTACCTTCATGCCTTGCTCAGGCTTTATACTTCGCCATCTTCCTCCTTTTCATTTTTTCTGTTACTCAATCTTCTAACTCCTTAAAGACCTGACACAAATACCACTCAGTCCTCAAAACATTTCCTATTTCCCTGCAAGTCATCCTCGCCTTTAAATGTCCGTGATGCTTTATTTTTTTTATGTCGATTCACAATCTGCTTTATAATTTATATTTATGCATCTGCCACCTCTCCCATCTGACCCAGGGCTCCTTTAGGGAAATGCCTCATAGCAGGAAAGAACTGTTGAGAACAAATGAACAGAAGCATTCCATCATGAATTATCCAAACTCATACAGGCTGAAAATATGAAACAAATTCAAAAAAAGGGTTAAATAGCTTCATACAGCATTGATCTGTTAGCCATTATTGAGAGTGATGAGGACTTTGGGGGGATACCTCCCACCTTTCATTCATTTATCCAGCATTTGCTGAGGGCTGCCTCTATGTAAAACCACATGTTGAGGGCTGTGGCAGGATCCAAAGAATAAGAGCAGTATCCTGAAAGTCCTAGCCATCTGGTGGTAGTGAGGTCGGGGTGCGGGCACTGGGTGGCTGCTGAGGGCTTCTACCATCAGTTGCTTGGGTCCCTGCCTGAGGCAGAGTCTGGGACCAGAGGGGCTGTGGGTCTGGTCCGTGACATAATTATTATGTTCTGCAAGCCTATGGCTCTGGAGATAGCATAGTTTAATAACAAACACCATGAGGATTTGTCTAGAAATGTGCTTTCAATGTAATTCCATCTCTGCATTTGATAGCCTCCCTTTCCAACATTTATAGCCGCCACCTGTGCTTTCATTATTCACTCCAGCGTCTCTGTCTGAGGCTGTCACACTTAACTTTACAGTGCCTCAAAGGAAAACAGGGAGTTTTCTCTCACGGACTTAAACCCCTCTATTCACTCGTGAGTGACTCTTTTAAGAATTGTGTCTCCCAGGCACATCCGTTGCCTGTGTGAGGAGAAAGACCAGAAAGCGTTGTCATGGAGTCCTTAAAGCTAATTGACGAAGCTAAATGAAGACAAGTTGGTTCGTGACTTCTGCCTGTCATGAGAAATTACATCATTAAATATGGGATTCCCAAACATTCTTCTTTATAATCTGAGAATTAGAGAATTTTAGCACTTGAAGGTAGTTTAGAGATTGACCAGCCCATTCCTTCATGTCTTCCTCAGTGAGGAAACTGAGGTTCATGATCACACATTAGCTTAGTTCCAGAGTGAGGCCTTAAACTTAAGTCTTCTGAGTCTAGGGCTGTGTTAAATGGGAGGAAGAAAAAAATATATATATGTATCTCCTCTGCGACGTGTCAGGTACTGTATGTTTCGTGCTTTAGATGACATCACATTAAATTTTGATATTACCACCCCAACTGCAAGAGGCAAGTGTCACCCCAATTTTACAGATGAAAAAGGTGAGTTTTAGAGAGGTGAAGTAGCAGGAGCACACAGCAAGGGTGTGGATAATGCACCATGCCACTGAGCCCTTTCTCAAGGGAAGACTTCACCTGGCAGCGAACAGCAAGGGGCCCCGCCAGCTGGTGGAATGAGAGGGAGAAAAAGAAAATGGTCTTTACCCTTGGATGATAAGGATATTCTTATTCTACCTTTTGGTGTGTCTCTGTTTCTCTGTGTGTCTCTGTCTCTCTCTTCTGATCTCTGAATCTTATTGCTCAGTCCTTAAGGACTCCACACCAGGAGCTTCCCCAGCCCTCCTACCTCCTGGTCCACACCCTTTCTCTGAGATGGTATCAACTCCTGGCGCTTCCATTGTTCCCCTGCCTCAGACACTTGTTATGCTGTATTTTAAGCCTCAGCTATAGTCACTCATGAAAAACTGCCTGCCTCTCCTGCCCCAACAGTGCACCAACCGATGTTCAAAACATGGGACTCGTTTCTCCCTCTCCACCTCCCTTTTGTCATTCCCATTTTCTTCCTGATATCCTTAATATCTTTCTTGTTTTTAATATACCTAACTTCAGTGTCCTTCCAAAGACAATGTAAATCCTACCCTCTCCGTGAAGACTTTCCTCATCTCATTCACTTATTAAAGAAGCATTTAATGAGCACCTACCATATGACAGGCCCTGGATAGAGTAGAGAATGAGACAGAGTCTGTGTCCTCATGGTGCTTACAGTCTAATGGGGGTATAAGTAAGTAACTGAGCATTTGGAATGATCACGCTGAAGAGAAGGTATAGGGCCGGGGCAAGTTATTATACTTTTAAATCTTTAACATTGCCACCCATCCAGAAAGAGTTTAGTAACTATCAAGTTGATTTTTTTTCAAATCTGAGAGAAGATCTGGTGGCGGAATCTATTAGCATGCCTTTGCATCTGTGAGTACCATTACCAGTACTCTGGGGTCTTGGTGGACTGGGACACCTCATAGGTGGCTGATAGTCAAATGGTTGGAATCAGGTGGGAAAAATTCTTGGAGCAGTTCTGCACAGATGTAAGCACAGCTTGGCTCAAGCAGCTACTTCTTCAAGGGCTGACTGGGTGGTACTGGCAGGAATTCCAATTCTCTGGAGCTTGAATGAGATACACATGGCACATGTTAATGTAAATTCAGCTAAAAGCTGGCCGGGGAACAAATGACAGCCAAATAGCTTGCACTGCCATAGTTGTGAATCTTCCCTTTGAAGATTGCAGCAGTAGAGGCCTTCCCTCCAATATCACCATGTTATAAACCTAATGAGGCTGTTCAGTGGTTTGGGAATGCATAGTAGAACGTAATGGGAAACATTTTTGATCAGTTCTTATTTCTGTTCTTAACATTAAAGTAATTTTGGTATCTGGCTAAGGGTCTTATAAAGAGATAGAAAGAGATTGTTTCTGTATTCCTAAGATAGTAGCAATAGATGAGCACTACTCGTGTACTCTGCTGTGTGCCGGGCACACACACCCTACCACCTTCCTAACACACATGCATTTGTACCTCTTGTACTGGTGCAGGCACAAACACTGCAGGCACAGTGCTTTGAGGCAATCAAGGCCCATCAAGGGTCCTCCCTACTTGTGGTTTATTTTCTGCTTTTAAGTTCCATTAAGTACCATTTGAGAGTGACTGTTTCATAATAGCCCACACTTGGTAAAAACAGTTCAAGAGCAATTTACATGCCCAAGACTAACATATGCAAAACAGCAAGAACAACAAATTGCGTCAGGAGCAAACCAAAATTATTATTTTTTTAAGTTCTGAATAGCAGCAAAAATAAAACAACTGTTTTTCAAAAAAAGGTTAACTTTAAAAATTCAAGAAATAATTTATACATAATAAATTAGGAAAACACAGGAACATTGTTAAAGTTTAATATATTTTGTACCAGGTTTTTTGTTTCTTTATCTTAACATCTACTTTTTGTATAAGGTGGGAAGCATATTTTGTGCTCAGATATTCTCTATCTCTTTCTATCACATAAATGCTAAGTTAGCAATCTGAAAATACCCTGATGCTCCAAGCAAACCGTATAAAAAAGAACATAACTGTATAATTCCTAAAATCTTTTACTTGTTTGATTTCTCTTGACCCCCACCTACCAAAAACACACTGATGTTTCAGGTTTCATGCTGTAGATGGTGAATGATTTGCCTATTCATCAGTTTACCTGGTGAGTTGAAATAAACACTGTAATTATTTAAATGACATGGCATGAAATGATTTCTAGCCATTCCTTTCTTTTCTCTCTTTTTTATAAAATATCTATTTATTTATTTATTTGGTTGCACCAGGTCTTAGTTGCAGTAGGCGGGCTGCTTAGTTGCGGCTCATGGGCTCCTTAGTTGAGGCATGTGGGCTCCTTTAGTTGCGGTAGATGGGCTCCTTAGTTGTGGCATGCAAACTCTTAGTTGCAGCAGGATCTAGTTCCCTGACCAGGGATCAAACCCAGGCCCCCTGCATTGGGAGTACAGAGCCTTAACCAATGTGCCACCAGGGAAGTCCCTCTTTTTTATAGCCCCCAAAAGCTAATTAGGACCCACCAAAAGAAACGGGATTGTTGTTACTTTAATCATGGTTTCCTCTCTGCTGATTTTATTTAAGATTGGTGGAACCATCTTGTTCCACCTCAGGAAAACAGGAACCATCCTAGAGGCTGAAATACAGTCTTCAAGAAAGGCCTAAAACCTGCAGTTTATCCAAGGCTTCCTGCCTAGAAACCCAGCATAGGGAAGCAGAAGGCAAGAAATCTTTCAACAGACCTACACAGACTCATAGAGCAGGGTTTGCAGAGAAAAGCTACCACCCAGATATGTAAAGTGCAAATCCATGGCCTTAATTTTACCACATTAAATTTAAATGTTATTCAATTTTCAGAATTACTTAGAGAACAAAGTTTTAAGGGGCTGTAGAAATGCCATCCATTTTGCCAACTTCACACAGTTGGTTTAATGCCAGAATTTAAAATAAAAGAAGAAGGTAATAGTAAGTATAAATCAGAAGAGCTGAAATCTCAGTGGAATTCCCTCGGCTACTCAAAAAGGGGTCTGTCATAAGTGCCCCCAAGAATTCCAGCTTTGTTGAAGAAATCTTATGGAGGATTTGGAATGAAGCTCCAAGGAAGGAGTCAGAGCCACCCATGTTCTGAAGACATTGACTCTGGCTTGGTGTCAGGGTAGTGGTGGGAGGGGGTCCCCACTGCTATGATGGATGCCCCTCACTAGCTTCTCAGAGAGGCCCACGGAAGCTGCCTGCTGCATAGCAGGGGTGTAAAGTCAAACCATCAAGGGCACCGAAAGTCCTCAGTCAAGAGAATACACTGCTAATGGCTACCAGGGCTCTATGTACCAAGTCCTCAAAAACAGGCACGATGCACAAGCTCTCATGTCATCTTCCCGGTAGCACTGTGAGGAGGGGGTTAGTTTCAATTTTCAGCAAAGAAATCCTCGGAGCAGTTAAATACTTAGCCCATGGTCACATAGTAACAGGGTGACTTGAAATCAAATCTTACCTGGTCTGATTCAAAAGCCCATCCTAATGCCACTCTGCTCTACTCCTGGGTTCTATCACTTTCCTGATGCCCTAGTGTTGTTCAGAACCCATACTTTGAACCTGCCACTCCATAGCACAAACCAAGTTGTAGTTAGGGTCTTCACTATCATTCTTTCTTTGCTTCTTGCATCTCCATTTCCTTCCAAAGACCTTATTAGAGCCTCAATTTCTTATAAGCAAGGGAAAATGAGATAAAAGAGAGACTGAGATGGAGTGAAGGAAGTGAGAAGATTCAAAAATGAATACATCTTAATAGTTGAGAGGAAAAAGGAAGAATTACACCAGCTCATCATGACAGCAAAGCTTTGACTGACATGCAAGAACGCTTACAAGAGAGGCAAATGTTTCTTATTTAAAAAAAATTTTTTAATCGAGGTAGATTTACAATTTATGTTAGCTTCAGGTGTACAGCATAGTGATTCAATAATTTTATAGATTATACTCCATTTAAACTTATTAAAAACAATGCCTGTATTTCCCTGTGCTGTACAATATATCCTTGTTGCTTATCTATTTAATACACAGTAGTTTGTATCTCTTAATCCCATACCCCTGTCTTGCCCCTCCTTTCTTCCCTCTCCCCACTGGTAACCACTAGTTTGTCTTTTATATATGTGAGTCTATTTTTTCCTATATATATTCATTTCTTTTATTTTTTAGATTCCATGTATAAGTGATAGCATATGATATTTGTCTTTCTCTGACTTATTTCACTTAGCATAATACCCTTCAGGTCCATCCATGTCGGTACAAATGGCACAATTTCATTCTTTTTTATGGTTGAGTAATCCGTTGTATATATACCATACCTTCTTTGTCCATTAATCTATCAATTGACACTTAGGTTGCTTCCATGTCTTCCTACTGTAAATAGTGCTGCTAAGAACATTGGGGTGCATGTATCTTTTCTCATTAGTGTTTTAGATTTTTCCAGATATATACCCAGAAGTGGAATTGCTGGATTATATAGTAGTTCTATTTTTAGTTTTTTGAGGAACCTCCATAATGGTTTCCACAGTGGCTGCACCAATTTACATTCCCACCAACAGCATACAAGTGTTCATTTTCTCTACATCCTCACCAACATTTATTATTTGTAGACTTTTAAATAATAGCCATTCTGATCAGTGTGAGGTGATACCCCTTTTTGGTTTTGATTTGCATTTCTATACCCCTTTTTGGTTTTGATTTGCATTTCTATAGTAATTAGTGATGCTGAGCATCTTTTCATGTGCCTGTTGGCCATCTGTATGTCTTCTTTGGAAAAATGTCTGTTTAGGTCTTTTGCCCAATTTTTGATTGGGTTGATTGTTTTTTGACACTGAGTTGCATGAGCTGTTTGTATATTTTGGATATTAATCCCTTGTGTTCTCTTCTAGGATTTTATGGTATCATGTCTTACATTTAGGTCTTTAAATCATTTTGAGTTTATTATTGTATATGATGAAAGGGAATGTTCTAATTTTATTGTACGTGTAGCTGTCCAGCTTTCCCAGCACCACTTGTTGAAGAGACTGTCTTTTTCCATTGTATATTCTTGCGAACTTCATTGTAGATTAATTGACCATAGGTGCATGAGTTTAGTTACGGGCTCTCTATTCTGTTCCACTGATCTATGTGTCTGTTTTTGTGCCAGTACAATGCTGTTCTGATTACTGTAGCCTTGTAGTATATGAAGTTTTGAAGAGTTATACCTCCAGCTTTGTTCTTTTTCCTCAGGATTACTTGAGCAATTTGGCATGTTTTGTGGTTCCACATAAATTTTAAGATTACTTGTTCCAGTTCTGTAAAATATTGTCATGGGTATTTTCATAGGGATTGCCTTAAATCTGTAGATTGCTTTGGGTAGTATGGCTATTTTAATAGTATTAATTCTTCCAATCCATGAACATGTGATATCTTTCCATTTTTTTTTATCATTAGGGATCTTCCCAGACCGGGGCACAAACCTGTGTCCCCTGCATTGGCAGGTGGACTCTCAAAACCATTGTGCCACCAGGGAAGCCCGGTATTTTATTTTTTGATATGATTTTAAATGGAATTTTTTTAAACTTTCCCTTTCTGATTATTTCATTATTAGTGTATAGAAATGCAACAGATTTCTGTATATTAATTTCTATATATTAACCTGCTACCTTGCTGAAATCATTTATTAGTTCTAATATTTTTTGTGTGGAGACCTTAGAGTTCTTTATATATAATATAATGTCATCTGCAAACAGGGAAAATTATATCTCTTCCCTTCCAATTTGGATACCTTTTATTTCTTTTTCTTGTATGATTCCTGTGGCTAGAACTTCCTTACCTTGTTCCTGAATGTAGCGGGAAGGCTTTAGCATTTCACTGTTGGTTGTTATGTTGGCTGTGGGATTGTTGTAAATGGCTTTTATTATGTTGAGATACATCCCCTCTATACCCACTTTCATGAGAGTTTTTAATCATTAATGGATGTGGAATTTTCTCAATTGATTTTTCTTGCATCTCTTGAGATAATCATGTGGTTTTTGTCTTTCCTTTTGTTAATATGGTGTATCACATTGATTGATTTGCATGTGTTGAACCATCCTTCTGACCCTGGAAATAATTCAAATTGACCATGGTGTATGATCCCTTTGATGTTTTGTTGGATTTGGTTTGCTAATTTTTTGTTGAGGATTTTTGAATATGTATTCATCAGAAATATTGGACTGTAAGCTTCTTTTTGTGTATATCTTTGTCTCATTTTGTTATCAGGGTAATGGTGTTCTCATAGAATGAATTTGGGAGGTTTCCTTCTCTTTAATATTTTGGAATAGTTTGAGAAAGATAGGTGTAAGTTCTTCTTTATATGTTTGGTAGAATTCTCCAATGAAGCCACCCAATCTTGGACTTTTGTTTGCAGGGAGATTTTTTGTTGTTGTTGTTTCGTTTTGTTTTTTTACAGATTTTATCTCACTTCTAATGATCAGTCTTCTCAAATTGTCTGTTTCTTCTTGACTCAGTCTTGGCAGGCTGTATGTTTCTAGAAATTTGTCCATTTCATCTAGGTTGTCCAATTTGTTGGCATATAACTGTTCATAGTATTCTTTTTTTCTAATTTTTAATTTATATTGGAGTATAGTTGATTTACAATGTTGTGTTAGTTTCAGGTGATTAAGTTATGCACATACATACATTCATTCTTTTTCAGATTATTTTCCCATTTAGGTTGCTACAAAGTATTGAGTAGAGTTCCCTGTGCTATACAGTAGGTCCTTGTTGATTATCTATTTTATATATAGTAGTGTGTTTATGTTAATCCCAAACTCCTAATTTATCCCTCCTCCCCACATTTCCCCTTTGGTAACCGTAAGTTTGTTTTCTATGTCTGTGAGTCTGTTTCTGTTTTGTAAATAAGTTCATTTGTATCATTTTTTTAGATTCCATATATAAGTGATATCATATGATATTTGTCTTTCTATATCTGACTTATTTCACTTAGTATGATAATATCTAGTTCCATCCATGTTGCTGCAGATAGCATTATTTCATTCTTTTTTATGGCTGAGTAGTATTCCATTGTATATGTGTACCAAATCTTCTTTATCCTTTCCTCTGTTGACGGACATTTAGGTTGCTTCTGTATCTTGGCTATTGTAAATAGTGCTACAATGAACAATGGGGTGCATGTATCTTTTCAAATTATGGTTTTCTCTGAATATATGCCCAGGAGTGGGATTGCTGAATCATATGGTAGTTCAATTTTTGGCTTTTTAAGGAGCCTCCATACTGTTCTCCACAATGGTTGTACTAATTTACATTCCCCCCAAAAGGGTAGGAGGGTTCCCTTTCCTCCACACCCTCTCCAGCATTGTTTGTAGACTTTTTTTTTTTTTAAAGATTTTTCTGCTGTGGACCATTTTAAAAGTTTTTATTGAGTGTGGTACAATATTGCTTCTGTTTTGTTTTTGGCTTTTTGGCTGCAAAGCATGTGGGATCTTAGCTCCTTGACCATGGATTGAACCTGTACCCCTTGCATTGGGAGGCAAAGTTTTAACCACTGGACCACCAGGGAAGCCCCATGTTTGTAGACTTTTTGATGATGGCCATTCTGACCAGTGTGCGGTGATAACTCATTGTAGTTTTGATTTGCATTTCTCTAATAATTAGGGATATTGAGCATCTATGCATGTGCTTTTTGACCATCTATATGTCTTCTTTGGAGAAATGTCTATTTAGATATTCTGCCCATTTTTTGATTGGGTTGTTAGTTATTTTGATATTGAGCTGCATGAGCTGTTTGAATATTTTGGAGATTAATCCCTTGTCGGTGGCATCATTTGCAAATATTTTCTCTCATTCTGTGGGTTGTCTTTTCATTTTGTTTATGGATTCCTTTGCTGTGCAAAAGCTTATAAGTTTAATTGGGTCCCATTTGTTTGTTTTTGTTTTTATTTTCATTGTTCCAATAGGTGGATCAAAAAGAATATTGCTGTGATTTATGTCAAAGTGTGTTCTGCCTGTGTTTGCCTCTAAGAGTTTTATAGTATCAGGTCTTACATTTAGGTCTTTAATCCATTTGGAGCTTATTTTTATGTATGGTGTTAGAGAATGTTCTAATTTAATTCGTTTACGTGTAGCTGTCCAGTTTTCCCAGCACCATTTATTGAAGAGACTGTCTTTTCTCCACTGAATATTCTTGCATCCTTTGTTGTAGATTAATTAGCCATAGGTGCGTGGGTTTATTTCTGGGCTTTCTATCCTGTTCCATTGATCTATATTTCTATTTTTATGCCAGTACCACACTGTTTTGATTACTGTAGCTTTGTAGTATAGTCTAAAGTCAGGGAGCCAGATTCTTCCAGCTCTGTTTTTCTTTCTCAGGACTTCTTTGGCTATTTGAGGTCTTTTGTGTTTCCATACAAATTTAAACATTTTTTGTTCTAGTTCTGTGAAAAATGCCATTGGTAATTTGATTGGGATTGCACTGAATTTATGGATTGCCTTGGATAGTATAGTAATTTTGACAATATTGATTTTTCCAATCCAAGAACATGGTACATCTTTCCATTTGTTTGTGTCATCTTCTAATTCTTTCAGCAGCATCTTACAGTTTTTGAAGTACAGGTCTTTTGTCTCTTTAGGTAAGGTTTATTCCTAGGTATTTTATTCTTAATATGCAATGGTAAATGGAATTGTTTACTTAATTTCTCTTTCTGATCTTTTGTTGTTAGTGTATAGAAATGCAGCAGATTTCTGTGTACTAATTTTGTATCCTGCAACTTTACCAAATTAATTGGTGAACCCTAGTAGTTTTCTGGTAGCGTCTTTAGGATTTTCTATGTATAGTAGTATGTCATCTACAAATAGTGACAGTTTTACTTCTTTTCCAGTTTGGATTCCTTTTATTTTTTTTTCTCTCTGATTGCTGTGGCTAGGACTTCCAAAACTATGTTAATAAAAGTGGCAAGAGTGCACATCCTTGTCTTGTTCCTCATCTTAGAGGAAATATTTTCAGCTTTTCACCATTGAGTGTGATGTTATCTGTGGGTTTGTCATATATGGCCTTTATTATGTTGAGGTAGGTTCCCTCTGTGCCCACTTTCTGGAGAGTTTTTGTTACAAATCAGTGTTGAATTTTATCAAACGCTTTTCCTGCATCTATTGAGATGATCACGTGGTTTTTATTCTTCAGTTTGTTAATGTGGTGTATGACACTGATTGATTTGTGGATACTGAAAAATCCTTGCATCTCTGAGATAAATCCCACTTGACCATGGTGTATGATCCTTTTAATGTATTGTTGGATTCATTTTGCTAGTATTTTGTTGAGGAGTTTTGTGTCTATGTTCATCAGGTCTGTAATTTTCTGTTTTTGTGGGACCTTTGTCTGGTTTTGATATCAGGGTGATGGTGACTTCATAGAATGAGTTGGGGAGTGTTCCTTCCTCTGCAATTTTTTGGAACAGTTCCAGAAGGATAGGTGTCAACTCTTCTTTAAATGTTTGATAGAGTTTGCCTGTGAAGCCATCTGGTCCTGGACTTCTGTTTGTTGGGAGTTTTCTAATCACAGTTTCAATTTCAATACTTGTGATTGGTCTCTTCATGTTTGTATTTCATCCTGGTTCAGTCTTGGAAGATTGTACTTTTCTAAGAATTTGTTCACTTCTTCTAGGTTGTCCATTTTTTTGACATGTTGCTTGTAGTAGTCTCTTATGATCCTTTGTATTTCTGTGGTGTCCATTTTAACTTCTCCTTTTTCATTTCTAATTTTATTGATTTGAGCCCTCTCCCTTTTTTCCTTGATGAGTCTGGCTAAAGGTTTATCAATTTTGTTTATATTCTCAAAGAACCAACTTTTAGTTCCATTGATCTTTTCTATTGTTTCCTTTGTCTCTATTTCATTTACTTCTGCTCTGATCTTTATGATTTCTTTCCTTCTGCTAACTTTGGGTTTTGTTTATTCTTCTTTCTCTAGTTTCTTTAGGTGTAAAGTTAGTTGTTTATTTGAGATTTTTCTTGTTTCCTGAAGTGAGATTGTATTGCTATAAACTTCCTTCTTAGAACTTCTTTGCTGTGTCCCATGGGTTTTTGGATTGCCATGTTTTCATTTTCATTTGTCTCTAGGTATTTTTTGATTTCCTCTTTGATTTCTTCAGTGATCCATTGGTTGTTCAGTAACAAATTGTTTAGCCTCCACTTGTTTGTGTTTTTTAGTTTTTTTCTTGTAGTTAATTTCTAATCTCATAGCGTTGTGGTTGGAAAAGATGCTTGATATGATTTCAGTTTTCTTAAATTTACCAAAGCTCACTTTGTGGCCCAGCACATGATCAATTCTGGAGTATGTTCCATGTGCACTTGAGGAGAATGTGTAATCTGCTTTCAGATAGAATGTTCTCTAAATATCAATTAATTTCATCTGGTCTAATGTTTCATTTAAAGCCTGTGCTTTATTTATTTTCTGTCAGGGTGATCTGTCCATTGATGAAAGCGGGGTATTAAACTCCCCCACTATTATTGTTACTGTCAATTTCTCTGGTTATGGCTGTTAGCATTTGCCGTATATATTGAGGTGCTCCTATATTGGGTTCATATATATTTACAATTGTTATATCTTCTTCTTGGATTGATCCCTTGATCATTATGTCATGTCCTTCCTTTCTTGTAACAATCTTTATTTTAAAGTCTATTTTATCTGATATGAGTATTGCTACTCCAGCTTTCTTTTGATTTCCATTTGCATGGAATATCTTTTTCCATCCCCTCACTTTCAGTATGTATATGTCCCTAGGTCTGAAGTGGGTCTCTTGTGGACAGCATATATATGAGTCTTGTTTTTGTATCCATTCAGCTAGTCTATGTCTTTTGGTTGGAGCATATAATCCATTTACATTTAAGGTAATTATTGATATAGATATTCTTATTGCCATTTTGTTAATTATTTTGGATTTGTTTTTGTGGGTGTTTTTTCTTCCCTTCCTCTTTTGTTCTCTTCTCCTGTGATTTAGTGACTATCTTTGGCCTTTTGTTTGGTTTCCTTTTTCTTTTTTGTGTGTGTATCTCTTGTAGTTTTTTGGTTTGCAGTTCCCATGAGGTTTTTGTTTTTTTTTTTGCGGTATGCGGGCCTCTCACTGTTGTGGCCTCTCCCGTTGTGGAGCACAGGCTCCGGATGCGCAGGCTCAGCGGCCATGTCTCATGGGCCCAGCCGCTCCGTGGCCTGTGGGATCCTCCCAGGCTGGGGCACAAACCCATGTCCCCTGCATCGGCACGTGGACTCTCAACCACTGTGCCACCAGGGAAGCCCTACCATGAGGTTTTGATATAGCAGTCTTTATGTATACAAGATGGTTTTTAGTTGTTGGTCTTTTAATTTCAAATTCATTTTCAATATCCTGCATTTGTACTCTCCTCGTCTCACAGTTGCTGGTTTTGATATCATATTTGTGTGTGGATGATTTCCTACCTTTACTGTATGTTTGCCTTTACTGGTGATCTTTCCCATTCATCATTTTCTTGTTTCTACTTGTGGGCTTTTCTTTTCTACCTTGAGAAGTTCCTTTAGCATTTGTTTTAAAGCTGGTGTGGTGGTGCTAAATTCTCTTAGCTTTTGCTTGTTTGTAAGGCTTTTGATTTCTCCATCGAATCTGAATGAGAGCCTTGCTGCGTAGAGTATTCTTGGTTGTAGGTTATTCCCTTTCATCATTTTAAATATATTGTGCCACTCCCTTCTGGCCTGCAGAGTTTCTGCTGAAAAATCAGCTGATAGCCTTTTGGGGATTCCCTTGTATGTTATTTGTTGCTTTTCTCTTGTTGCTTTTAATATTTGTTCTTTGTCTTTAATTTTCGTCAATTTTGATTAATGTGTGTCTTGCAGTGTTCCTCCTTGGGTTTATCCTGTATGGGATTCTCTGCACTTCCTGGACTTTACTGAGTGTTTCCTTTCCTATGTTAGGGAACTTTTCATTTATTATTTCTTCATATATTTTCTCAAGCCCTTTCTCTCTCTCTCCTTCTTCTGGGACCCCTGTAATGTGAATATTGGTGCATTTAATATTGTCCCAGATGTTTCTGAGTCTGTCCTCATTTTTTTTCATTCTTTTTACTTTATTCTGTTCTACAGAAGTGATTTCCATCATTCTGTCTTCCAGCTCACTTATTTGTTCTTCTACCTCATCTTTCTGCTATTCATTCCTTCTAGTGTATTTTTCATTTCAGTTATTGTATTGTTCATCTCTGTTCATTAAACCTTCTTGCTCTTTATTAAACACTTCTTGTATCTTCTTGGTCTGTGCCTCTATTCTTTTTCTGAGATCTTGCATCATCTTTACTATTATTATTCTGAATTCTTTTTCATGCAGATTGCCTATCTCCATTTCACTTAGTTCTTCTGGGGTTTTATCTTGTTCCTTCGTCTGGAACATATTTCTCTGCTGTCTCATTATGTCTAACTTTTTGTGTTTGTGGGCTCATTTCCACAGGCTGCAGGATTGTAGTTCTTCTTGCTTCTGGTGTCTGCCCCCTGGTGGGTGAAGTCTGTCCAGACACTTGTGCAGGTTTCCTGGTGGGGGTGACTGGTGCTTGCCCACTGGTGAGTGGAGCTGAATCTTGTCCCTCTGGTGGGCAGGGCCATGTCAAAGGGCATGCCTAGAGGTGGCTGTGGGCTCAGGATGACTTTAGGCAGCCTTTCTGTTGATGAGTGGGGCTGTGTTCCCACCCTGTTGGTTGTTTGGCCTGAGGCATCCCAGCACTGGCGCCTGCAGGCTGTTGGTTTGGGCCAGGCCTCGGTGCCAAAATGGCAACCTCTGGGAGAGCTCACACTGTGGAATATTCCCTAAGGGCCTCTGCCATCAGTGTCCTTGCCCATGCAGTGGTCCAAAGCTGACCCCTGCCTCCCCAGGAGACCCCTAAGACCTGCAGGTAGATCTGACCCAAGCTTCTATGGAGTCACTGCTTTGCCCTGGGTTTCAGTGCCTGTGAAACCTTGGGTGTACCCTCCAAGAGTGGAGTCTCTGTTTCCCCCAGTCCTGTGCAGCTCCTGCGCTCAAGCACTGCTAGCCTTCATAGTCAAATGCTCTGTGGGCTCCTCCTCCTGATGCCAGACCCCCAGGCTGGGGAGCCTGACATGGGGCTCAGAACTTTCATTCCTGTGTGAGAACCTCTGTGATAGAATTATTTTCCAGTTTATGGGTAGAGTCCTGTGCAGCTCCTGCACTCAAGCACTGCTAGCCTTCATAGTCAAATGCTCTGTGGGCTCCTCCTCCTGATGCCAGACCCCCAGGCTGGGGAGCCTGACATGGGGCTCAGAACTTTCATTCCTGTGTGAGAACCTCTGTGATAGAATTATTTTCCAGTTTATGGGTCACCCACCCAGCAGGTATAGGATTTGATTATATTGCAAAAGCATCCCTCCTACTGTTTCATTGTGTCTTCTTCTTTGTGTTTGGATGTGGAATATCTTTTTAGTATATTCCAGTCTTTTTTGTTGATGGTTATTCAGCAGTTAGTTGTGATTTTGGTGTTTTCATGAGAGGAGGTGAGCTCAAGTCCTTCTACTCTTTTATTTTGTCTCCAATCCTCAGACATTTTCTTTCAGGAAAATTTTATTGATACACAAATCTAACTAACACTTGAAAATGCATGCTCTTGTTATGGGTCATAGATGACTTCAGGCTCTGTACAACAGAGTTCTCCAAATAAAAATCTTCATTAGCCAGTAGGAAGTAAATAATCCAGAAATAGAGGTCAGCTCAGTTCTTCCTCAGCTGAGCTGCAGGAAAAACAGCAAATACAGTACAGTAGTGCTATAGTCTTTCTGATAGCTTTCCTATCTATACCAAATCTCTGGAAATTTTCAAAGATCCAGCAAGTCTATTCCTGGGTATCTGTTTGTGGCCCAGGAGGGCTGCTCAGCTCCTACTTCTTGAATCCTCCTCCTCCCTATCTCCTCTTTCTTTCTCCCTCAGCCTCTGCCAGGTACTCATGGTGCCAGCCAGGTCTGACCCAACCAGAAAGAGAACAGGGCAGGAGGGGGTGGCCTGTTCATAGTATTCTCTTATGATTTTTTTTTTTATCTGTGATATCAGTTGTCATTTCTTCTCTTTCAATTCTTATTTTGTTCATTTGGGTCCTCTCTCTTTTCTTCTTGGCTGGCTAAAGGTTTTTCAATTTTTTTTTATCTTCTCAAAAAAACAGCTCTTGGTTTTATTGATCTTTTCTACTGTTTTTTAATATTCATTTTATTTATTTCCTCTCTGATATTTATTATTTCCTTCCTTCTTCTGACTTTGGGCTTTGTTTATTCTTCTTTTTCGAATTCTTTTAGGTGGTAGGTTAAGTTGTTTGAGATTTTTCTTGTTTCTTGAGGAAGGACTGTATCACTATGAACTTCCTTCTTATGCTTTTCCTGCATTCCATAGATTTTGTATAGTTGTGTTTTAATATTCATTTGTCTCAAGATATTTTCTGATTTCTTTGATTATATTGACCTGTTGGTTTTTTAGTGGCATGTTGTTTTGTCTCCATATGTTTGTTCTTTTCCTGTTTTTCTTTCTATAGTTGATTTCTAGTTTCATACCATTGTGGTTAGAAAAAATTAATTTGATATAATTTCTATTCTCTTAAATTTGTTGAGACTTGTTTTGTGACCAAGCATGTGATCTAACCTGGAGAACATTCCATGTGCACTTTAAAATAATGTGTATTTTGCTGTTTTTGGATGGAATGTCCTCTAGATATCTATTTTTTTCTTTTTTATTGAAGTAGAGTTGATTTACAGCATTGTGTTAGTTTCAGGTATATAGCAGAGTGACATATATATATATATATATATATACACAGACACACATATATTTATATTCTGTTTCAGATTCTTTTTCCTTATAGGTTATTAAAAATATTGAGTATAGTTCCCTGTGCTAGGTCCTTGTTGGTTATCTGTTTTATATATAGCAGTGTGTATATGTTACTCCTAGACTCTAATTTATCCTTCCCCCCTTCCCCTTTGGTAACCATAAGTTTGTTTTCTATGTCTGTGAGTCTATTTCTGTTTTGTAAATAAGTTCATTTGTATCATATTTTTAGATTCCACATATAAGCAATATTATATTTGTCTTTCTCTGTCTGACTTATTCACTTAACATGATAATCTCTAGGCCCATCCATGTGGCTGCAAATGACATTATTTCATTCTTTTTTATGGCTGATTAATATTCTATTTTGTTTATAAATATACCACATCTTCTTTATCCTTTCCTCTGTCATTGGACATTTAGGTTGCTTCCATGTCTTGGCTATTATAAATAGTACTGCAGTGAACATTGGAGTTCAGGTATATCTTTTCGAATTATAGTCTTCTCCAGATATATGCCCAGGAGTGGAATCTCTGGATCATATGGCAGCTCAATTTTTAATTTTTGAGGGACCTCCATACTGTTCTCCGTAATGTCTGTACCAATTTACATTCCCACCAACAATATAGGAGGGCTCCTTTTCCCCACCCCCCACACCCTCTCCAGCATTTATTATTTGTAGACTTTTTGATGATGGCCATTCTGACCAGTGTGAGGTGATAGATGGTTCCTGTTTTTTAACCAATCAGCTACTCTATGTCTTTTAATTGGAGCATTTAGTCCATTGACATTTAAAGTAATTATTGATAGCTATGTACTTACTGCCATTTTATTACTAGTTTTCTGGTTGTTTTTGTAGTTCTTCTCTGTTCATTTTTTCTTTTAGTTTCTTCCCTTGTGGTTTGATGATTTTCTTCAGCAGTATCCTTGTGTTCCTTTCTTTCTAGTTTTGTGTATCTATTTTAGGTTTTTATTTGTGGTTACCACGGGGTTCATATATATTGACTTATAACTATATCTACTCATTTTAAACTGGTAGTCATTTAAGTTCAGACACATTCTAAAATATCTACATTTTTTACTCCCCTCCCCCACATTTTGTATTTTTGATATCATATTTTACATCTTCATGTTTATCCCTTCCGTGTTTATTATAGTTGTATTTGCTTTTTAAATTTTTTGTTTTTTAATCTTCTTACTAGCTTATTTAAGTGGTTCATCAGGCTTTCTTATATATTTGCCTTTCTTTGTGGGATTTTTCCTTTCTTACAGATTTTTACTTCTTGTAGCCTTTTCTTTTCCACTTAGTGAAGACCCTTGAACATTTCTTTTAGGGTAGGTTTAGTACTGATGAACACATTTAGTTTTGCTTGTCTGAGAAGTTCTTTGTCTACCTCCTTCAATGACAATCTTGCTAGGTAGAGTATCCTAGGTTGCAAGTTTTTCCTTTTCATCACTTGGAATATATCATGCCACTCTGTTCTGGCCTGCAAAATTTATTCCGAAAAATCAGCTGATTGCCTTGTAGGGGTTCTCTTGTATATGACTCTTTGTTTTCTCTTGCTGCCTTCAGAATTCTCTATCTTTAATTTTAATTATGGTATATCTTGGTGTGCATCTGTTTGGGTTTATCTTGTTTCAGACCCTCTATGCTTCCTGTACCTGAATATCTGTTTCCTTTTTCAGGTTCTGGTTGTTTTCTGCCATAATTTAATCAAATACATTTTTTGACCTCTTTTTCTCTCTCTTCCACTTCTAGGACCCCTATGTTGGTACACTTGATTTTGTCCTAGAAGTCCCTTAAACTATTCTCATTTTTTCTCCCCTTTGCTGTTCTAATTGGGTGATGTCCATGATTCTATCTTCCAGAATAGAAGAATTCTATCTTCTGGTACATTTTTTTGTATCACCTCATCTGCTGTTAATTCCTTTTAGTGTCTTTTTCATTTCAGTTATTGTATTCTTCAGTTCTGACTGGTTGTTTTATATTTTCTAGTTCCTTGTTAAAAATTCTCACTGTGTTCATCTATTCTTCCTAGTTCAGTTAGCATTTTCATTAGTAATGCTTTGAACTCTTTATCTGGTAAATTTTTTATTTCTGTTTTATTACTTATTTTTTCAGGTTTTTTTTTCTTGTTCTTTCGATTAAAACAAATTCCTCTGTCTCCTCATTTTGCTTAACTTCCTCTGTCTCTATGAAATTAGGTGAAACAGTTACCTATTGCAGTCTGGAAGGGGTGTCCTTGTGTGGGAGCTTCCCTATACAGTCTGGGTGTGCTCAATTGCTTTGGTGGGAGAGCAGGATCTGATGTGAGGATGAGTCATGTTTTCCTCCAGCGTGTGCTGGCATCTATCATCTTGGTAGGAGAGAAGGCTGGAGATGGAGGGGCTCAGGCAAGATCCAGGTGTGAGTCAGGGCTTCTCCTCTGCTCAGTGATCAGCACCACCCTATTGAGGGTGGGGGTAGGTCCCAAGTTGCTGGAGCAGAAGCCCTGAGGTTCAGGTCTGAGCTGGCTCCATTCCTTTTAAGTGTCTGCTTTCCCCAGTCCCAGCACTCGCATCCTTGCCCCAGCGGGGAGTAGTGCTGCAACAAGAGGGGCTGGCCCAGGCATTCACTGTGGGTCTGGGCACAAGCTATGTTGGCCTTAGCTACAGTCAGCAACCTAGACCGCTCCTGATGCTCTGCCAGTGTAAGCACCAGTAAGGGCTGCCCCTGCCCCACTTGGATGCCTCTCTGGGTCTGACCTACTTTTGTCCCTAACAACTGAGCTTTCCCCTTGGCCACTACAGCCCTCACCCTAGTGTGGATCTGTGCTGCAGATCCAGTGGGGCTGGTGCAGGCACTTGGCATGGGTCAGGGTGTGGGCTGTGGCAGCCCTAGGTGGAGACCTGGACTGCTTCTGATGCTCTGCCAGTGTAAGCACCAGTGATGGCTGCCACTGCCCCACTCAGATGCTGCTCCAGGTCTGAGCCGCCTCTGTGCCTCACAGCTGAGAGGCACCTCAGCCACAACAGCCCTCACCCCAGGGTGGAGCTGTGTCATGAAGCAAGTGGGGCTACAGTTGGTGCTCAGCTCACACTGGGGCTTACACCAGCCTTGGGGGAAACTGGCCAGTGTCCCCTGCAGTTTCAGTCTGCCCTCTCTTCCCTGTTTTGGGAGTAAGCAAGCATGTGTGCACTCTTCATGAGTAGAGTCCAGGCTTCCCACAGCCTTCCTGTTAGTCCCACTCACTGTCCTCCAACCAGCCAAGGGGACCTGTCTTCCCAGTGTCAAACCCCAGGGCTTGGGTGCCCAATATGTGGCTTTAACCACTTACTCCCCAGAGAGGATCTCTGCCCTGTAATCTCCCTGATCTTCTGAGTTCCCTCTCAGGGGCACAGGTCCTGATCTGATCTTTTCTCACCACTTCCTACCTGATATCAGTAGATCTTTCTTACAGCCTTAGTTTTTCAGGATGCTTTCTGCCAGTTTACAGTTAGTTTTCAGTGAGAATTGCTCCACATGTAGATGTATTTTTGATGTGTTCATGGTGGGGGAGGTGAGTTCTGTATCCTTCTATTCTGCCATCTTGATATCTTCCCTAGGCAAATGTTTTTTAATCCCTTCATCATAAGTCATGTTGAGACATCATTCTTTTTTGTTTGTTTGGGCTAAATACATCTATGTGATTAGTTTTACTGTAACATAGTCTGCTTCAAAGCTGTTTACCAGAAAACTGAAAAATATTTTTAATTACTGGCTTCAAATGTGTTGTTTCTTTTCTCAATAGATTTATGACTTGCATTCAGAAGGCACCCTGCTTTCTGTAACATTGCCCTCTTAGATCCTGTTAGAGATATATTTTTATATACCCTTAGCTTTTTCTGTTCTCTCCTTGAACACCAGTGCTTTTCCCAACATCTTACCTTCATTTTCTTTCTGTGCACTGCTTACACATATGCAGCAGCACACATTCATTTGGCTGGAAGAATGTGGAAATTTCAAGATTACTCTAACAGTGATCAAGTCCAGGCTCACTTTAATTTATATGCAAAATGAAAACATCTTTTCATTTGATAAGCTTCTCCCACCTTTGTTAACACACGATGCTCTTAGTACCATGTAAAGGGCCAGAATATGAAGACGCCCGTGTTTTTGAGTCATCGGTGGAAGGGCATTTTACTTTGTTCACAAGATTGTTTTATCCATTTGCTTAAATTGTTCTAAATCATACAGTAGAAAAAAGGACAGGAAAAAAAAGAGCCAAGGTGTTAAAAAAAAATACCTAGTGACTTCAAATAGTAAAATTGAATTGATTGCTTTTAAATGCGTCACATAACAGTCCCCATTCGTCCCAGCACAGAAGCCATTAGAGAAGATGTTGCCAGATTCTGTACTATTTTGGCTGTTTCATTTTGAGCAATTGGAAAGTCATAAATGGGGGAAAGAACAGTTCAGTTTGGCCTGATAAATTTTAAGAGGGTCCGTGACTGTGACATCATCCTGATGTCCAAGTCTTGCATAAAGTGGTACTCAGTTTTCATGAATAAATGAATTTACATTTGTTTTAATGGGAGTTGGCTTTGTTTTCTGGGTTTTGATTCACTAGCAATGAAGCTAGGTCCTGAGAGAAATCATCAATACCCATTTTAGCCCCAAGACTAGAAACATGGTGTATGGAAAGTAATTTTGGAGAAGTAATTTATTCTTGCTATATTGGTAAGATATTTCTTTTCATCAATGATTTATTGAATTGTGTTCTTACAATCATATAGCTATGTTTTTAAAATACAAACATTTGCAAACATCTACGGATAATATTTGCAAGAAACTGGAAAAAATGTCAACACCATTTCATATCCATGGTCTGCAATAATGATTTTTGTTCAATTTTGTCCCCATATCTTATGCCAACAAAGACTGATTTATAAAGCATCCAGAGCCAGATAATACTAAAGATAATTGCTATGCCTGGTTAGCGTTTAAGAGCAGTTTCCTGAGGTACCACTTGTAAAAGTGAAAGAACATACATTGGAATGATTGCTGGTCAACTATATAGTAAAAGAAAAATAAGGAATTGTTGCATACAGCCTGCTTTCCAATATTATTTTAAATAATACTTGCATTACGCCTGATGATCCCACAGAACCTTTAATAGTGTGATTTCACAAACTCTTTTTAAAACTTTCTAGGCACATAGAAAAATCAAATCAGTCACAGTCCAATTTCAAACAGTTTATTTACAAATATGATCAGTGCTTTATCATCTAAAAGTGGGACTTATTAAAATATAAAGCAGGTTTGGATTTCTTCTGGAAACCAAATGATATTTTTATTTTAAATAAGAAAAGAACCAGTAGCTATATTAACAAACATCTTATTAGATATAGGACATTTTATGTATTTTTTTTTAATTAATTTTTGGCTGCATTGGGCCTTCATTGCTGCACGCAGGCTTTCTCTAGTTGTGGCGAGGGGGGGGGCTACTTTTCATTGTGGTGCGCGGGCTTCTCATTGCAGTGGCTTCTCTTGTTGCGGAGCACGGGCTCTAGGCGCGTGGGCTTCCGTAGTTGTGGCTTGTTTCGGGCTCTAGAGCACAGGCTCAGTAGTTGTGGCGCACGGGCTTAGTTGCTCTGGGGCCTGTGGGATCTTCCCAGAGCGGGGCTGGAAACTGTGTCTCCTGCACTGGCAGGCGGATTCTTAACCACTGCGCCACCAGGGAAGTCCCAATATAGGACATTTTAAAACAACCTTGAAAACGGCAACATTTATGTTTTCATTTAAAGAAACCTATTAAATTTTAAAGAAAAATTAAGTAAGTTTGAAGATTTAAAACATATAATTAATTCAATTTTAAAATAGACTCATAGATTTGTTAAGGAATATCTGAACCTAAGAAAATTTTTAGCCTGAGCTAAACCAGTGATAGGGACATTTAATCTTGCCTTAGAAATTATTATTAATTTGTGTTCACATTTTTTATATTCTGTAAACTTACCCCTGCCTTTAAAATGATGTGATTTGCTTCTTATGAATGTTGGCCAAACCAAATGTGGGACTGAGCAAACTTTTGGCAAATTAAAACAAAGACCAACTAACTAATTTAGGCTGTTGTTTGGGTTTTTAAAAAACTCTTATTTCTTATCCATTTAGCTTTGACTTATTTACTTTGTATAAATTGTCAGCTTCAGTTATTTGGTTTGGCAATCAATCAGTGCACAGCTAGAAAAAAAGTGGAAAACAAGTTTAAAGATAAATCTAGATTTAAAAAAAAACCTAGATATTTGATACAGAGGAGATTTTGTCATGATGATAGATGGGTTTTTCTAGCTTAAAGAAATAAAAAAGCAAAGAGCTTTTTCTTATCTAAATCTTTATTAGAAGAAAAAACAAATAGATTTAAAACAATGAGTAACAACAAATTTCATTAAATATTAAACAGTTTAGTTATCAAAGATATTTAGACAATATGTTCCTAATATTTCTGCACAGCAGAAGCATACTGACTATAGAGCTCAGACTGTCTTGTGCTCATATGAGTTCGTTTTTGGCATAAAAGAATATCCAAAGTCACATTTAAATATAGTAGATAAACTGCTAGGAACTTACTATAGATTCTCAAAGCTTTCACAAATTATCATTGTGTGATTGACATTCCCTTAGGGTGAATGTTTTATGGACTCTTTCTGTAACACTGAGTAACAAACTGAAATCATTTTCTTTAAAGTTAGTACTAATAAAATTATTTAAAATTGAATTAGAAATTATGTTCTTGTTCATATTAGCACAATAAGAAGTAACATGAATAAACTGATTGTTTCATATCAAAAGTTAGAAAATGGAAATAACATACATAGAACACTCATTGACGATAATAAACAATCATTTAAAATGGAGCTATTCAGTACATGACATCTGTGAGCACCCTTTCTAGGGGTAAAGTTTCCCTTTGTAATTTCTTCAAGTTTCCCTTTCCAATCTGTGTAAAACACTGAGAAATGTAGTCTTATACCTATTGTATTTTCAAATATCTATCATAGAAAAGATTACATTTTAAATTCACTTTTAGTAAAAAAACAAACCTAACAAGTGTCCTTTCAGGTTTTTTTCTTGCGTGTAGTACACATTCATGAATGTCCACTAGGCGCAAGGGAAATTGTTTATGCTGCAAAATGTAGTCTATATAGTGAGGATATCAAACATACTGAAATGACAAATGTTTTCAACCAGTGAGCTAAGAAAAAAACAAATGCAAGAAGACTTGTTTTAATCACTAAACATTGCAGGATTCTTTTTTTTTTTAACAATGTGTGTAAACTTGCCCACAAAAGCTGGGTAATATTAAACAGCCAGTAAGGCACTTTGTCAGAGAGGACTAAGTCGTAAAGGCTGGATGATTGACAATTTGTTTAATAGGAAACAGTCTATACTTAGAGCAAAATCTGGAGTGTGGCGCTCCTTTTACCGATTTATTGTCAAACAGGAGTGGGGAAAACTTTAAAATCTTCTGTTTTACTTTGTTTACCAATTTTCCCTGCAGAAGTCTTTTAGTTGTAATTTAAAAAATATATTAGGAGCTACCAATTTAAATAATGTATCATTTTTCAATCTAATATTTAAAACAATATTAACATATTCACTAGCATTTTCAAAACGTCCTAGCCATTCTATTTAAAAATGAATTACAAAACAAAAGATCTTAGTATAAAAAATGTTCCGTGTTATTAACAATTCCCTTGCAACTTCTGATGGCTTCACGTATTACAATATAAGCTTTGGTATAAAACATGCAAATAAAAGCCAACAAGGTCGTGAATACAGTGTTCCATACACAAAGCACTTATGAAACAAGTGTAGCACATACACAGCAGATGAGGGAAAGGTAACACCGCTGCAGGATGACCAGAGTTTGCACTTCTACTGCTTCTTAGTTTGTGCATTTTGCTCGTTCAAAATCTTCAGCAGAGATTGACTCATGTAATAGGGTCTTTCAGCAGAACCATCGTTTCTTTCTAAATCTTCCACTAGGAGGAAGAATGGCACAGGGTAAATATCAAAGCAAAACTGTAAGAGAAGTAACATCGCCATCTGCTGCATACTTGCTTTACAGCAGTTCAAAATGTTATTCTAAAAAACAGCATAGTTTGGCATCAACATTATTGTAAACATAACTATGAGAAAACAATCAGCCCTTGTTATTATATCAATAAGATATTATCTCATTCTGTGTACCAGGTCTGATTCTGCCAATAGCACGTGCCTCTCAGCTGCATGATTAAGGAAATAAGTTTTATCTTCTTTTAGAGAGCAAATGTAACTACACAAAAAACAAGATGTATGAGGAATTTCTAAATTCACCTTTAAATTCCTAAAAAGTATGATGTATTCAACTTGCCTTCTAAGTTACCATATTAGTTCAAGATTGCTTTTGTTTTTTGAGCAACAATTTAGGTGGTACAGTTTTTTTTTTTAAAGATTTGTAAATTTTCAATATATTTCAAATCTTTGAACCCAGAATTTTGAGAAGTATTGCTCTGTGTTTTCAGTTATTACCTTAATTTCTTTATAAGAAAGTGGCTTTTAAATTTTTCTCAACTCATTTTTCTCTATATTTCAATTATACAAAGAAGTAATTAATGAAAAATATTTTTCTAACTAGAATTAAGCACATAATATAGTTAAAACTTCTATACTTAGAGGTTTTTAAAGAATATTTATTAAGAATATTGAACCAAACGACATTGCTTTTCCTATGATTTTGCAACCAAGGGTTATATTCTTAAAATATAGCCAAGTTTAGAATGTATCTATCTCCATACAGTTCAGTGAATACTTTTACTGTGGAGAATTTTCTGGTCTAATCAGCAGATTTAAATGTTAAGCATTTAAAACATGGGCCCCCATCTAGTACCAAGAATCTAAAATACAGAAGTTATGATTGTTAGAATTCTCTAAATTAATCTCCTTTGTCTTTCTCAATTTTCTAACTCCTAGAACAGCCAGGCTTATAAGGAAAAAATAGGCAAATGATTGCACACATGTTGATTTATATTTTATGCAAGTGATTTTCCACCTTTTATGTGTATCAGAATCACTAGAGAACTTTATAATAATTCACAAGCTGCCCCACACCCAAATACTTATATCAGAATCTCTTGGGGTGGGGAGCACAGGTATCAGTATTTATAACAATTTCTCAGAGTGATTCTGATACGTACACAAAAAATTTAAAATTGTTTCATCATTATGAATTTTTCAACTACTCCTAAAAGGGGACTTATTCCTTATAGTTTTTCAATACTTAAGTTAGAGGTAACCATTTTACTAGATTTTTGTTGTGAACCCTGTATTACTGAATAATAAAATAATAACTATCTAGAAAGATAAGTTATCGCTGTTCTCTGAATTATACTTCAAGGAGCATGAGAGTGAAGAAAGTATTTGCCAAGGTATGAAGCCAAATGACACTTCTGATTATAGTCATCTCAAGAAAGTAAGCCAAGAGCAAGATGGTGGCCATAGAAGGACCAATATTTTGAAAATCTCCCCTATTCATTAGCTTCTTGCTATTAAGCTGCTATGAAGTCAGTCTAAAATATACCTATTGTATTTTCAAATATCTATCATAGAAAAGATTACATTTTAAATTCACTTTTAGTAAAAAAACAAACCTAACAAGTGTCCTTTCAGGTTTTTTTCTTGCGTGTAGTACACATTCATGAATGTCCACTAGGCGCAAGGGAAATTGTTTATGCTGCAAAATGTAGTCTATATAGTGAGGATATCAAACATACTGAAATGACAAATGTTTTCAACCAGTGAGCTAAGAAAAAAACAAATGCAAGAAGACTTGTTTTAATCACTAAACATTGCAGGATTCTTTTTTTTTTTTAACAATGTGTGTAAACTTGCCCACAAAAGCTGGGTAATATTAAACAGCCAGTAAGGCACTTTGTCAGAGAGGACTAAGTCGTAAAGGCTGGATGATTGACAATTTGTTTAATAGGAAACAGTCTATACTTAGAGCAAAATCTGGAGTGTGGCGCTCCTTTTACCGATTTATTGTCAAACAGGAGTGGGGAAAACTTTAAAATCTTCTGTTTTACTTTGTTTACCAATTTTCCCTGCAGAAGTCTTTTAGTTGTTGTAATTTTAAAAATATATTAGGAGCTACCAATTTAAATAATGTATCATTTTTCAATCTAATATTTAAAACAATATTAACATATTCACTAGCATTTTCAAAACGTCCTAGCCATTCTATTTAAAAATGAATTACAAAACAAAAGATCTTAGTATAAAAAATGTTCCGTGTTATTAACAATTCCCTTGCAACTTCTGATGGCTTCACGTATTACAATATAAGCTTTGGTATAAAACATGCAAATAAAAGCCAACAAGGTCGTGAATACAGTGTTCCATACACAAAGCACTTATGAAACAAGTGTAGCACATACACAGCAGATGAGGGAAAGGTAACACCGCTGCAGGATGACCAGAGTTTGCACTTCTACTGCTTCTTAGTTTGTGCATTTTGCTCGTTCAAAATCTTCAGCAGAGATTGACTCATGTAATAGGGTCTTTCAGCAGAACCATCGTTTCTTTCTAAATCTTCCACTAGGAGGAAGAATGGCACAGGGTAAATATCAAAGCAAAACTGTAAGAGAAGTAACATCGCCATCTGCTGCATACTTGCTTTACAGCAGTTCAAAATGTTATTCTAAAAAAGCATAGTTTGGCATCAACATTATTGTAAACATAACTATGAGAAAACAATCAGCCCTTGTTATTATATCAATAAGATATTATCTCATTCTGTGTACCAGGTCTGATTCTGCCAATAGCACGTGCCTCTCAGCTGCATGATTAAGGAAATAAGTTTTATCTTCTTTTAGAGAGCAAATGTAACTACACAAAAAACAAGATGTATGAGGAATTTCTAAATTCACCTTTAAATTCCTAAAAAGTATGATGTATTCAACTTGCCTTCTAAGTTACCATATTAGTTCAAGATTGCTTTTGTTTTTTGAGCAACAATTTAGGTGGTACAGTTTTTTTTTTTTAAAGATTTGTAAATTTTCAATATATTTCAAATCTTTGAACCCAGAATTTTGAGAAGTATTGCTCTGTGTTTTCAGTTATTACCTTAATTTCTTTATAAGAAAGTGGCTTTTAAATTTTTCTCAACTCATTTTTCTCTATATTTCAATTATACAAAGAAGTAATTAATGAAAAATATTTTTCTAACTAGAATTAAGCACATAATATAGTTAAAACTTCTATACTTAGAGGTTTTTAAAGAATATTTATTAAGAATATTGAACCAAACGACATTGCTTTTCCTATGATTTTGCAACCAAGGGTTATATTCTTAAAATATAGCCAAGTTTAGAATGTATCTATCTCCATACAGTTCAGTGAATACTTTTACTGTGGAGAATTTTCTGGTCTAATCAGCAGATTTAAATGTTAAGCATTTAAAACATGGGCCCCCATCTAGTACCAAGAATCTAAAATACAGAAGTTATGATTGTTAGAATTCTCTAAATTAATCTCCTTTGTCTTTCTCAATTTTCTAACTCCTAGAACAGCCAGGCTTATAAGGAAAAAATAGGCAAATGATTGCACACATGTTGATTTATATTTTATGCAAGTGATTTTCCACCTTTTATGTGTATCAGAATCACTAGAGAACTTTATAATAATTCACAAGCTGCCCCACACCCAAATACTTATATCAGAATCTCTTGGGGTGGGGAGCACAGGTATCAGTATTTATAACAATTTCTCAGAGTGATTCTGATACGTACACAAAAAATTTAAAATTGTTTCATCATTATGAATTTTTCAACTACTCCTAAAAGGGGACTTATTCCTTATAGTTTTTCAATACTTAAGTTAGAGGTAACCATTTTACTAGATTTTTGTTGTGAACCCTGTATTACTGAATAATAAAATAATAACTATCTAGAAAGATAAGTTATCGCTGTTCTCTGAATTATACTTCAAGGAGCATGAGAGTGAAGAAAGTATTTGCCAAGGTATGAAGCCAAATGACACTTCTGATTATAGTCATCTCAAGAAAGTAAGCCAAGAGCAAGATGGTGGCCATAGAAGGACCAATATTTTGAAAATCTCCCCTATTCATTAGCTTCTTGCTATTAAGCTGCTATGAAGTCAGTCTAAAGCTAGGTTCCCACACTTCAGGGTCATTAAATAAATTACTATTTATATTAATTTATAACAGTAATACATTTCTGACTCTCTTCTTGGATACATGGATCATATAGCAGATCAAAATGTTAGATCAACATGTTCCTTTCTGTCAAGACATAAATAATCCTTATACACAAACTTAGTGTAAAAGCCAAAAGGATACTATTGATTCAATGCTCCTTTTGGGGTACATTTTTACACTGTTTGCCATGTCATACGCACTTGCACACAGGAGATGGATAGGCAAAGTACGTGAGTGTCTGATTCATGCTTTGCTACGCCAGAGCCTGGTTTGTTGCTCTGGCCAGCAAGGGTGGAGTATGAAAGTAACTCTCCTCCTAAACCCTTCAGGAAGAGATTTCCTAACCTACAGTATGCCTCTTGTAAAGGTACAAGATGAGGTACCTATGGAGGGCTAATATTTCCTTAGGGTAAAATCTGAAGTGTCTTTCTTATCTTTTCTCTTTCTTCACTGAAAGTTAAGCTAAAATTAAACTTTTTATAGAAAACAGCCACATCATCTCTTTAATCTAGAAACTCATAACAGATATAATCACTCTTCTGAAACAGATCCATACCCATTTTCTATATGATGGGCATAGGAAAATAGGGATTTATCTCTATTTGGGTTACAGACAAATGGCATGAGTTATGTGGCCATCTCAGCTCTGCTCAGAATATTTTCATGGTGGCCAGAGGTTCATATTATTGGAAATGACATTCCAGAACTCAGATTCAACTTCACTATAAATATAATTTCACTAAAACAAAATGGTCTATGAAGGTTCCACAGTAATTTTTACCTAGTAATGCAGCCTATGGAACCTGTATAACATTAACGTCTATACGTTTGTTGTGGTCTCGAATCACTTACTGAAATATACTTCCTAGGGAACCATTAATACAAGTTTAATCACAGTTTAGAATGTTGTCCACTAGCTTGAACAGTATAAATATAACCATAGCACCATATTTACAAATTTAGTACCATATGCTGGTTAACTATAAATCAATCTTTTTATGGCTAATTGATTACACATTTATAGTGCTTTCAAAAATTTCCTGAATACCCTTTACAAATATACATTTATAAAAAGAAAGGCTATCAAAATGCTGCAATGGGAAACAGCATGCCAAGTTATAAAAGTTTTGGAAACACTTTCAGCTATAGACTTTAAAAAAATGTGTGACATTTACACCTCGCTCTTCAGCTGGGACCACTATAAAGTATCCTAGTTCACAGAGGCTACTGTCATCAATTGCCTGATACCTCAGATGGTACCAAGTTCTCGCTTTTTAGGAATAAGCACTGAAATTTCACATTACTTAAAAGCATCATTTTCAAATACAAATGACCTAATTTACAAAACTTCTACTTAAAAATGAATGGCACTGTTTGGAGCTTTTCTACTCTTTCTGCTTCTGGGGAACTAGTTGCTTCTTGTTCAGAATTCCGTGCAGGGTAGGGGTTATGAAGTAGGGTTTTTCTGTAGATCCATCATTTCTTTCCAGATCTTCACCTGTATATGCAGCAGCCAAAGCAGGCAAAAGCAGCAACAGCAGCAGAACAATTATATGCATTTTTATAAATTGGAGAGTCGAACAGGGAAAAATCAGAGAAAGCAGTGTTAGAAAGTCAAATATAAGACAAATTAGTGCAGTTAAGTAGCTGATGCTGGTCAAAGTAAGAAGCTTCAACCTCTGCCAGGAAGCACTGAAACTTCCTAAATCCCACCCACTCCAAAGAGGTTTATTTTGATAGTTTAAAGGTTAATAAGATCTTTTATGTCCTTTCAAATGTGTTATCTTTAAATTCTAACGACTGTTCATTTCAGAGAGGTAAATTGCCACATCTTCTGAGATGAAGCTGAATAAAAAGTATGGTGTGATAAATGTAGAGAATAATTGAATTTCAGAGTTCAAAGTCTGTTTTAATGGTAATTCACACCCTCATGTTACAGATGAAGAAACTGAGACCCAGGGATGTAAAATGATTCTCCTGAAATTGAAAGCTCTGGGGCAACAGGATGAGGTGAGGACCCAGTCTCTTGACACCTACTTCAGTTCTCATTCTACTTAACTAAGCGGTGTCCTGTCCTAAATCCTTGTAGTTTACCTCAGATTATATTCAAAAGCTAATACAGTGTTTGCTGACTTCTGTAATACATGAGTTTATATTCCTGCTTTGCTTAGGCTAATAATAAAATGATGGATATTCACTGAGCACACATCTGTTGGGTGGTTGGAGACAAACATGAGAATGATGCTGAGAAGCAAGGAGAAGTTTGCATGGAATTAAATTTCCTGCAGATCCATATAATTCACAGCTGATAATATCTATCTCAATAAATATATAAATGCAACTTGAAACTGTTTTGACTAGTATATTAAAAATGTTATGCTATTTTAGCCTTTATTTATTATGAAATAAAGGATAAGAAATATTATATAAAACCATATAGCACAATCACAGATTTATGGAATAAATCTAAGTTATTTTTCATCATACTCTCTTAGGAATGGTTGGATTATTGGTTTATTAGATTTTTACATGAGACTTCACAGTGACTTTCCCCACATACAAAATGAAAAGCTAAGAAGGGAACATGATAGATGCTGAACATTTTTGTTCTTTTTTCCTTAATCATATTTCTATATCTTATATCACATATCATATGTTGTATGTTTATATCATTATTACTTTTGAGGGATTGGTAGGAACTGTGGTATCAATCACATAATGAAAGTAATCATCTACAACTATTGTTTTTTTCCCATCCTGGGACCAGAATTCTCATTGCCTTGTAATGTGGAAAGGATGCTATGTCTCTATAAATGAAGTGTTTGTCTGCAAATAGTTTGCATTTTTAAAATCACCAGTTTTCTGGCAGTCAAGATAATAGGTATAAAGCGGTATATATTTTTTAAAAAGGTACAGTTCCACACAATCATAATTTGCCTTAGAGTATCATTTAAGAAGAAAAATTTTCCAAAGTTAGATGTTGCCCATAGTAACAGCTGCAGAGGGAAGAAAAATACAATTTGGCTTCTCTTGTTCTTTATTATCAAAGACAAGAACATCCAAAAAGAAACTATTCACATTCAACACACAATGTGTTAAATAAGGCTGAAATTATACCTGCTTTTCAAGAAGTTGGCAATTAGTAATATAGATGAGTGGAAAACATTTCTTAGTGCTCAAATTTAAAATCTACTGTCAAAATTAAAATCTACAAGATTTGCCAAAGATTGGAAACTGATAGGTTCTAAACATCTCCCGGGATACATTTTGAGAAAACTTTTCAGTTACAAGAATCAGGCAGATCCCAGTGGGCTCTCCCAGTTTCATTCCCATGATTAGCATTTGAGATGAAAGGAGAGACCTCTGAACATTCAAGATCTCTGTCTCTTCTGTGTCTTAAGCTACCTTATTCCCATGCTCCTTCTTCCACCTCACATCTGAGCTGAAGTTTGTTCATGTGGTATTTTGTAGATGGCTTTTCCTGACAAACCACTGAAGCACTAGGAAAAGATTAAACATTCCAGTTCCATTTATAGCCAGAGGAAGAGCTAACTTGTACACAAAGTTCTCCTGATTAATTTGTCCAGTTATTGAAAATTGATTTGTTAAATGTTCAGAAAAAAAAATCAAATCATTTTCTAGAAGGTTTTTTCCTTCAATATATCTCCCTAAAGTTAGTATCTTTAGGGATATATATATATATATATCTCCTCTCCTGACCCCAGCATGCAGTTGGTGCTGTGAGTTACACTAAAAAATAAACTGTTCATTTTATACAAGTAGATCACTCAGTAATGCCCTGTCATAGAATGTTTTCTCTGCTTCTCTTAAGAGTAACGTGCCAGAGAAATAATCTCTCAGAGGGTATTAGTTGTAGCGCTAACAAGTTCTGTTCTTTTACCTGTTGACCCTACTTTATCTAGGTTGAAGGAAAGGACAGATCAAGCTCCTGATGGGCACTAGGTTCTCCAGGGCTTTTAAGATGAGGTATTGGGGCTTCCCTGGTGGTGCAGTGGTTGAGAGTCTGCCTGCCGATGCAGGAGACACGGGTTCGTGCCCCGGTCTGGGAAGATCCCACATGCCGTGGAGCGGCTAGGCCCGTGAGCCATGGCCGCTGAGCCTGCGTGTCCGGAGCCTGTGCTTCGCAACGGGAGAGGCCACAACAGTGAGAGGCCCGTGTACCGCCAGTCAAAAAAGTTGAGGTATTAATAGAAAACATATCCATTCTGCATACGTGAGGTGCACAGGCCACATAGAAGCACAGTGAAGAAGTCAGTGATGAAAGCTCTATTGAAGTATTTTAACACTATGCGTCAGAGTTGATCTAGCCATTTCCTAAACACGCCTCTCTATGAATCCTATCTATTTGTCATCGTGTTACCCAGTATGAATTGGCCCTATGTGTCTTTGAAACCATTGCCAGCTTGGCTTTATCAGAAGGTATAAAGGCTGTCCTCAGAGTCCCCAAAGCCCACCCTCAAAGCCCAGTTATGTCTTCAGTTGTTAATAAAGCACAACAGAAGCCAATCATTATTATAAATTTGAAAACATTAAGAAATTAAAATAATTTCATGCTAACACCATGCCATGATGCCTGACCCTCCAGTGCTTTGCAAACTCCATCTCTCAGCCTTTAACGTTTACAAAGCATCTACTAGACAATGTCTCTTTCCAAATAAACTGTTTTGCAGTTTCAGCCAGGTCATAGCAAATCCACAAGCCAGCTAAAAGACTGGGTCTTAACCTTTTCATCTTTTGGTTATCCACCAGAGGGGGAAAACACATATACTGAAAACTTACAGAAGCAGATGAAAATTGTTTCAATACACATTGCATAGACGCTGAAGAATCCATGTGCAATTAGGTAAGATCCAATCATGACTGTCTGTAAATGAGCAGAGAAGAGAATGAAGATGCCATTAACTTGTCCAAAAGAACAATAATGCAGTTTTAAATAAAATCGTGATGAGGACGCTTTGAAATACTCTGTGTTGGAAAAGATTTCAATATAGGAATGTAAAAAGTTCAATGATAAAGTTTTTGAGTGCCTTTGTACTGGGATTTAAACAAAATGTACTAGTTTACCTGCCAATTTTCTTATCACTATCCCCAATGCCTACCAAAAACATCCCAGATTTAGGATCCTGCACACTGAGGCAGTAAAGCACAGGAGTTAAGACCATACACTGCCTAGGTTTAATCACAGCTCAGGCACTCACTCGACAAATCACCTAACGTCTCTGGGCTTCCTACATAAGATTGTTGGTGGGGAAGGGGAGAATGTGAGTAATAATGGTATTTATGACACATGGATTGAGTGAGTTAATATACTGTAATAGATCTCGCAGGACTCCCCCCAGGTCCTCTCCAGCTGCCACATCTATCCCCTAGTTGTTGGGAATGTATGTAGGCTGCTGATGACTCAGCTGTTTTGCTCACTAGGAATTGCTCTTGCAGGGAACTGCCTCACCCAAGGTTACACCATCATTCAGAGGGCAACCCCTGGCCAACGGCTGCCTGATGCAGCATACAGAGGCCTAGTCCCTTTGTCAGAATTTCCTGTAATTATGTCTGAGGCTTCAGCTATAATTAATGCATGGATCAGCTTCTTCTTTTGCCTGGTCCTGTCCTCCTCACTTCCTTTCAAGTGTATCTCAGGAGAGCACTTCATAATAAGCCTTCTGCATGCAATCCTCTGTCTCAGGGGTTGCTTCCAAGGGACCCAAGCTCTAAAGCAGAATGAGGCTTGGCCTCAAAGTAAGACCAATCATGTTAGCTATCATTATTTCTCCTATTCCTTTTTGGTTTTTTTATTTTGCCATTTCTCATAAATCAGAGTCAATGTTACCCAGACGCTATGGAATGAATTGTGTCCCCTCAAAATTCATATGTTGAAACCTAATCCCCAAAGTGATGGCATCTGGAGGTGGGGCCTTCAGGAAGTAATGAAGTTACAATGATGGAGCCCTTGTGAATGTGATTAGTGCCCTTATAAGAGAAGACAGGAGAGATGAAATCTCTCTCTGCCATGTTAGGATACAGCAAGAAAGTGTCCCTTTGCAAATTAGGAAGAAAGCTCTCACCAGGAACTGAATCTGTGGGCACCTTGATCTTGGACTTCTCAGTCTTCAGAACTGTGCGGAATAAATCCCTGTTGTTTAAGCCACCCAGTCTATGGTATTTTTGTTGTAGCAGCCCAAACTTACTAAGACATCAGCTCTTACCAGCAAAGGTACCCAGTAGTAATTTAAAGATGTTGGTCCTGCTATAATCATTGGGAGTCTTTCTGTGAAGAGTAGAAAGGCCAGGACACCTACAGTGAAAAGGCAGAACATGTATATTGTGCATTTGCAAAGGAACATAGGTTTGTGTAGTAAAGAAGTTTTTCTAAGCACATGTTAAACTTATTACTACTACTATTACTACTACTACTACTTACCTATACACCCAGCAACTAGAATCTTCCCCAGGATTAGTACAAAGTCTGTCACTCTATCCATAACTGCAACTCTGAGAATCAGAAAAAAGAAAGTATAATTTTGTGTTTAAATTATATTTGTTATCAGAAATTTATGAGAGTAAATAATTCATGAGTTCATTTTGATGTGTCTTTGCTGAAATTTTATTTGGCCTTTGTTAAATGCAAGAAATGAAGTTAGAACCCAGGCATGATTTTCTGACTTATTTATAATGGAGTAAACAGAAGATGGCATTGTAAGGCTGTCAGGTGCTATTGGTGGTGTCAGCATTTCTCTCTCTAATTCGAGGACTATGGATACCCTGAATCCTGAGGATGGCTGCACTGGTTCTCTGATTTTGTTCACTCAGACTCTGTCAATTTTGGGAAGGGGGAATAGTCAGAAACATGATGATAATGTTCATGTGGGGAATTTCTTGAGCGTAGGAGATAATAAAAATGAATAAGTGCCAGTGGGTATAAAGGCATAGGTGGATGATGGGAGCAATAATTCTAAAACATATGAAGAAATTAATGGTGTGAAGGAGAAGATTTAAATCTATTAAAATAAAAAATAAGATTCATGTCTAATAAGACCACCAACATGTGAAGTATGGATGCTAAAGCTTCACCAAATCATCTACTGCCATGCTCAACCTGATTACTTACTTTAAAATATTTCTCATCAGCAGATTGAAAGCATCTCTCGCTGACCTGCAGAAGTTTTTGCCATATATTGCAATCTGAGGAAGACAGTTGATATTATTCTGGAGTCAGTAACGTAATTTAACAAGACCAACAGACAATCCAGTGACAGGAACATGAATTAATTCTGTCACCCACACAGTTATTCTCCTTCCTTTTTCCAACAGTTGGGTTCATGGGAGGCTTGGGCAGTGTGTGTCCTCAACTCTGCACAACTCTCAGAGTCATTGACAATAAGGTATGTTTTGGTTGCTATTTGCCTTAAATTCCATGGGGATTAGACAGCTTCAAACAGGTAGGTCTTCGTCTCAAATCCCAGGACACAGCTTCTGTCTTTGAAGTGTTTTGGCTATGGTTTGTTGCTGAATGGGTTAAATGTTGTAGCGTTCACATTAAAAATTACTCTCAGGAAACCCAGTGCCTTCCAATACACTTGCTTTATTGATTAAAAGGCTCAATACAATATTCTCACTGGAGGTATATTAATGACTCTTTGAATGTCCATAACTATTTGAATCACCCATGCAGACCCTATATCACTGTGATAATATGTGAGTGTTATAAGGCTGTAGCTGCTAAATTTTAGAATAATATTTTTGGATCCCCTATTTTAAAAAAAATCTCTTTAGAAGCCTCCATATTTCCATAGGAAATAAGTAACAAATTCAGCTATGCATTATCAATTCCCACACATTTCAAAATAAGAATCATAAAAAGAAATAGACCCTTCCTTAAAAATATGTAAATCCCGGAATTAGAAGAATATTTTCTTTTCACAGTGAAACATAGACTAGGTAAGCTTTCCTCCCACTAAACTATGTCAAATACAAACAAAATCATTTTCAATCTAGCACATTTTTATACTTCTAAGGTAAATAATATTTTCCCTCTCCAAAAAGGTATTGAAGGTAATAATGAACTACAGTTAAGTTACTGTCTCAACTAGGAAAACATAGCCCTGAATGATGCATTGGATTCACAAATTCTTATAACAACATGGTGATAAATTCAACTGCTTGATGCACAAGTGCTTTAGAGATGGAAACGTAGACATGGGGTTTGGGTTTGCAAAGAAGCAGTTTAGTAAATAAAAATAAGCTACTTACCATAACATAGGCATTTCTGTTCAAAAACTTTACTGCTTTTTCTAAACACCAGAAACAGCATCTCAGGCAGCATTTTAGGAATTTAGAAATGTTGTTCTGGGCCTCTATGAGAAGGAGATATTTAAACCTATTAATGATTTGCAAACTCTAGGAATCAAAAAAATATAGTAAAACTTTAAGTGTGCTTTAAAACTTTTTTAATTGCAGTGAAATATACATAAGATTTACCATTTTAACCATTTTTAAGTGTACAATTCAGTAGCATTTAGTACATTCACGATTTTGTGAAATTACCATCACTATCAATTTCCAGAACTTTTCATCATCTCATATAGAAACTCTGTACCCATTAAACAATAACTCCTCATTCTCCCTTTCTCCCAGTCCCTGGTAACCTCTGTCATACTTCTGTCTGTATGAATTTGCCTCCTCTAGATACCTCATATAAGTAGAATCATACAATATTTGTCCTTTTGTGTCTTGCTTATTTCACTTAGCATTAAATTGTCAAGATTCATTATTACATTTATTTTTAGAGCTGAATGACATTTCATTGTATGTATATGTCACATTTTGCTTATTCTTTTATCTGTTAATGGAAATTTGGGTTGTTTCTACCTTTTGGCTATTGCAAATAATGCTCCTGTGAACACTGGTGTGCGAGTATTTGTTTGAGTCCCTGCTTTCAATTATTTTGAGTATATATGTAGAAGTGGAATTGCTGGCTCATATGACAATCAAATTTTTGACTTTTAAAGGAATCACCATACTGTTTTCCACAGTGGCAAATCAGTGGTGATTTTACATTCCCACCAGCAATGCACAGGTGTTCCAATTTATCCTCACCCTACAAAAATTTGTTATTTTTCATTTTTTGATACTAGACATTCTAATGGGTATGAATTGGTACCTCACTATGGTTTTGATTTGCATTTCCCTAATGACTAATATTGAAGATCTTTTCATGTGTTCATTTACCATTTATATATGTTCTTTAGAGCAATGTATATGAAATCCTTTGCAGGAGGGATAAAGATGGTGTCATAGGAGGCTCTTGAACTTCCCTCCTCCCCCAGATGCATTGAATGTACAGCTACACATGGAGCAATTTCCTCTGAGAGAAATCCAGAAACAAGCTGAGTGACTCCTACACATCAGGCAACGATGAAAATCCCACGTTGAAATGGTAGGAAAGGCTGAAACACACTCGCCATAAACTCTACCCCTGGTACAACACCATCCAATCAGGACAATACCCCCAACTCTCAGCTTCTCCCTGAGGAGTGAAGGGTTTGGGCAGCACATCAAGGATTCCAACTTTTAAGGCTCCCACCCAAGAGACAGACCCCGCAAAACACTTAGCTCTGATAGCCAAAGGGGCTTGTTTCTACAAGTTCTACAGGACTATAAAAAACAAAGAAGCAGTTCTTAACAGGCACATATGCTAGCAATCACTATACCTCCAGGCTTAGCAAAGACGGAGCAGGCAAAAACGCCCATTTTCCAGTGTCTTCCTGGGAGGGGATTGACTGCGCACTTTACAATCTTGTGCCTAAAATTCCAGCTTCTAGTTTGCACACTCTTGGAGCTAGCTATGATCCTCCATTGACCCAGGGGGAGCAGGTCACCAACATTTCTTTGGAAGGAGCTTATACACCTGTGTGGTGCCCCAGTTTCTGCAGCTGCTGCCCGAGTCATGGTCCCCGCTTTGTGTGGCTCTAATAGGGCTTGCACAAATGAGTCTCACAGGACTGTAGAAAACAAATAATCCATTTTTAAATGGTAAAGGAATGCCCTACCACCACCACCACCACCATGGCTATACATCCTGGCTCAGTGCAGAGGGGGCAGGCAAAAGCCACCTCCTAGTTTCTCCCTGAAAGGATAATCTACATACTTTCCCAGCTGCTGCTTAAGGGTTTAGCATCTAATCAACCGGCATCTAGGTTCTGACTGTGATCCTCCGCTTTGGGACCCTGACAGGTCTAGGTACACCTTCAATTACTAAGAGCCACTAAACTAACTATGGTGGCTAGGACAATCACAAAGATTTGAGAGAACCAGAAGGTTCGGCTGGGCTGATTAATGAAGCTCATCTCCTACATGAGACTATTCTGTCAAGTTGGGAAAGATGGCTGTTTTATCTAATGCACAGAAAGCAATACAGAGAGTCAAGAAAAAAAAAAAGAGAAGGAGAAACAAGGGAATACTTTCCAAATAAAAAAAATATATGTATTTCCAGAAACTGATATTTCTGAAACAGAGATAAGTGATTTAACTCGTAAAGAATTCAAAATAATGGTCATAAAGATGCTCACCATGGTCAAGGAGAAATGCATGAACAAAATAAGAATTCAATTAAGAGATAGAAGATATCAAAAAAAAATCAAACAATTTATAGAGCTGAAGAATACAATTGAACTGAAAAATTCAATAGGGGGATTCATAGCAGATTAGATCTAGTGAAAGAAAGGATTGATGGACTCCCTCTTGTGAGAGCACCAGAATCACAACTAACTGCTGAACAAGCATTGACAGGAAGACACTGGTGGAACTCACCAAAAAAGATACCCCACATCCAAAGAAAAAGGAGAAGCCACAGTGAGACGGTAGGAGGGGCACAATCACAATGAAATCAAATCCCATAACTGAAGGGTGGGTGACTCACAAACTGGAGAACACTTATACCACAGAAGTCCACCCACTGGAGTGAAGGTTCTGAGCCCCATGTCAGGCTTCCCAACCTGGGGTCTGGCAATGGGAGGAGGAATTCCTAGAGAATCAGACTTTGAAGCCTAGCAGGATTTGACTGCAGGACTTTGACAGGATGGGGGAAACAGAGACTCCACTCTTGGAGGGCACACACAAAGTAGTGTGTGCATCGGGACCCAGGGGAAGGAGCAGTGACCCCATAGGAGACTGAACCAGACCTACCTGCTAGCGCTGGAGGGTCTCCTGTAGAGGTGGAAGGTGACTGTGGCTCACTGTGGGGACAAGGACACTGGCAGCAAAAGTTCTGGGAAGTACTCCTTGGCGTTAGCCCTCACAGAGTCCGCCATTAGCCCCACCAAAGAGCATGGGTAGGCTCCAATGTTGGGTCACCTCAGGCCAAACAACCAACAGGGGGGGAACCCAGCCCCACCCATCAGCAGACAAGTGGATTAAAGTTTTACTGAGCTCTGCCCACCAGAGCAACAGCCAGCTCTACCCACCACCAGTCCCCCCCATCAAGAAACTTGCACAAGCATCTTAGATAGTCTCATCCACCAGAGGGCAGACAGCAGAAACAAGAAGAACTACAATCCTGTAGCCTGTGGAACAAAAACCACATCCACAGAAAGATAAGACAAGATGAAAAGGCAGAGGACTATGTATGAGACGAAGGAACAAGATAAAACCCCAGAAAAACAACTAAATGAAGTGGAGATAGGCAATCTTCCAGAAAAAGAATTCAGAATAATGAGAGTGAAGATGATCCAGGACATTGGAAAAAGACTGGAGGCAAAGATCGAGAAGATGCAAGAAATGTTTAACAAAGACCTAGAAGAATTAAAGAACAAACAGAGATGAACAATACAATAACTGAAATGAAAACTACACTAGAAGGAATCAATAGCAGAATAACTGAGGCAGAAGAATGGGTAAGTGACCTGGAAGACAGAATGCTGGAATTCACTGCTGCAGAACACAATAAAGAAAAAAGAATGAAAAGAAATGAAGACAGCCTAAGAGACCTCTGGGACAACATTAAACGCAACAACATTCACATTATAGGGGTCCCAGAAGGAGAAGAGAGAAAGGACTCAAGAAAATATTTGAAGAGATTATAGTCGAAAACTTCCCTAGCATAGGAAAGGAAATAGCCACCCAATCCAGGAAGTGCAGAGTCCCAGAAAGGATAAACCCAAGGAGAAACAGGCCGGAACACACAGTAATCAAATTGACAAGAATTAAAGACTAAGAAAAATTATTAAAAGAAACAAGGGAAAAATGACAAATGAGATACAAGCAAATTCCCATAAAGTTAAAGGAACTCCCATAAGGTTAACAGCTTATTTCTAGCAGAAACTCTACAAGCCAGAAGGGAGTGGCATGACATATTTAAAATGATGAAAGGGAAGAACCTACAACCAAGATTACTCTACCCAGCAAGGATCTCATTCAGATTTGATGGAGAAATCAAAAGCTTTACAGACAAGCAAAAGCTAACAGAATTCAGCACCACCAAACCAGCTCTACAACAAATGCTAAAGGAACTTCTCTAAGTGGGAAACACAAGAGAAGAAAAGGACCTACAAAAACAAACC
>NW_020185328.1:7915276-7971448 GCF_003031525.2 Neophocaena asiaeorientalis asiaeorientalis
CCTCAGTAAATTTAAGAAAATTGAAATCATATCAAGCATCTTTTCTGACCACAATGCTATGAGATAAGAAATCAATTACAGGGAAAATAACGTAAAAAATACAAACACATGGAGGCTAAACAATACATCATTAAATAACCAAGAGATCACTGAAGAAATCAAAGAGGAAATCAAAAAATACCTAGAGACAAATGATGATGAAAACACGATGATCCAAAACCTATGGGATGCAGCAAGAGCAGTTGTAAGAGGGAAGTTTATAGCAATACAATCCTACTTGAAGAAACAACAAACATCTCAAATAAACAATCTAACCTTACACCTAAAGGAAGTAGAGAAAGAAGAACAAACAACACCCAAAGTTAGAAGAAGGAAAGAAATCATCAAGATCAGAGCAGAAATAAATTAAATAGAAACAAAGAAAACAATAGCAAAGATCAATAAAACTAAAAGCTGGTTCTTTGAGAAGATAAACAAAACTGATAAACCATTAGCCAGACTCATCAAGGAAAGGAGGGAGAGGACTCAAATCAATAAAATTAGAAATGAAAAAGAAGTTACAACAGACACTGCAGTAATACAAAGCATCCTAAGAGACTACTACAAGCAACTCTATGCCAATAAAATGGACAACCTGGAAGAAATGGACAAATCCTTAGAAAGGTATAACCTTCCAAGACTAAACCAGGAAGAAATACAAAATATGAACAGACCAATCTCAAGTAATGAAATTGAAACTGTGATTAAAGATCTTGCAACAAACAAAAGTCTAGGACCAGATGGCTTCACAGGTGAATTCTATCAAACATTTAGAGACGAGCTAACACCCATCCTTCTCAAACTCTTCCCAAAAACTGCAGAGAAAGGAATACTCCCAAACGTATTCTATGACGCCGCCCTCACCCTGATACCAAAACCACAAAAAGATAATACAAAAAAAGAAAATTACAGACCAATATCACTGATGATATAGATGCAAAAATCCTCAACAGAATACTAGCAAACAGAATACAACAACACATTAAAAGGATCATACACCATGATCAAGTGGGATTTATCCCAGGGAGGCAAGGATTCTTCAGTATATGCAAACCAATCAATGTGATACACCATATTAACAAATTGAAGAAGAAAAACCATATGATCATCTCAATAGATGCAGAAAAAGCTTTTGACAAAATTCAACACCAATTTATGATAAAAACGCTCCAGAAAGTGGGCATAGAGGGAACCTACCTCAACATAATAAAGGCCATATATGACAAATCCACAGCAAACATCATTCTCAATGGTGAAAAACTGAAAGCATTTTTTCTAAGATCAGAAACATGACAAGGATGTCCAATCTCACCACTATTATTCCAACATAGTTTTGGAAGTCCTAGCCATGGCAATCAGAGAAGAAAAAGAAATAAAAGGAATACAAATTGGAAAAGAAGAAGTAAAACTGTCACTGTTTGCAGATGACATGATACTATACATAGAGAATCCTAAAGATGCCACCAGAAAACTACTAGAGTTAATCAATGAATTTGGTAAAGTTGCAGGATACAAAATTAATGCACAGAAATCTCTTGCATTCCTATACACTAATGATAAAAAATCTGAAAGAGAAATTAAGGAAACACTCCCATTTACCATTGCAACAAAAAGAATAAAATACCTAGGAATAAACCTACCTAGGGAGACAAAAGTCCTGTATGCAGAAAACTATAAAACGATGAAAGAAATTAAAGATGATACAAACAGATGGAGAGATATACCATTTTCTTGGATTGAGAGAATCAATATTGTCAAAATGACTCTGCTACCCAAAGCAATCTACAGATTCAATGCAATCCCTATCAAATTACCAATGGCATTTTTTACAGAAGTAGAAAAAAAATCTTAAAATCTGTATGGAGACACAAAAGACCCCAAATAGCCAAAGCGGTCTTGAGGGAAAAGAACGGAGCTGGAGCAATCAGACTCTCTGACTTCAGACTATACTACAAAGTTACAGTATTCAAGACAATATGGTACTGGCACAAAAACAGAAATATAGATCAATGGAACAGTATAGAAAACCCAGAGATAAACCCACGCACCTATGGTCAACTAATCTATGACAAAGGAGGCAAAGATATACAATGGAGAAAAGACAGTCTCTTCAATAAGTGGTGCTAGGAAAACTGGACAGCTGCATGTAAAAGAATGAAATTCGAACACTCCCTAACACCATACACAAAGTAAACTCAAAATGGATTAGGGACCTAAATGTAAAACGAGACACTATAAAATTCTTAGAGGAAAACATAGGAAGAACACTCTTTGACATAAATCACAGCAAGATCTTTTTTGATCCAACTCCTAGAGTAATGGAAATATAAACAAAAATAAACACATAGGACCTAAGGAAACTTAAAAAGCTTTTGCACAGCAAAGGAAACTACAAACAAGGTGGAAAGACAATCCTCAGAATGGGAGAAAGTATTTGCAAACGAATCAATGGACAAAGGATTAATCTCCAAAATATATAAAGAGCTCATGCAGTTCAATATTTAAAAAACAACCCAATCCAAAAATGGGCAGAAGACCTAAATAGACATTTCTCCAAAGAAGACATACAGATGGCCAGGAAGCACATGAAAAGCTGCTCAACATCACTAATTATTAGAGAAATGCAAATCAAAACTACAATGAGGTATCACCTCACACCAGTTAGAATGGGCATCATCTGAAAATCTACAAACAACAAATGCTGGAGAGGGTGTGGAGAAAAGGGAACCCTCTTGCACTGTTGGTGGGAATGTAAATTGACACAGCCACTATGGAGAACAGTATGGAGGTTCCTTAAAAAACTAAAAACAGAATTACCATATGACCCAGCAATCCCACTACTGGGCATATACCCAGAGAAAACCATAATTCAAAAATACACATGCATCCCAATGTTCATTGCAGCACTATTTACAATAGCCAGGACATGGAAGCAATCTAAATGCCCATCGACAGATGAATGGATAAAGAAGATGTGGTATATGTATACAATGGAATATTACTCAGCCATAAAAAGGTACGAAATTGGGTCATTTCTAGAGACATGGATGGATATAGACTGTCATACAGAGTGAGGTAAGTCAGAAAGAGAAAAACAAATATCGTATGTTAATGCATGTATGTGGAGCCTAGAAAAATGGTACAGATGAACCAGTTTGCAGGGCAGAAATTAAGACACAGATGTAAAGAACAAACGTATGGACACTACGTGAGGAAAGTGGTGGGGGGGGGCGGGTAGTGTGTGATGAATTGGGAGATTGGGATTGACATATATACACTAATATGTATAAAATGGATAACTAATAAGATCCTGCTGTATAAAAAAATAAAAGAAAATTCAAAAAGAAAGAAAGAGGGCTTCCCTGGTGGCGCAGTGGTTGAGAGTCCGCTTGCCAATGCAAGGGACACAGGTTCATGCCCCGGTCTGGGAAGATTCCACATGCCGTGGAGCGGCTTGGCCCGTGAGCCATGGCCACTGAGCCTGTGCGTCCGGAGCCTGTGCTCCGCAATGGGAGAGGCCACAACAGTGAAACAGTGAGAGGCCCGTGAATCGCAAAAAAAAAAAAAAAAAGAAAGAAAGGATTGATGAATTCAAAGACAAGGCAGTGGGATTCATCCAATTAGAGGAAGAAAAATTAAAAAGAATGTACTTTTTACATGTTACAAGAGGTCCCAGGAGAAGAAAGAGAAAGGGGCTGAAAATATATTCAAAGAAATAATGATTGAAAACTTCCCTAACCTGGAAAATCAAAGAGACATCCAGATCCAGAAAGCTCAAAGAATATCAATGTAAAGAGATCCATACTGACTCACATAAAATTAATTTTCAAAAGTTAAAAGGTGGGTAAATGCAGCAGGAGAAAAGCAACTTCTTATATACAAGGGAATCCCCATAATCCTATAAGCAGATTTTTCAGCAGAAAATTTGCATGCCAGAATGAGGTAGAATGATACGTTAAAAGTGTTGAAAGAAAAATCTGCTGACCAAGAAACTCTATCTATGTGGCAAAGTTGTCCTTCAGAATTGAAGGAGAGGTAAAAGTTTTCTAGACAAACAGAAGCTAAAAGTTTATCACCAGTAGACCAGCCTTACAAGAAATGTTAAAGGGATATCTTTAAGCTGAAACAAAAGGATGCTTATTAGTAACATAAAAATATATGAAAGTATAAAACTCACAGTAAAGGTAAATATACACTTAAATGCAAAATACTCTAAAATTGTAATGGTGGTAGGTAAACAGCTTAGAACTACAGTATAAAGGTTAAAGACAAAGTATTAAAAAGGACTATAATTACATAACTTGTTAATGGATACACAATATAAAAAGATGTAAACTGTGATATCAAAAACATTGTAGTGGGCTTCCCTGGTGGCACAGTGGTTGAGAGTCTGCCTGCCGATGCAGGGGACACGGGTTTGTGCCCCGGTCCAGGAAGATCCCGCGTGCTGTGGAGCGGCTAGGCCCCTGAGCCATGGCCGCTGAGCCTGCGCGTCCGGAGGCTGTGCTCCACAACGGGAGAGGCCACAACAGTGAGAGGCCCGCATACTGCAAAAAAAACCCAACAACATTGTAGTATAAAATGTGTGTGTGAATATAAAACAGAGCTTTTGTATGCATTTGTAGTTAAGTTGTTATCAGCTTAAAACACATTGTTATAAGTATAAAATATTTTCTGTAAGCCTCATGATAACCACAAAGCAAAAACCTATAGTAGATACAAGAAAGGAATCAAAACATACCACTACAGAAAATCATCAAATCACAAAGGAAGAGAGGAAGAGAGAAACAAAAACTATAAAACAGCCAGAAAATAGTTAACAAGATAGAAACAGTAAGTCCATAGCTATCAATAATTACAATTAATTGTAAATGGACTAAATTCTCCAATCAAAAGATATAGAGGGACTGAAAGAAAATTTTTAAAAAAGACTCAAATATATGCTACCTACAAGAGTCTCACTTCACCTTTAAAGACATACTTAGACTGAAAGTAAAAGATTAGAAAAAGATTTTGCAGGCAAATGGAAACCAAAAGAAATCAGGTGTACCTATGCTTATATTAGTCAAAATAGACTTTAAGCCAAAAGTTGAAACAATACACAAAGTTCATTATACAATGAAAAAAGTGTCTATTTATCAAGGGGATATAAAAATTATAAATATTTATGCACCCAATATTGGAGCACCTAAATATATAAAGCAAATATAAACAGATATGAAGGAAGAAATAAATAGCAATATAATAATAGTAAGGAATTTTAAAATTTCACTTTCAACAATGGATAGATCATCCAGACAGAAAAGCACTGGACTTAACTACACATTAGACTAGAAGGACTTAACAGACATTTACAGTACATTCCATCCAACCACAGCAGAGTATACATTCTTCTCAAGTACACATGGGACATTCTCCAGGATAGATCATATGCTAGGTCACAAAACAAGTTTAATAAATGTAAGAAGTGTGAAATAATATCAAGCATCTTTTCCAAACACAGTGGTATGAAACTAGATATCAATTACAAGAAGAAAACTGGAAAATTCAACATGTGGAGATTAAACAACATGCTACTGAACAACCAACAGGTCAAAGCATAAATCAAAAGGGAAATCAAAGAGTACCTTGAGACTAAAGAAAATGCAAACACAACATACCAAAATGTATGGAATGTAGCAAAGCAGTTCTAAGAGGGAAGTCCATAGCAATAAACACCTAAGTTAAGAAGAAAGAAAGATCTCAAACAACCTAATTTTTCGCCTCAAGGAATTAGAAAGAAAAAAAAAGAAGAAACTATGTACAAAGATAATAGAAGGATGGAAATAGTAAAGATCAGAGTGGAAATAAATGAAATAGAGACTTAAAAATAGGAAAGGTAAGTGAAACTACCAGCTGTTTTTTTGAAACATAAAATTGACAAACCTTTCACTAGACTAACTGAGAGAAAAGTAGTGAAGACTTAAATTCAGAAATGAAAGAGGGGACATTACAACTGATACCACACAAGTACAAAGGATCATAAGAGATGCTAGGAACAATCTTACATCAACAAATGGGACTACCTAGAAGAAATGGATGAATTCCTAGAAACATGGAACCTACCAAATTGAATCATGAAGAAATAGAAAATCTGAACAGATCAATTACTAGTAAAGATTATGAGTCAGTAATCAAAGACCTCCCAACGAAGGAAAGTCCAGGATCAAATGGCTTAACTTGTGAAATTCTGCCAAACATTTGAAGAAGAATTAATACCAGTTCTTCTCAAACTCTTTCAAACAATAAAAATGGAGAGAACATTTCCAAACACATTTTATGAGGCCAGCATGACCCTGATACCAAAGCCAGACAAGGCCACTGCAAGAAAAGAAAATTACAGGCCAATATCCTTGATGAGCATAAATGCAAAAATCCTCAGCAAAATATTAGCAAATTGAATTCAATACTAGATTAAAAGAATCATATACCAAGATGAAGTAGGATTTATTCCAGGGATGCAAGTATGATTTAACATATGCAAATCAATAAATGTGATGCTCCACATTAACAAAATGAAGGAGGAAATCATGATTATCTCAATAGATGCAGAAAAATTACTTGACAAAATTCAACCTCCTTTAGTAATAAAAACTCTCAATAAACTGGTTATTGAAGGCCTCAACATAATCAAGACCATATGTGACAAGCCCACAGCTAACATCATACTCATTGGTGAAAAGCCAAAAGCTTTTCCTCTAAGATTAGGAACAACATAAGGATGCCTACTCTTGCCACTTTTTTCTTTTCTCTTTCTTTTTTTTTTTTTTTTTTGCCACTTTTTTTCAATTTGGTACCTGAAGTCCTAGCCAGAGCAATTAGACAAGTAAAAGAAATAAAAGGTATCCAAATCAGAAAGCAAGAAGTAAGACTGTCTCTGTTTGCAGATCACATGATATTATATATAGAAAACCCTATAGTGTCCACCAAAAAACTATTTAAGCTAATACATGAAATCAGTAAAGTTTCAGGAAATAAAATCAATTTACAAAAATGAGTTGCCAAAAAAAAAAAAAATGAGTTGCCTTTCTATACACCAACAACTAACTATTGGAAAGAGAAATCAAGAGTAAAATTTCATTTACAATTGCATGGAAGCAATAAAATACCTAGGAATAAATTTAAATGAGGAGGAGAATTATTGGGTTGACCAAAAGTTTGTTCTGGTTTTGCCATGTTATGGAAAAACCGAAATGAACTTTTTCGCCAACCCAATATTTGTGCATTGAAAACTGTGAGCTGTAGACAAAAGAAATTGAAGAAACAAATAAGTGGCAAATATTCCATGTTCATGGATTGGAAGAATTAATATTGTTAAAATGTTCGTACTACCCAAAGTGATCTACAAATTTCATGCAATCCCTATCAAAATTTCAATGCCATTTTTCACAGAAATAAAAAAAAAAATCCTAAAATTTGCATGAAACCACAAAAGATCCAAATAACCAAAGCAATTAAGAAAGAATAACAAAGCTAAAGGCATTACACTTTCTGATTTCAAACTCTATTACAAAGCTATAGTAATAAAACAGTATGGTATCAGTATGAAAATAGACACATAGATGAATGGAAGAGAATAGACAGCCCAGAAATAACCCATGCAATATGGTTAATTAATTTTTGACAAAGGAGTCAAGAATATATAATGGGGAAAGGATATTCTCTTTAATAAATGGTGCTGGGAAAACTAGACATCTACATGCAAAAGAGTGAAATTGGACCTTTATCTTACACCATACACAATAATCAACTCAAAATGGATTAAAGACTTGAAAGTAAAACCTGAAACCTAGAAGATTTTATAGTTGTAAGCTCCTTGACATTGGTCTTGGCAATGATGTTTTGGATTTCACACCAAAAGCAAAGGCAACAAACGCAAAAATAAACAAGTGAGACTACATCAAACCAAAAAGCTTCTGCACAGCAAAGGAAACCATCAACAAATGAAAAAGTGACCTACTGAATGGGAGAAAATATTTGCAAACCACATATGTAATAAGGAGTTAATATCCAAAATATACAAGGAATTTATAGAACTCAACAGCAAAAAACACACAAATAACCCAATAAAAAATGGGCAAAGAACCTGAATAGACATTGTTTCAAAGAAGACATAAAAATGGCCAATAGGTGCATGAAAAGTGCTCAACATTATTATCAGAGATATGCAAATCGAAACCTCAGTGAGAGGGCTTCCCTGGTGGCGCAGTGGTTAAGAGTCCACCTGCTGATGCAGGGGACGCGGGTTCGTGCCCCGGTCTGGGAAGATCCCACATGCTGCGGGGTGGCTGGGCCCGTGAGCCGTGGCCGCTGAGCCTGCGCGTCCGGAGCCTGTGCTCCACAGCGGGAGAGGCCACGGCAGTGAGAGGCCCACGTACCGCAAAAAAAAAAAAAAAAAAAAAAAAAAACCCTCCTGAGACTAATATGTGAGTATAGAAAGCTTGAAAGATACAAGGTTAATATAAAAAAGCCAATTGATTTCCTATATACCAGCAATGAAATAGTGGGATTTCAAATTAAGAGAACATTACCATTTATATAAGCTCCCCCCAAAAAATGGACACTTAGTGTAAATCTAACAAAATATGTATAAGATCCTCATAAGGAAAACCACAAAACTCTGATGATAGAAATCAAAAGGGGAGGGGCCACGGCGGGGGGGGGCCCCCCTACCCCAAAAAAAAAAAAAAAAAAAAAAAGAAACCTCAGTGAGATATCACCTCATACCTGTTAGGATATCTCTTATCAAAAAGACAAGAGATAACAAGTGTTGGTAAGGATGAAGAGAAAAGGGAACCCTTGTACACTGTTGGTAGGAATGTGAATTGATTACTCCATTGTGGAAAACAGTACGGAGGTTACTCAAGAAATTAAAAATAGAACTACTATAGGATCCAGTGATTCTAATTCTGTATATATAATTGGAGGAAACAAAATCACTATCTTGAAGAGATATTTGTACTCCAATGTTCACTGCAGCATTATTTACAGTATCTAATGTATGGAAACAACTTAAGTGTCATTAAATGGATCAATGGATAAATTACGTTATATATACAAAATGGAATATTATTCAGCCTTAAAAAGAAAGAAATCCTGCTTTTGCAATAACATGGATGAACCTGAAGGGCATTATGCTAAGTGAAATAAGCCACACAAAAACAAATACACATGGTATTGCTTATACGTAGGGAAAAAATGTTGAATGCATGTAAATAGAATAGAATGGTGGTTGCCGTATGCTGGGAGTGGGAGAAATTGGGAGAGGCTGGTAAAAGGGTACAAACTTTCAGTTATAAGATGACTAAGGTATTAGGATCTAATGTAGAACATGGTGAGTATGGTTGAGTATACTGTATTGTATAATTGAAATTTGCTAAGAGAGTAGAACTTAAGCATTCACACCAAAAAAGGAAAAAAAAAAGGAAGTATATGAGGTGGACAGATGTGTCCCACCTTAAATGTGGGAATCCTTTCACAGTGTATATGTGTATTAAATCATCATGTTGTACACTTTAAAAATATTACAATTTTATTTGTCAATTATACCTCAATAAAGCTGAAAAAAATTTACTTAATTTAAAAAATCCTTTGTCCATGTTGAAATAGGTTGTTTGTTTATTGTTGAGTTGTAGGAGTTATTTATATATTCTAAATATTAGTTGCTTATCTGATATATGACTTGCAAATATCTCCTCCCATTCTGTGGGTTGTCTTTTCACTCTCTTGATAGTGTCCTTTGATGCACAGACTTTTTTTTTTTTGATGAATTCTAATTTATGTTTTTTTCTTTTGTTACCTGTATTTTTGGTGTCATATCATCATTAAAATGATCATTAAAATAATGAAACCATCATTAAATCCAATGTCAAGAAGATTTCTTCCTATGCTTTCTTCTAAGGCTTTTATAGTCTTAGCTTTTATGTTTAAGTCTTTGATCCATTTTGAATTAATTTATGTATATTGTATAAAGTAAGGGTCCAACTTCATTCTTTTGAATGTAGATATCCAGTTTTCCTAGTAACATTAGCTGAAAAAAACTCTCCTTCCCCCACTGAATAGTCTTATATGTGAGCATTTATTTTAGGGCTGTCTATTCTTTTCCAGGTCTATATGTCTGTCCTTACACCAGTGCCACACTGTTTTGATTACTGTAGCTTTGTACTAAGTCTTGAAATCAGGAAATGTGAGTGTTCCAACTTGGTTGCTCTGTTTCAAGATTATTTTGATAATTAATAATAAAATATTTTAAAGTACAACCCAAGCAGAGTTTATGTGTTTGTAAACTGTATTGTGTTATGTATGAAGATTTATGCCAATGGCCACATTTATACTTTAAGCCTGACCTGTCCTGAGCTCTAGACTTGGAACTGCCTGACATCTCCACCATGCTTCTCAATATTAACAGGTCAAAAACACAGTTTTAAATCTCTTCTTTGAAATTTGTTTCTACTGGTTTCCATATCTTAATAAATAGCATCACACATTTTTACTCTATTTTACCATTGCTCCCCACCCCACCCCCCACCATATTCCATCCCTCAAGTCCTATTGGCTTTTCCTTCCAAACATCTCCCCAATCTGACCACATCCATCCTTATTACTGTGTCCAAGTTACAGTCATTATGTCCCCCCCAACCCCCTGACCCAATCTGTTCTATTCACAGAAGTCAGAAGTCTGAGAAAAGATGAATTCTGGAATCTTACGTTTAAGACGTTTGTCCAAGTATTCTAGGATTAATCTGAACATTTGAACTACTGCAAGAATTAAAGATCCAAATGCTAGGGATCCAGTGTGATATCTGGGCAAAGATAAAATGAGAATAAAAGTTAAAATATTTTTACTATTAACTAAAAGGATGTTAGTTAATTTTTATTGGTAAAAGGGATCTGCAGAAGGATTGATAGGAAAGAGCTTCTTATACTCTCTTATTCAGATTGACAAAGGTCTCCATAGAGGATTTTAAACCATAGACATCCATTTTGCACTTCATCTATGAAAATGATACCAATAGCCTGTCATCTTATGATGATTTTATGTTTGAGCTGAGCAATGAAGAAACACAGACAAGTTAGTCCTTAATCTTTAATTTGGTGCCCTCCCCTACCTCTTCTCTCCAGTAACCTTTTAGAAGGATATTGGCCTGGGTGGGGATTATAAAACTGTGGCTATAAAACCAGACAAAGCCAGTGGACATCTATGAATCTTGAATTATACCTCTGACCTCAAGTACTTTGCCACTTGAATTATAAACACACTAAACATAACTGGGAAGATAGGTGTAGGTTTCAGTGTGAAACTTACCTTATGGCTCGTCCAAATGCAGTAAAAAGTGGATATGGTGGGATGTCATCAGGTTTTTTCAAGGCCCAGTAATAAGAAGCAAAGGCACCAGCAAGGGCACACTGACCCAATGCAATGACAAAATTTATAAGCCAGAGAAAGACAAACAGATTGAATATCTGGAAGGTAGTGATATATTGATGGTACAGGCTCTTTCCACCATAGAAAGCAAAACGACACTGAGCCCCAGGGCAAGCTTTGGCAATTTCAGTTGTATTAAAAATCTGCACTCAGGAAAAAAAAAACAAAACACGAATAATATAATATTAAGTGCTATTCCAAGATAACACCTTCCTTGCCTTCTCTTGTGTGGCCCCCAATTGCATATCTTGCTTTTTTCCTATTAGCTTCTGCTGTTATTTCTATTTTCTATAACATCACTTTATACAATTCTTTAATGAGCTCTGGAAAGTACCTCATTTTTCCATCGTATGTTCATCAGTCTGCATCCACTATAATTTCACATTTATTAGTGTTGTTGTTGACTGTGCCTGCTTCTTAGGTGTATGACAGGACAAGTGAGCTCAGGAAATAGCAGTGCCTTCTCTCTATTCTGCCTACCGTTTTCAGTGCTCTCCTGCTAACACCCGACCCACCCTCCCCTTCTCTACAGTGATCCTCATCAATGCACATGGTCTCTATTTCAGGATGATTCCTACCACTACTGCTAGATGAAATACAGTAGAATTCTGTATTGCAGTAAATAAAAGAGTTTCTTTTACTTACCTCTGGATTACAGGTTTTATTTTCATGTTTACATTGCCCCTCTGGGGCTATGACTTTGTATATAGGTACCCCTGATGTAGCCAAGTAACTGAGTGAACTCTGTTAAGGATAAATTATTTGCTGGTAGATTGAATGTAAATGGACAAGAAAGTAATGCAAATAACTCAAAAGTCCACTGAAAGATTAATTTCAAAAAACTAATCTTTTAACAATTCATTCATTTTCAGAACCAGAGTAATATAACGTGGGTCAGCTCCACTGAGCAGCCCCTTAAAAACAGTGAAATATAAAAAGATTTTTTTACGTATTGCAAAGGAGGAGTGAGTAGTACCACATGTGAAGACAAAATAAAACAAAATGTACCATGTGACCTATCTGAGGGGAAATTCATTTGGTACACTGAAACATTTTTAGAGATTAGCAATCATAATCTCCATCATAATCACCATCATCATCATCATATCAATTATATCTTTAGGATGTTCCTAGTCTTTCCCACATGGAAACAGACAAACTCCTAGCTCCTGAATAGTAGTGTGTACCTGAGGTTTGAAGGAGTCAGTTACCAAAGGATACATGGCTATCACAGCCCAGTAGGAAATGCAGATTGAGAGGAAAATGAAAGTTAAAACTGGATAAATTAAGGTAGTAGGGATGTATCCAATGGCTCTAAAATAAAACAAATAGTTGAAACTGAAAATGATCCAGTTATAATTTCTCAATTAAAATTTTATCTGTTAGAACTATAAATAAGCCTTTGACTGAATTCATTCCAAGAACAGTGGTAATAACCATCAACTCTTTTTTGCTGATGTATACTTAGTTGGTTTTAAATTTTTATTTATTCATGTTTAGTAAGTTAGAGGCATTCTTTCAATGCTCATGTTTGATTCCTGCCAAAAGTTCCCCAAACCTTCTCCTCTTTGGTTATTTCTGACTGATGCATAAATATTTGATGCATTATAATCATGGTATTTCTCCCTTTTCCTTAGACTTTTAAAATTAGAGAGGACCTTGAAGATCATCTGATCAAATGGGAGAATCCATTCCTAATTTAAGAATCCCTTCTGAACTATCTTCAAAACATGTTCATTAGTCTCTGGTGATCTCATTAAGTGAAAGGAACTTACTTTTATATGACACAGCTTATTCTATTTTCTTAACAACCAAAGTATTAGAAAGTCCTTCCTTATCTGCCTGCATGTAATTCACATCCACCACCTTCTGGAGAAGAAAGGACCACCTTTTCCATACAGCAACCCTTCAAGCAACTCATTCTTTTATTCTCCAGGGTAATAATTCTTTTGATATTTCCTCCTAAGATATGGTTTCTAAAATATTCATATCCTAATTGCCCTATAATCTTTTCAGCATATGATACTGAATTAACCCTATGCTGTTTCATACAGCCACTGAGAACTATGATGGAACTATTTCCACTCCTAATGCACTGACACATTTTAGATTCATTTTTGTATTTGTTACCTTCGCCACCTCACTATTTGGGCTATGCTGTTCTCTCTTTTCCCCAGACACTGCTGTTCAGTGAATTATTGGGCATCCCTATGTTTACCCTGTATTCTCATGCATATTTATTCCAGCTCTTATTTTCCCTTGAAAAAAATTATTAACCAGTCACAGTAGTAATTGCCGTTTAACACACACACACACACACACACACACACACACACATTTAGAGGCATAGCAGCGGGATAAGTGAATTGTACAATATCATATTATTTAAGAAATAACCCAGCAAATCAGTAGTTTTCAGTGGCTAATGATAGGGCTTCAGTTATTGTGGGAAGGAGAGAGTTTAATTTAACAAACTGCTTGTTAACTATTTCAAACACTGGCTTTAGGTGGCACTATTATTATTATAGATGATGATTTTGTTAAAACAATCCTTAAAGACTATTTAAAATAATTTGGTCCTTGGCCATTAACACCTCAGTTTCCATCATTCTAAATAGAGAACATGACCTATTGGCTTTGTAATAACACTTCCTTGCTGTTTCCATGCATTATTCAAAAGTTTAAAGTATTATCCTCAAGTGACCTTTTGGAATAGTTTAGAAACTGTAGGTGTTATTACCTCACAACATGAATTTTATGAAAAACTGTTTATTCTGTAGCATTTTATTATTTATTTATTTATTTATTTTGCGGTACGCGGGCCTCTCACTGTTGTGGCCTCTCCTGTTGCAGAGCACAGGCTTCGGATGCGCAGGCTCAGTGGCCATGGCTCACGGGCCCAGCCGCTCCGCTGGGAATCTTCCCAGACTGGGGCACGAACCCGTGTCCCCTGCATCGGCAGGCGGACTCTCAACACACTGTGCCACCAGGGAAGCCCCTATTCTGTAGCATTTTAAAATAAAAATGGCTCTGGGTATAAAATGTTCCTGAATTGAGAGCTGTAGATACAAAATGTACAGTCTGGTAGTGCTAGGACCAATTATTCTGTCTACTGGCAAGTTTTGTTATTTATACAAAACTAGCAAGAGCACATAATTGACTTTATAGAATTATGGTGATTTAAAGTTCTGCAAATGATCTCAACCATTAATATTAACATATGACTCAGTATGGGAATAATATAACATAACTAACTTTTATATAGCACTTTATCACTTTCACATAAGTTATCCTCCTAACATATATTTGGTGTTTAAAAAAAAAGTGCTAGTACATAGAATACATGAGTTTTAGCTTTATTTTACCCTATGATAATTGAGGTTTGGGGATTTTGAAAGATTTGTTAGCATGATGTTTTTAATACGTGGAAGAGTCTGAACTTGAACAAGTGTTCTTGAATGGAAAGCAGATTTAACAAGCCATCTTAAAGGGAAAATAGTCTGGGGCATCAACAAATAAGCAGTGACCGATATGACATTGATATACAGTATATGAGTTTCTCCATCAAGGCCTTACTTGCTCCCCTCCTTCAGCAGGGCAATGGAGATGCGGATTCGGTCCCTGAGGAAGATCAGCATGAGGATGATGAACACTTCAAGGATGCAGAGTATTATCACTTTAAACAGGGGGGAAAAAAAAATAGTGTGCGATTCAAATCAATCCCCAAAGCAAACTTTCTCTGCAAAAGTTAGGACTGATCTTCATGATTATTTCTACCAATTCTGACACTTCATAATTTAAGCAGTGCTACCTCTCCAAAAATGCCAGTTTTAGAAATTCGCTTTCAAAACCTTCCAGAAACGCTAAAAAAAAAATCTAGATTAAAACTTTTAGCTAGAGTTTAAACAACTCAGTTGGACAGGCTTCATTTTATCTATGGAAACATTTCACACCATTTGTAGAAATGAGAAAATAGGCATGGAAGAAAGGAAGGGCTGCTTTAGGCAACTCTATTTTAGATGTTTTCACTTTCACTCCTTTGAGTAAGAGAATCATTACAGAAGAAAATTTCTGGACTGGCTCCCCACTCACAGTGCCTCTTAATTAATTGATCTTGCTGATGGACAGGGTGGGTTCTGAGATGCCACATTTTAAGTTTCACACTCCACCTATCATGGCTGCCATTGATGAAATCAGAGTGTAAACCCAACCCAAGTTGTGTAATAATAAGTCTCAGAATTAGAATTAAGGGAATCTAGTTCGGTTTTGAATTGAAGTTTATAAACCTCTTGAACTAAGAGTTATACACATTTAAAATAAACTGTGTAAAAACCATCTTTATGTGAAGTAAGTGAACCTGCAAAGAAAGAATAAAATGTTTATGTGTAAAGAAAGAGAGCAAGTGGAGGAAATCTTGGCTCCTTTTTGGCTTTTTGTTTCCTGGATCCACATACACTTGAAAGTCCAGCTGCTTTTCTGCTGCTTTGAGTTTGGTGAGACACTTCTATATTCTTAGAATAAATACCCCTGCCTTGCCTCCAGCTTGTTCCTTTGTTTCTTTTTACTTAAAGCCAAACAGTCCTAATTACTATATTTCCTCAATTCTAAGACATACCTTCAATTTAGTAATATCCTTTCAGGAAAAGTAAAGAAATCCTTTATTAAATGTCTATTCATTGATTATAAAATGCATCCTGACCTCAGAGATGTTAAAAAGTGAAAAGGTATGGATCCTAAATTAAGGAAATATAGTACTGCTAATAACAAAATCTGAAATTATAAAAGAAACTTAATGGAAAGTTAAATTAAATTCCTACCCATGAAAGAGTCCATTCTAACGTTCTTGCTAGATAGTTATTCCGCTCATGTCTGAACACTTCCAGCAATAGGGCGCTCATTATTTCATTCTATTGTTATACCACTGAGATTCGGATGATACATCCCACTTCAGTTAGTATCTCCAAGTAAGTAGAAATCAGTTAACCCAGAGATGTGAGAGGATCTTAGTAAGGTATCATCTCGCTACTACATCTTTTTAGTTAAACGATGTATTTATGTTTTTATGCAAAAAACATTTTTGATTCTCTTAAAACTAAACTGAGTCCAAAATTGTGGAGTATAGCCATATTAACCTAAAATCACTATCTTCTTTGGACAAACTTAAGAATATGAAATATATCAGTCACTTTATGTTCTGAAATTGCATTGAAAAAGAACATTGCGCATTAAATTTGTACCTTTACAAAATTACATATTTTAAATGGTTATATTAGAGAAATTTAACTGTCTTTTGAATTTATATATTATATTCCCTCCTTTTGTTTGAGCAAGAGAAAACAATAGAAACATATGTTTTGAGCCCCTAGAGAGGAGCTGGTATAAATCTAACTTTACCAAGGAGGCTGGGATAATTAATAGAAATGAGAATAGAACCATCTCCTAACACAATCCAAGACTCATACAAATTATAATTTTTGCATGTATAACTGCATATTTTTAGTGTTTCTGTCAATTAGTATAATTTCATACGTATACCCTTGTCTCTGGTGCCTAGGATTTCATCAGACACAGAGCAAGTAATCAATTAATGTCTGATAAATGCGTTGTGAAAGCTAACACTCATTTGAGGAAAGATAAGTATTGCTAGACTTGAAAAGAAAAGCAAGCCCTGTTTTCTCCTCAAAGTACCTCTCAACTTCTCCAATGGCAGATTCTGATCATCTCAATGATTTTTGTGTTGAAGGTCCTTAAGAGACAGCAGCAGGATGACCATAGAACCTGTAACTAAGATCCATCTCAGAGTAAAACTAGAGGTTTCAATACATAATGGATGAGATTTGTCATCTTTAGATATGACAGATGACAGTAAATGGACTGCTGAGGAGATATGGAATCACTCAAATTCAGAAAAAGTAATGAGGATTTAAGTTCTAAGACACCTGATTTTTATAGTTAAAAAAAATGGCTATCAATGAAGTTCTTCTGAAACATATTTGAAAAAATAATGTGCTATGTGAAGGGAATTAGCTGCATGAGGGCTAGAAATGGGAACCCAAAGAGCAAGAATTTGGCATTTTGATCTAGTACTATCCAAGGAACACAGAAAAACTGAATTTGGCAGACAAAAGAATCTGGTGGGGGCTTCTGTGCAGCAGGGCTAGCTCATCAAGCTTGGCATGAGCCTTAAGAAAACATCTCTCAAGACTATCCAAGGGTCTCTGCTAAAAAACTTTCTCACTAGTGATCTGATTCCCCATATGCCTTGACCCCAGGAAAGCAGTGTCCTAGGTGGTATATATGTCTGTATTCTGGTCACAGAGAGAGTACCCTAATAGTTTTAACGAATAAAAAGGCACTCTGGTGACATGTTGTGAGCCTGTCCCTGATGACTTTTGGGTGAAGTGGCAAAATTAAGTTTTCAGATTTATGGTGATGGGATCCATGCTGGAATCATGATACTCTCCAAGATATTGCCCCCCTCTTAGGCTACCTCTGGGCTCCTTACCAGGCATCCTCAAACTTGTCTTCCCTGGCTCTCTAACTTCAACAACATATGAAGATGAAATATTTTTAAAGCACCATGTAATTACAGATCATCTTTAAAATCTTGAATAAATAACATGAATCTCTGTAAAGTGCAAGGAATAGTATAATAAAACCATTCTAGAAATAGAGGATTGAAGCCATCTCTGAAATCATCTAGCTTTTAAAATATTTGTTAATATTACCCTTAACTAACTCAATCTAAATAAACATTTCAAAAATGTAAATTTCTTTTCAGTTATTTATTATTCCAATTCTATAACAAGTTGTTTAAAAGTCCTGCTATGAAAAATTTGTTGCTTATTTTTCTTTTTCCTTTTTCTATTTTAAAAAACAAGTTTGAAAAATCAAGCATTTTTTTCCTTTTAAAATACCTTTCTTGGATATCAGATTAATGGCTATAAACGTCTATATCCAACCCATTTTAAGTTGAAGGCAAATAGCTTGAGATCATTGTAGAGTAACATTTTCCTAGATTATATAATAAATTCCCCTCAATGACTTTTCCATTTATTGTAGCTAGTATTATTATAGACACACTTATTTTAATGATATTAGCAATAAGTATATTTTAACAAGTTATACCAACCCAAATTTTCCTTTACACAAAAAGATGCTTTCTTGTTATTACAATTTTAACAAACAAGTTTTTAAAATCCACTCACTAAGTGCGAACCATGTTTGTTTCAGTTGAAAGTACATGCTTATATCAGTCTGAATCCCGATGTGAAATACAGTTAAGTGAGAACTTGGCTGTCCCTGAAGATTGCTGTATTCCCGGTAACAGTGCCATATTCCTTGAAAAGGAGAGAAAAGTAGACTAATATAAAATGCTATTTTCTGAAATATAAGCTATACACTTATAACACATATCTACATGAAATTGATCAGCATGGTCATTTTTACAAAGGCAAGATTAATATTTCAAATTAAATATTTTATGTGTATCTAATAGTCTAAATGTGCTACTGTATTCAGTATAAATGTTTTCAGTATTTGTCTGGATGACTGTGGCAACATCTGGCTTTAAATGACCTTTTAAATAGAAACAACCTTAATGTCCATCAATAGCGATTGGTTAAAAAAATTATGGTATATTTGTACAGTAGAATACTGCATTTCCATATAAAGATGAGAAAGTCTAGTGTTAGTGAATGATCACCAGATGTTTTGTTAAGTGGAAAAAAGAAAAGTACAAAATGATATAAAAATATGCTATAATTCATATAAGAAGTAAGAACTATATATATTTTCTTATACACATGTAAAGTATCTCTGGGAGGATACATAGAAATACAATATTTTTTGCTTTCAGGGAGGGAAACTTGGTGACTAAGGAGTAGAATGAGAAGGAAAATTTTCACTGTATAAACTTTTTATCTTTTAACATATAATCTATTTAAAAAGCAAATTTAAAAAATCAGTTAAGTTGAAAAAAGCCTTGTGAAATCTTTTCGATGGTGAAGGAATGTCTTGATGGAACTGTCTAAAAGCATATTCTTATCAAAGATTGTGTCCAGGCAAGGCAAACATGGACTTACTGTATTTTGGACTTACTGTATTTTCCCCAAGACTCTGTGTTTCAAACTGTATATGACTTTTCACATGGTCTAGATAAAGTGGGAGTAGAAAACAGAGTTAAGAGGCCTATTTATTTTAATGACCCATGGGTCTGGATTAGGTCCGTTGGATATGTTCTAGCAATAATGAGGAAAATAGCTTTTAAAACCTCTAACTGTAAACTAACCGGTTTTTTTCCTAGATACAAGGTGAGAGGGTATGGCCCATGGAAAGACAAGAAACTAAATTAGAAAGGACAGTTGTTTCTCAAAGAAATATAAGATAAATCCCTTCATTTTAGGCATTGCTTTCCCTGTGAATTTTAAAAAATTCCTTTAAAAATGCTTTATGGAATATTTGATACATACAAAATTATATGTAATGCAGATGTTGGTTTTAAAGCATACAGTAAAATAAACACATATGAATGTATCACCTATCTTAAGATTTTATCATCCTAATTTTGCTCTAATTACATAAAATAAAAATTTTTCTTCTACCTGAGATTTTCATCCTATCATACCTACTGCCTCTCCCTGCCAAAGAACAATTACTCTGAATCCTGTGCTTATTATTCTCTTATTTTAGCAGAAAGATATGTTGAAATATCTCCTTAAGGGGTATTTATATCCCATAAAGTTTTATTATTTATTGATTTATTATTAATTCTTATAGTTCTATGACTTTTGAGGCCATTATTAGATGCATACATGTTTAGAATTAGTATATCTTTTTAGTAAACTGTATCCTTTATATCCCTAGCAATGCTTTTCATTCCAAAATCTATTTTGTCTGATATTATTATGGCTACTGCAGCTCTCTTGGTTAATGATTGCTAGTATATTTTTATCTATCCCTTCACTTTGAAACTTCCAATTTCCTTATGTTTTGTGTAACTTATGTAAATAGCACAGCTCCAATTCGTATATTTATATCTTAATCTGACCTGACAATCTCTGTATTCTAAATGATGAGCTTAATAAATTTATATTTAATGTATTGCTATACTTATTTTTCAACCTTCTTACTTTTTGCTTTTCCTGTTCCACTTTGTATCTGTACTTCTTTTCTTCCAATTCTTGTCCTTTAAAAATTGATCAGTTTTTGTTTGTTTATTTATATTCTATTTTTCCCCTCTACTGGTTCAGAGATGTCTTCTCTGTTTTTAGAATAAATTACCCTTGAAAATTGACTATGTGTACTTACTAACCAAGTCTAAAGTCAACACAAGGAAATACAAGAAACTTAGATTACTCAGTAATCACCCCAGTCTGATTATTCCTCTGTATTTTACTTATGTACAGTTAGACCTCAAAAAATTGGATATTATCATTATTTTATACAAAGGTTGTTAAGCTCTACCTACAGGTTTACCAATTCATTTTCTTTGCTCATCATTCTTTCTTGCATCTCATACATTTTTGCGGAATCATTTTCCTTCTTGAAGTAGGCATTCCTTTAGTATATGTCTATTTGTAAACTCTGGTTTTTACTTATCTTAAAATATCTTTATGTTACTCTTATGCTTGAAAGATAGTTTTGCTGGGTGTACAGCTGTAGGTTTACTGTTACTTTTTCTTAGCTCTTTGAAGGTATTATTCTACTTCTTTTGTTGCTGTCAAAAAGTCTGCTTCAGGGACTTCCCTGGTGGCACAGTGGTTAAGAATCCACCTGCCAATGAAGGGGACACGGGTTTGATCCCTGGTCTGGGAAGATCCCACGTGCCACGGAACAACTAAGCCCCTGCACCACAACTACTGAGCCTGCGCTCTAGAGCCCGCGAGCCACAACTACTGAGCCCACATGCCACAATTACTGAAGCCTGCGCACCCAGAGCCCATGCTCCGAAACAAGAGGAGCCACCGCAATGAGAGGCCTGCGCACCGCAATAAAGAGTAGCCCACGTTCGACGCCAACTAGAGAAAGCCCACACGCAGCAACGAAGACTCAATGCAGCCAAAAATAAAAAGAAATTTAAAATTTTATAATTAAAAAAAAAGTCTGCTTCAGCCTAATTGTTCCTTTGTATATGATCTGTCTTTTCTCTCCAGTTGTTTTAAAAGTCTTTTGTCTTTGGTCTTCTGAAGTTTCACAACAATTTCTTTCTTTTACATCATTAATTTCTTGCTCTCTAATGGGTCATTCCAAACTTTATACAAGCATGTTGTTCTTTCTCACATCTTAAAGAATAAAACAAAAGATTTTGACACTTTTGACACTCTTCCCCCAATCCACTGCCCAATTACTCCCCACTGCAATAAAACTCTCCAAAATAGCCATCTATGTTGTCTATCTGCAGTTCCTCTCCTCCCATCCTCTTTCAATCCACTCTAACCAGACTTTTCTTTCTCATTATTCTACCAAAACTGCCCTCATCAGATTACCAGTGATCTCATCACATTTCTAAATCCAAGGCCTAGTCTCAGTTTCTCAATTCTCATCTTTCTTGACCTATCAGCCCCATCTGACATGGTTTATCACTCCCTCCACTTTTGTTGTTGTTTGTTGTTGTTGCTGCTGCCTTTTAACTTGGCTTCTATAACATCACCTGCTTTTAGTTTTCAAAAAAACCTGTTTTTCCTCAGGTGTCTTTGCTGGTCCCTTCTCTTCTCCCTGACCTCTTAATGTTGGAGGACCTCTGAACTCAGTCTTTGGCCCACATCTCTATGTATACCTATTTTTTTGGGTAATCTCAGCAAGTCTTATGGCTCTAGTGCTTCTGACTCCTAACTATATTTCTTTAGGCTCTCTCTTTCTAACTCCAGACTGTATATTCAACTGCCTACTTGCCATCTCCACTTTAATGCCTAATAAACATCTCAAACTCAACATGTTCAAAATTATACTTCTGATCAATCCCCTTTCTAAACCAAAAGGTTCAGAACCTTGCTCCACTCAAACCTTCCCTATCTCAGTTGATGTCAACTCCATCTCTCCAGTTGCTTGGATTAAAACCTTAGAAGTCATTCTTGACTCCTGACACTCTCTTATGAACTGCATTCAATCCATCAGGAAATTCGGTTGGTTCTACATTAAAAACCTATATGCCCATCCTTATTGCTACCACCTTGGTCTGAGCTTCCCTCATTTGGCACATGAATTACTGCAGTAACCTATTCACTGATCTCATTGCTTCTTCTCTTGCCTCACTATGGTCTCTTCTCAACACAGGGACTAAAGCTGTCATCATTTCATATCCCTTCTCTACTCAAAACCCTACCTTGCCTCCCCATTTCACTCAGAGTAAAAAGCAAGATCTTACAATATAAGTCTCTGGCCCTCCACAAATTCTATGACCTCATCTCCTATTCTCCCCTTTACTCAGTACACTCATCTACACAAGCATTCTAGCCATTTCTTAAACACGCTCCCACCTTCAGGACTTTGCACTAGCTGTACTCACTGTCTAGAACTTTTCCTTTATCTCCAATGGCTAACTCCATTGCCTCCTTCAAGTGTTTTCTCAGACCTCTTCTCCGAAAGGCCTACCCTACTAATACTGCAATTTGCTCTCCTTGCCCTACCATGATACTCTCAATGCCCCTTTATCTATTCTACATTTTCTTTTCTTCATGGCAAGAATCACCTTCTAATAGATAATATGCTTAGGCTATAAGTATCAGGAGAGTAAGAACGTTTGTCTTTTGTTTGCTGTTCTTTCTCAAGAGCCTAGAATAGTGCCTGTTACACAGCAGCTGCTCAACTAATATTTGTTGACTGAACAAATAAAAGAAAGTACAACTAGATATGGGTGTCACTTCCCTTACTCTCCTTGGTATAATTAGAGCTTCCTGTATCTTTGAATTTATACCTTTCATCAGTTCTAGAAAATTCTCAGCCAATACCTTTCAAATATGTTGATATATTTTAGGCCCTTCTCAATCTATTCTCTCTCTCTTAACCACACAATCATATTTTGTCCTCTTGTCACATTCTGCTGTATTCTGAGTAATTATTTCAGAGGTTCATCTTTCAGTTCATTAATTCTCTATTTTACTATTTAACTTATCAATTTAATTTCTAATCTAACACTATATTGCTTTGTTTTGAAAAGTTCTATTTAGTTCATCTTCATGTATGCCTGGATATTTTTGATGATTTCTTTTTTTTTAATTGTATTTTTAATTCTTAAACATTTTATACATGATTATCTCATGTTCTGTATCAATCCATATCTGAATTCTTGGAGGCCGCAATCTGATGTTTATAGTTTCTTTTGTTTCTTTATTTTATATAAATTTATTTATCTTATATATATTTTTTGGCTGCGTTGGGTCTTCATTGCTGTGCGCGGGCTTTCTCTAGTTGTGGTGAGCGGGGACTACTCTTCGTTGTGGTGCACAGGCTTCTCATTGCAGTGGCTTCTCTTGTTGCAGAGCATGGGCTCTAGGTGCACAGGCTTCAGTAGTTGTGGCTTGTGGGCTCTAGAGCACAGGCTTACTAGTTGTGGAGCATGGGCTCAGTTGCTCCGCAGCATGTGGGATCTTCCCAGACCAAGGCTCGAAGCTGTGTCGTGGATTCTTAACCACTGCACCACCAGGGAAGCCCTCTTTTGTTTCTTGCAAAAGACCATTTCCTTGCATGTTTGGTAATCTTTGATTGTAACTCATACTTTGTTAAATTTAATCTGTGGAAACCTGGTGATCTGAATTGAAGGTGCTTTCATCTAGAGGGGATTTATATTTGTTTCTGTTGGCAAACAAAGGGTACTACCAAACTGGGGTCACTTTATACGTTTTCCAGGATCCCAGACCTACTCCAGGAGTTTCAGGTCTGACCCTCTACTCTCCTGCTGGCTCTAAGTGTCCTGACTGTAGCCCTTGTATGGTCCGCCCATAACTTCATATGTGCTTCCTGCTCGGTTCCCCACATTTTAGCTTGTGGGTTTAAAATGGTTTTCCTTTTGGGGAGATTTCCTTTACTTCTGGTAAGCTCATCAAAAAAATACATTACATCAAACAATACAATACTATTTTATGCCATTATTTCATAGCAAGAGGACCCTTCAGATTATTAATTCTTCCATACTGGTGGATGTGAAAATCTCAGCAGTGTTTTCCAATTTATTTTTTTATTGCTTTCTCACTCCTGTCCTAGTGTTTGTTTGTTTGTTTGTTTGTTTTTAAAAGTATGTTCCCTGGGCTTCAAGTCCTCTTTCCTCAATAATATTCCTGCATAATAACAAAATAATAGATACCATTTACTGAACAATTACTATGTGCTAGGCAGCTCTCTAAGTACTTTATATACATTATTTATTAACACTCACAGATTCCTATTATACAGTTGAGGAAACTATGAATTAGAGACACTATGTACTTGCAGAGAATCACACAATTAATATGCGATGATTCTAGAACTGTGCCTTTTTCAAACTCCAAATACATATTTGTAACCATGGTGTTATATGGCCTCCCCTATATATCTCTTAATTTGTTCTGGTCAATGAGAATTGTTCACATGCTCAACCTCTAAGATGGCAAAGGAAAGGGGATATTTTGAGCTCCAAGGAGGAAAACGACTTTTAGACAAAAAGCTTTCTTGAGAGTTTCAGAGTAGAGGACAGCAATTCTTGCCTTCCTCTACCAGACTGACCCACCTCTTCACGGGCAGCTGCACAGGAGGAGCAGATAAGGAATAATACCTGGAAAGAGGTGAACAATTGTCTAGAAACTTAATTAGGATAACGAGCAGGATAATAACAATACCCCAAGACATGCTGAGTGTTTGCTGTATTCCAGGGACCGTTCTAAGATCTTTATATTCATTGTCTCATTTTACACTCACAGTCTTGTTAGATGGAGATACCATTATTGTGCTGATGTTATGGATAAGGAAACTGAGGCTTATAATCATTAGAATATTCCAAAGTCTCCCAGTTACATTATGGAGCTGGGATTGGAACCCAAGCTAGCTACAGATTTTGCGGATTCTGCTGGTTTCTAATGCTGACATGTTTAAAGCTCTTCTTCTTTGAGTGACAAAAATAGGAAATTGTTATTTTTGGTATCTGTGACCATAAAATCTCATTGTCAATATAAATGGTGTTGTAGCAGAAATCATTCTTTTGAATAGAAACCTCTCTAACATTCATATATTGGCCCATACATTTATTAGAAGACTGAGAAGAAGCTGCCATAAGTGCCATACTGTTCATTAGGAGAGACTTTTAATTCCCTTTTTAGTATTTGCATTTTACCTGTACTGCATTTGGCAGGATTGAGTTAATAATTAGAGCTCAACCTTGAAATAAAGTCTCCATCCAATGTGTAATTCGGAATACTTGCCTCTAGAGGGTGATGCCTCATTATGGAGTACTGGCCAATTATTAAAATATGTGACAGTACCTGGATTAAAAGTTCTAAGTTGAAAGAGGAAAACAGATCACACTTCTGTTACAATGCAGACCTGGCCTTTGATCAGACAGAAAAGTTAAGGGACTCAAAGAAATTGTCTGAAATATTTTTCATTAACTTAAAAGGGATTTTTTTACCTCCTTCTTTATACCCATGAGGCATGAGACCAGAGGCTGGTAGAGAAAAACAGTAGGACTTTCTGATAGCACTTTTTTTTTCCAAGATAAAGAAGAAATAATAGAGACAATATATGCAAATTAAATCATTTTTCTCAATTTAACAACTTTTGGAGGGGAATAATTAAACTCACTGCAAGGAAAATACTTTCTGGTGATTGACAATGGGGACTGAAAAGAAAAAGATTATTTTGATATTTGGTGATTTTAAGAGGGTAATACCTACCATAAGCTATAATCCCAATCACACCAAAGGTGAAGAGCCAGAAGAGGAAGCCAGCCGTGAACCTCAGGAGTATCACAAACATCCAACTGAGGAGCATGGCGATCGTCAGGCCACTGGAGGAAAAAAAGGCACAACAAACACAGTGGGCCAGTGTGCTAAACATAGCAGAATGAGCATAGCAAGACAACACCTTTTTCTATTCAAAAAGATTCTTGATTATTTTACCTGGCTATAGAAACATTTATAATGTTAAAAAGTATAAATAATTTTTGCTGTTAAGATTTTCATGTGAAGGAGTAGGACCATCAGGGACTTTACACATGAATCAATTTTGTGCCTAGGTAAACTGAAGTTCAGTATCAATAGTTGTTCCAGGAAAAACCACAGTTCCTATCTGCCACGATCCTATTTTTTTCCTTCACACTTATCCACCAAGTATAAAAAGCATGGATAAAGCATATCCAGGAGGAAATTGTGCTCTTCTTGTTCTATCTACCTGGTGACTAATGAAAACCTTATGTAATATAACACTCTAGCAGTAAGGGAACAAACTTAGGGCAGAAAGACAAGCAAAATAACTGCCCCACACAGTTCCTAAATCCATGATTTTGCAGTCATTATCATTCTGGTCTAATTATCTCTAATCGTTTGTGATGTCTAACCTCACTAGACATTTATTTCGGCTCCCCAGTGATCTGTGGGCCATTACTTGGAGCTGTGATAAAGCTTCTGTGTCTCCTGGGCCATGCAACTTCATCAACCAATCAACAGCATGAATATTTTCCTTCTGTTTCAATTTCTTCCTGGGGTTTGATTGAGCTACTAGAGGTACTTCTTCCCCCCCCACCCCCATATATCCAGGTTAAAGTCATATTGGATTCTTCCAGGTAATTTCATCAAAGAGAACTCACTAAGATTGGAAATTTGGCTTCTATTAAGAACTGACGCCACTGGTGATATCTGCAAGCTTTCAAACAGACAGAGCTTGGCACATTGATTGAGTTTATTGTCTTCAAATATTATCTTTAAAAATAAAATATTAATAATACTGTCACTGGATAGATGACAGCATGTATCAGAGCACCTCCTCAGCTTGCAGTCTTGCAGAGCCTATGCTTTTAACTTCAGAAGCCATTCCCTTTTAAAAATCACAGATACTTTCATGCTGAAATATTCAACATAGTTGAAGAATTATTCCATGGCATAGTCCAAGGGGGTTATTAAAAAAGGTCGGGGGGAAGAAAAGAAATATAGCTCTTTATTGTTCTGTGTTTTTAATTCCCGCATAAAAATTCTAACTGAATAAACTAAATCCCAGCATGTCAGTCTTTGGCTTTATATGTATAAAATCGATGAGAACAGAAGAGTTGAAAATAAAGGGAGGTGTATATGTTCTAGCAGTTCTAGGTGTTTAGTCCCTGGGTAGAGAGCATTTCAGTGCATGTGTTGGGAGTGAGGAGGGCAGGAGAATCTATCATAATTTACACTTTTTTCAGGTAAGAGTGGGAAAGCCAAAACAAAGGAAAAACATAGAAATTATCTAGTGATATTTGGGTCTGACAATAGGGGCACCAGTTTCCTGTCAAGTATAGACTACAATCTCTGCTATGGAGATATACCCTGAAATACACACTGAAAATAATTACTGTAATTGTTTAAGACAAAGCATCAAAATGAGTAAAATCTGATAAAACTATCTAGCTTTATAGCTCCAAAAACTACTCACTAGTATTTTACACACAGTGCAATTTTGACTTTATTAAGCACCTTATAGTTAAATATATCTATCTTGTTCCCCTAGTATTTTTATAACTATTCCACATTTTCTATGCATCTCTATGGTCCAAGAACCATACCAGGAGTTAGGAAAATAAAGATGAGTTAGACATAGTTACCATAGTAAAGAGTTCATAGTTTATCAGAGGGAAAGAGTCAGGTAAATAAAACACAAGACAGTGGTGCTATATGGAAGACAGGTATGTGTGTTTATATATAGGTATGTACACACACACACACGTACACACACACACACACACACACACACACACAAAATGACCATGAGGAACACAGAGGGGCAAGTAATTTACTATAGCTGGGGAAGTCAAGAAAGACATCATAGATGACACAAAAGCTGATTTTAAATAATGAGATGGGGTTGCCCAGGACACAAGGAAGGATATGCTAGGAAAGAGAATAGAATGTGCAAAAACATGGGGGTTTGACAGTCCAGGGATAGGCATGCTATTCGATGTGTTTAGAATATAGGGTTAATCCAGAAACATGCATGGAGATAAATCTGGGAAACTAAGTTGGACCAGATTGTAAGGGGCTTTGTAAGTATCTGAAGAAGTTTTCACTTTATTCTTTATCACCAGGGAATCATAGATGCTTTTAGGGTACTTAGGGTACAAGAAGGTGGCACAAGAGCCAGATAGTAATGACAGCCTTAGGCATATCAAAACATGTACCTGCTCCAGAAGAGTGACTGCATTTTCCTTTATGTTTCAGAAATGCAAATCTTATGTCTGAAAATTTAAAATCTCCTCCTCCCTTCAAATGTCTTTTTCAGCTTCTCTTAAGTACAGTGACTTTGAGGATGATGATAACAAACATTATGTGGAAGGGCTGTGTTAAAAAATAAGAATGATCCTTTGGAGGTCAAGGGGAGGACAAGTGAGTACCAGAGAAATAACACTGCATCCACTGTAACGTGTGATGAAAAGCAAACATACCACAGATATGGCCCTGCGTGACTTGAAATATATGTTTATAAGAGGACTTTTACTAGTGATTTAATAAAATTAAATTTACATTCTTATAACTTTCTGCTACCACTGGGCAGATTTCCAAATATCTTTGCCTCATCTTCACTCTGTCTGAAAAAGAAAGTGGCAGGAACTGAAATCCAAGTCAACCTTTTATTCATGACTATGAATGGGGAATTTGAAGAAAGAAATTCTACAAAGATAAAATCAGAATGGGGCTGGAGAAGAAACACCTAAGCTTTCACTTACATGAGAATCCAATACCACGTTGTTGCATAGTCTTCAAACACTTTCACTCCAATTGCCCTTGCATCAAGGACGTTATTGATACCACTGAATTCAAAGAAGGAAAAAAAATCAATTATTTTTTGACTACCACTAAACAGAAATGTTCTTGTTATGATAAAAGGTATTTGGAAGCTGCAGTTCTAAGCATATTTTTAGAAACCATTTATCACTAGTGACTCTTTTCCTAGCCACAACAATACATGAGGTGTCACTTCGTTAAACCTGCAAAGGTAGCCAGCTACGGCTGCACACAGAGGGAACGTGGCTTCCAAGAGCGATAAATAGACCCCTCTCCAACATGTGCAACACACCCTCAGTGTTGCAGAAGCCTCACTATAAGACAAGAATTTAGATGGTAAGATCAGCTTTTAACTTTTAAAATCCATAGAGCCAATATAAAATCCATAGAGCCAAGAATGAATATGATATTTAATTCCCCTTCTTAATCTTCTGACAGCTCTGTAGCAGGAAGGCACAAAGAGGCACATACAGAAAAGTGCACCAATCGTTAGCATCCAGTTTGATGAATTATCAGAGTGAACATACTTAGAAACTACAGCATAGTCATTCTTTTCCCCCATGTGCCCCAATTACAACACCTCCCCCCTCTTCCCCTAAAGTTAACCATAATCCTGACTTTTGTGATAATAATTTCCTAGCTTGCTTTTTAGTTGTACCATTTATATATGCATCATAGGGTAATTTAATTTAGTTGTGCTTACTTTAAACTTTTTCATCAATGGAATTGTACTATTACTTTATGATTTCTTTCACATAGCTTTATATTTGTGAAATTCATCCATGTTGCTATCATATTCTAAACACACAGGAACTGCACTATTCTACTCGGACTGCTAAAATCTTTTGAGGAAGAACAATACATTTTTTACAATGCCTTTATTTTTTACTTTAAATTCAACAACTAAGCTATGAAATGGTACTCTGTGTGTTTATATTTGTGCACATACAAGTCTGTGTGCACCCAGGGAATTGTATTTCCCAATAACGTGGAACACCATGATGCATATAGCCAAGGGAAACAGAAAATTTACTTCACTGTAGTTAGTCCGTAGAAATTCGACACAGTACTGATAGAGCAGCATCATGGTTGTTTCACCTTTCTTAAGGCCCCCTTCCCTTTAAAATATCTAGGAGTTTTATTACTTCAGTCATTTTTTAAAAATGGTGCTTTAAAAAAGCATGGGTTTTTAAAATTATGCTTATTCAAAAGTAAATTATACTAAGGTCTTGCGATCTGTTTCCTGATGTCTCATTTCTATACCTGTTGATAATGAAAGACTTAACCATTTTGAAAAACATAATTGTTCTTTCAAATTCATTCTGCTTTCTCCTTCACTTGGCTTTCTTAATGAACACATACCGAGTTCTCTAATCCACAGTGACATGGATATTTCAGAATAATACATAATTCTTCCTCCATAACCCTTAACCTAATGGAAGTTTTAGTTTGGGGACAATAATGGGATGCATCAAAATTGAAAATGGGAGTGTAAACAACATACTTTGCAGCTGCCCTGAGTTCTACAGCATTTCTTGTCTTTCCACTTCCATCTTCAAACACTGTCTTATTTCCTACTGTTAAAGTGCCATTTTTAGTAGAAAAGTCAGGGAAACATCTCTGGAGATCTGTAAAAATAAATTAAAATTATGATAATCACTTTCTTCCTTCATGATGTCCTCCCTTTCTTAATTAAGCCTTCTGTTATTTATAATCAAATTCTTACTAGACAATGTATAAATTGCTGAATATAGATAATTGCCCATTACTTGATAATCAGAATTTCTGATGATTCTAAGACTGACATGGAAAGCAAATACAATCATAATCTGAAGCTACATTTAAACTTGCTGATTATTTTATACATGGTATATTCATCAAGTAGCCATAAGAAGGACACACAGCACAGGTTTTATAAGAGTAATACTGATAACCTCTCTCTCATGGTAAACACATTTTAATAAAAAGGCTATATTTACTTGAATGATAGGATGAATTTATTTTGTTATTTTACAAAATTCTTAGATAATCCTTGAGTGAAACCTTGAAAACCAGAGTTTAGTGAACATTTCCTTGGGAAATAAGAATCAGCGCAAATTTTAGGTTACTAAGACAATTGAATTTTTATGTACAAAGTCTGAATAACTTGTCTGTCTTCCAGCTCATTTACAAGTTTTTTTTAAGAGGGGCTGGAAATGGGAATTCTAAAGCTATCAAAAATGGCCCACACTTTGAAAACTAGCATTTCTGAGAAGAGTTAATTTACCATTCAATCTTCTATGTGCTTATTTTTAATTATACAGAATCCTTGACTCTTTACAAATCTTTATTACTAAAAATGTTTTAAAACCCCAATTTTAAATGAAGAGGGAGGAGCAATCAGAAATGGATAATTTATATATTTTTTCTTACAAGAAGTATCACAGACTTGCATGGGTTCGCATGGAGTGTAAACCTGAAAATATGAAAGCAGCTGATATAGAGAAAGAAGAAATATGTCCTTGTAAAGCTTTTCCTGACTTTCCTTTTTTAAAATGGTCTGATCTACCCACCTTCATGTTCCGTAGCTTTTGTAATCGGGGTGACTGCCCTCTCTCTCTCCTGCTCTTCCCTGGCAAATCTGACATAGTAGCCTCTACCAGATGCTTCCATTCCCTCTCAATCCAACTGTATTTCTGTCTCCACCTCTCCATGCAAATTAGCCTCCCAGTGATTCCAGTGACCTCCTAGTTGCCAAAACCTCCAAATCTTTTTTAGTCTTCATCCTGCTTGAACCCATTACCTAGCACAGTGCTTGGTACATAGTGGAACTCAGTAAGTATCTGCTGTTGAATGAATTAACTTTCTCTTGAATGAGTCTTTGACATGGGAGACAACCCCTGCCTTTCAAAACTCTCTTCCCTTGGTTTACAGGCCCAGGTTCTCTCCTGCCTTCCCTTCTTCCTTTCTGTGTACTCCTTCTCTTTCTCCTCCTTCAACATGACTGTTCCCACGTACAGAACCCCCGAAACTTGTCCTACATATTATATCTGGGCAATAACTCATCTAGTCTGTTAGCTTTAATTACTAAATATGCTCATTATATATTTAGAAAGTAGAGAAAATTTTATGAAAGAAGATACAAAACTGTACATAGTTTTACCACCCACAGTGAACTATATTAACCTTTTGGTGCATTTCCTCCAGTCTTTCTTCTATAAGAAATTTTTTTTTTGAGAGTTATAATTATACAGTACATGAGAGGTTGTCCCTTGTTTCTTTCTTATAATATTACTTATTTCCATTTATAAAATCTTTAATGAGTGAATTTTATTAGCTGCATACTATTGTTTCAAATACTATACTTAATCCTCTATTGGGGGGATACAAGTGATTTCAATATTTATCTTAATGTTTCTTTCACTAGACTGTGAAGGACTGTGCCTTACTCATTTTTGTATTCCCAATGTACATTTCATATTGTGTGATTTAACCAAACTACACTTATAAGGGCAGGAATATATGTTATACTTTTATACCTATTACATCTTCAGTGACTAATGATTCATTTTTACCGTTTTGCATAAAAATTTGTAACATTCTTCTTGACTGCAGACACTTGTTGCCCAGGACTTCCTGGTTAAATGCAGTTGCTTGCCAGGCCTACATCTTTGCTGCAGGGTTTTAATGATCCAGAGAAGACTGATGGGAGCATGCAAGACATTATGCTTGATGGTAGCTACTTCAATGGTACCTGACTTTCTACTCAAACTGATGACTGCTGTCTTTCTTCCATTTTAAAAGAAATATGTACTCATTGTGGAAAAACAGAGATATAGAAAAAAGAAGAAAGAGAGAAAATGGCCATAGTTTTGCCACCTCCAAAACAATCACTTAATATTTTGGCATATTTGTTTCCAATCTTTTTCTTTGAGTAGTTTTTTTTGGTTGTTGTTTATTTTAATTTATACAGGCTTGTCATAATTCATATAGTATTTTTCATCTTATGTAACATTGTAACATATACACAATACTTATAGGTAAAAATTATAAATATTTCATTTAATGAATACATCATAATTTATTTAAGCATTTCCTTGCTCTTGGATATTAGAGTATTTCCTTTTGATTTTCTTTGTCTTTTCTTTTTTTGGAACAACACTGTGATGGACATCTTTATGTAAAGTTTTTTCTCTGTTGTTAGAATTATAGCCTTAAGAAAGGAAAATGATTATTTCATTTTCTTCTAAACAGTTAAATAAAGTTTATAGGGGCTTCCCTGGTGGCGCAGTGGTTGAGAGTCCGCCTGCCAATGCAGGGGACATGGGTTCGTGCCCCAGTCCGGGAGGATCCCACATGCCACAGAGCGGCTGGGCCCGTGAGCCATGGCCACTGAGCCTGCGCGTCCAGAGCCTGTGCTCCGCAATGGGAGAGGCCACAACAGCAAGAGGCCCGCATACCACACAAAAAAATAAAGTTTATAAATTTTAAAGAAATAAAATGTTGATGCATTCAGGAGACATAGAAATATTTCAACTTCCAAATTATAAATACAAGTATATGCCCCACCCTCACTCCCCAGTGTCAATTTCTCAACAAACTTTTTGGCTGAATTCAGGGGTGGATGTGTTAGAGTGTGTCTGTGCTTATGTGTGTTCACAGAGCACCGAAGAATCAACCTGAATGGGCTTTTAAAAGTCAATTTTCAAACTTTTTTGTGTGTGTTTAAGCAGCCAAACCTAAAACCTCACCAAGTTCCAGTGGAACATCCCCAGCTGGAGCCAGAATGGGCTTTATTCTTCCTAATTAACTCTGGGACCCTGGGCCAGTCATAGGACCATTCCCGGCCTCAGTTTCATCAACTGTGAAATAAGGGAATTGAATTAAATAACTTCTTGGTAGATTCTGTGTTTCTAAGGTAAAATAATAGCCACTTACAAGGTTTGCTTGGAAAAATCGCTGTTGGACAATCATCATCCAGTAAAACTTGTGTGAGAGTCTAAAATTGAAGGAAGAGTAGGTTAACATTTTAAAGATGATGTGATGACAAGTTTTACTCTTGATATAAAAATTTTGTCCCTTAAAAATTCAATTCCCTAATAATCTCCTTATCCCAAATTACACCCCTAATAAGAGTAATTGTAAGATTATCACACACACATACTTGTTTGACAGACACTCTTAAATATCCTAACTGTAGTTCAATTGAATCAACAATAATAAAGTCAGACCTGCTGAAACCAAGGCATGTCTTTGAAGGTGTGTATCTTCGTCTTAGTTATATCCTTAGTCTCTAATCCTTCAATTTTTTCCTGGAAAAATGGCATCTTCTCTAATTTAGAAGCCATTACTACTAATTAACACAATAAGGCTTTAGAAATCCCTTATAAATCTTAAATCTAGGTAGTGTTTGGGGACTTTTTAAATGAGTAATTATCAAACCAGGTTTGGAAGTAAAATTCTTATTACTAAGTAGCCACGGAGCTTTATCACCACATTAATGAAATGGTGACTGCAAATGACATTTAGCTCTTAGCTCTAGACAGCAAAAAATCCAAGTAGAGAATTTGCTGGTGTCAGGGAATAGTTGATGCTAACTTACCAGACCTAACAGTCTTGTATAACACCCCAAGTCTACAAAATGATATGGTATAAATTGTGTGTGTGTGGGTTTGTATGTACATGTGCATTTGTGTTTTAATGAAATGGTACCGTTAGTAATCACTTCCAAGAAGATTTTGGAGCTTGATCCGTTACAAATGCTCATGTTACACTTGCGATTGAAACAAGGTAAATTCTTTCTAGTTTTAAGCTTAAACACACATACCTTCGCAGGCTTAAGAAGAGCAGACTTGCAGAACTGGCTGTAGTATGTCCAGTCGTTTCTGTCTTTTCTGTACATAAATTGTATTTCCATGTAGGTTAAAAATTTTTCTGGGCACTTGGAGACACAGATCTGTGAAATAAAGAAACACAATGGTGGGAACTGAATTGAGTTGAACAAACCAAGGAATTATCTACAAGGTTAAACTTCTAAATTACCCACCACTATAAAAAAGCAAAGCACCATTTTCCATCTAAGAAACTTAAATCAATTCTCTAAACTTACTGTAAAAAATAAAATTTCATGTACTAGTATTCAACCTCTACTCCTTGCCCTTCAATGTTGATGTTGTTAAAACAATAAGATGCTGTACAATGACAAACTTACTTTTACCTTCTGATTTGACGTAATTGTAGATCTACATGCAGCTGTGAAAAATAATAGATTCCACATACCTTTCACCCAGTTTTGGCCAATAGTAATAACTTGCATAACTATAGTACAATATTACAATCAGGAAACTGATATTGTTACAATCCACTAACCTTATTCAGTTTCCACCAGTTTTACATGCATTCATTTGTGTGTATGTGTGTGCAGTTCTATGCAATTTTATAATTTGTAGATTTGTGTGACATCTTCCATAGGACAGTGATGAACTTTTAATGAAATAGTTTTTCATGATTTTCTGAATTAGTAGATAAGAGCTTAATGCAAGATTAATTTCACCTGTGTAGTTTATACATTTTCAGGGTTAGAATCTTGCTTTCTTTCCTTTATGTGAATACAATGGTAATTTAAAACGCTCCAAACATTGATAACTTATGCCGCTAATAACTATCAGTGCCAATGAATTCTCAGAACATAATTGGAGGTTTTATTACCATAAGAAACTAACAAAATTAGGGCTATTTGTGGCAATCAATCACTATTATTGTCTTTCAGCAGCACCAGTCAAACATGGGCAGAGAGGTCACTGATGCAATTATCTTACATTAATTAACTTTGGGGGCCTATTAATGCCAAACCGGATGGCCGTGCTAGTCCACAGAGCCACCGTGGAATGACTGCAATCCAATTAGTAACTCCACAGAGAGGAAGCAGAATCAGGGAAGATGCACTCTGTTGGTTTTGCTTTTGTTTGTAATAAAAAACCAAAGATCATGGGAAGCCATGAGAGTTGTAGTCAATCCTTGAACATTCCCTTCCTCCACCTTCAGTTCCTCCTTAGGAAAGGCTTCTCAGCTCTGATTTGCTCCATCTCCCTACTGTACTTTGGTAACCATTCTCAATGACCAGATTCTAGCTCAACCCCCACTGGTAGTTAGGTAAAAACACGGCTGCTGAGGTGACATCTCTTTCCCCTTTTTTGGGTCATGTCTCTGCTACACGAGGACAATTGGTATCAACCCCACAGCTAAGGTAGTAGGTAGATAACTAAATGGGTACCTCAAAAATCTCACAGTTAATATTGTTTTGTAGCAGCAGCAGTCCAATTTCTTTTAGAAGTTTTGACAAGGTAAACAACTCATCTCCACATTCACACCTCCAGGTGCATTTTCTCTTTCTCAGTCTCTCCTACACACATATGCACACACACACACAAGTACATACACACGTTCACACACCTCTAGAGGAAATATTGAAAGTCTCACAGGTATCTTTCTATGAAAACTGAAGAACTGTTTAGGGACATTCACAGCAACCAACCAACATGCTCACATTTTTTGGAAGAAGACTGAGGTCATTGCCAATGCGAACATCAAAAGTTTACTCCGATCGGGGCTAAGCTGAAAAAACCATGAACGTATTAGGAGCTACCTCACAGACATTTAGACTTTGGCAATTTACTTACATGACTCTGAAAGATAACTGAACTAGCCCCTTGTTGGATACATTTAAATGGATTTATAAAAGTGAATACTGAATATACTAATGTTTTCACAGGCTTTCAATGATGGTAGGAGCTACTGAGTTAAGGCTATGATGATTTCTGTATTTATACATACACACATATACAATGTATACTACACATATAAAAGTGCGGTGTATGCAACATATAAAAGAAAGTAATTTAAGTGGTAAAAAATGTTTTGATAATGAGAATCACATCAAATTTCATTCCAGACACAAATGAGCTGCTAAAAAACACTATAGCAAATGTTCTTTACTCTCTATCAGACCAATTTGTTCACTTCAAATAGGGTGCTGACTAGTAGCAATCAACATATAATTAGCCAAAAATGACGGTCACACTGAGGTTGGGTATCCTAATTGATCAAGGTCTGTCCTTTAAATGCTTATGACACATGTCTGGACCCTGCTGCATTAACAAAAAACATCATGCGTAAAAATATGGCTTGGATCAGTAGACGCACTACTGCCTGGCAGACTGAAAGCAATCCTGCATTATTGGCAGCTAAAATATATTCTGACTCAGTTCTGATTCTTTGTATAAACACAAAGGGACATTCGGAATATAGTTCTTCATCATTATTTTTACATCTTCCATTCATATAGGGTTAACATTCTAATGTAAATTAGGATTTGGTGAGTGGAAAAGAGAGTTACACTGAAGGTTGAAACACTACAGTTTGCCATGAAGAAAGGATAATCTAGTAAATCTAGTAATTTATGTAATCTAGTAATTTGTGAAATGTAATAAAAAGCATAATGTGCAAGGATTTTTTTGTTTCATCATGGGAATGATGTATTTGTATAGTGTAGTGGAAAATTTTCTAGACTGGGAATAGGAAGATATTCTCTCATTCATTCATTTACTCATTCACTCAACAAATATTTATTGATCACCTACTCTGAGCCTGTTCTAGGCACTGGGGACACAGTAGTGAACAAAACGGATAAAAATCCGTACTTTCTAGTAGGGGAGATGGTTAACAACAAATAAACAAAATTGTTTGCTATGAGATGGTAGCAGGTGTTATGGAGAAAAATAAGGCTAGAAAGAAGGCCAGAGGATGAAAGGTACCAGGGTGGGATTCTAATTTTAAACAGGTAGTTAAGGGAGGCCTCAACAAAAGGTAATATTTGAGGAAGACTTGAGGAAGACTTGAAGAAGACTAGTGATCTAGTCATCTGGAGAAAGAGCAGGCTAGGCAGGGAGATCAGCCAAGTCTAGAGCTATGAAGTCGGCACTTTCCTGGATCCTTTGAAGACAACAGATGGTCAGTATGACCCGAGTGCAGTGAGCAGAGGGAGAGCCATAACATATGTGGTCAGAGTCGGGCAGACAGTGAAGAACTTTGTAGGCCATTGTTAGGACTTTGGCTTTTAATATGAGTAACTTGAGAAGCTATTGAGGGGAGGGGGCTTGAGCAAAGGAGGGACATAATGTGACTTACATTTAACAGGATCACACTGGCTGCTGGGTGGAAAAGAGAGTCTAAGGGGCTGGAGACAGGGGCAAGAAGAGACCAGTCAGGAGGTCATTGAACTAATCTAGCTGGTTCCTTGAAAAAAGGAGGAGATGGTGAAAAAAGGAGGAGTTTGGTCCTGGGTATATTTTGAATGGAGACCAGAGGAATTAGCTCACAGCTCAAACATGAGTGTGATAGAAAAGAGGGATCAAGGATGATTTGATGGTATTTACAGCTGTAATAGAAAAGACCGATGGGGGTTGGGGAACAATTTTAAGGATAAAGTCAGAGACTAGGACTTGAGTTTGGACATGTTAAATTTGAGATGCTAACTAAATATCCCTGTAGAGACATGGCATAGGTGGTTGGATAGAAAGATCTGGAGTTCTGGGAGCAGACTGATCTGGATAGATAAATTAGGAAGTGCAACATATAGATTGTGTTAAAACCACAAGACTAGGTGCAATCGCCAAAAGGAGTAAATGTAGGTATTGAAGAGGACTAAGCTTGGTAGAGGAGGAAACTCCAGTGTTTAGAAGATGCTGGAAAGATGAAGAGAAACCATCAAAGAAGACTGATAGGGAGCAGCCAGAGAGTTGGGAGGAAACACAATGTTGTGCCCTAGAGGGCAAGTGAAGAAAGTATATTAAGGAAGAGGGATTGATTAAACAGTGCTGTTAGCTCAAGTAAATACGGATTGAGAACTGACCATTGGTTTAAATAGATGGAGATCAATGGTATCAATATCATTTGGAGAAAATAGAGCAGGAGTAAAAGCCTGAATGAAAATGAGAAAGGAGGATTTAGACACATTGAATATAAACTATTCTTATGAGGAGTTTGGCAAAAAAAGAGGCACAGAGATATGAAGCAGTAACTGGAAGGGGATGTGGGATCAAGGAGAGAATTATTTAAGATGGCATGTTTGTCTACCGATGGGGTAACTTAGTAGAGAAGGAAAATGGTAATAAAAGAAAAAAACAGAAGATTTCTGGAGTTGTGTGCTGGACTTTGTGAGCGACGATAAGATCTAATGCACGAGTGGATGGGCTGGCCTTGGGCGCACAGGCTGTTCCTCCACAGTAAGAGCAGGGAAGGTAGAGTAAATACATGAACACAGATGATGACAGGTAGGCAAGTGGAGGTCAGTGTGGTAGCTCGTAAAAGTTGTCTTCTGAATGCTAATACTTTCTCAGTGAAATAGGAAGCTAAGTCAGAGGCTGACATGGAGACTGGGAAGGAGGTCTTGGAGGTTTGAGGTGAGAGGAAAAGGTGTGAAATTGTTTTCTAGCAGAGTAGCTAGTGAATGGGCAAAGGGTCTCCTGTGTGATTTGGGGACAGCATTAAGGGCCCCCTTGAGGTTAGTGGTCCTAAATTTAATGGACTGTTGTGTGTGTTTTCTGCAAGAACACACAGCTGCCTGGGTTGAGGCATGGAGTAGGCAGAAAGCTGCATTTAGCCATGAATGATGTTTTGCCAGGGAAGTACAAGTAAATGAGAAGGGGCAAAAGAACTGAGGGTTTATATAAGGGAGTTTTTTTTTTTTTTTTAATTTTATTGAAGTATAGTTGATTTACAATGTTGTGTTAGTTTCTGATGTACAGCAAAGTGGAACCAAGAGGAAGCAACTAAGTCAAAATCTTACTAAGTTTTTGAGGTAGTTGTACTGCCAAATTCATGAACTAACCTGAAAAGGCCTTTCACTGTTAATATAATCTTTGAGGTTCTAAACTCGCACAATAGGAAGAAAGTTTCAAAGCCGCATGGCCCCTAAGAGGGTATATTTCCAATGCTCAGCAATGGTGCGGTCTGATGCTGACAGACAGGAAATAACCTTTCAGGTGGTTGAGCAAAGAATCATAGGATGTGATGGATAAGGAACTTCCTTCAGAGAACACGATCCAGGTAGGTCGAATAAAAGACTGTTCTCCAGTGCCATGCACTAAAGACCACTGTGCATTTATACCTCCTCCCTTTCTGAATGGGAGCTTCTATTCTAATTTTTCTAGCCCTGTTCCCCATTGTGCATTTAGTGTCAAGACCTGATGGAGAGACTATCCATAATCCATAGATCCTAGACTATGGGTTAAAGATAGTACCACATGGGATTCTGGGTTGTCTCCCTTGGGAAGAAGGGTGTTCTGGAGGACAGAGGGATAGACTATGGAAGAAACAATGAAGTTTGTCCCTATTGTTTCATTTGTTCATGGAACACAAGAGGCTGCTCAGCCCACAATTACATTGCTTTATTCCCTCCTTCTTGCATCTCGGTGTGAACAAATAAAACTAATGAGTTTATGGCATATAAGTAGAAATGCACTGTGTGACCCTACTGATCCAAGGCTTTTAAGAACAGGGGTGCTTTACTCAGCCTCTCTGTCTTCTTCCGGCAACTGGATGCTGCTCCTGCTGAGGACTTAAGAGATGACAGAGCCACCAGATGAAAAGAGCCTGGAAGAGAGTTGCCCATTGACCACAAACACCGCCTTTTACTCTTATATGACTGAAAAGAAACTACTGTTTTAAGTCACTGAAAAACGGGTTTATTAGTTACAGTAGCTGGCTTTATTCTTCCTAATACTGATCCTGAGAAAAATATCTCCACTTCTCTGGGCTGCAGTTTATTCATTTATAAAAATAGGTGGTTAGACAAGATAATCACTGAGGTTCCTAGTAATACTGCTTTTTTTAAATTGTATATGAACAAACATGAGCTTATACTTCTGTCTTCCCACCTTCCATAAATTCATCATTAATCACACACACCCAGAACCCAAATGTAGTTTCTCAATTCTTTCACCCAAGAATGTTCAAAATCACTAACATCACCAGCGAGGCTTTTTTTTTTTTTTGCCTTACCTGTCTGGTAGGGCACTGTAGGTTTACCACCACGGAGGGACTGGTACAGCTGAGCAGGTTAAAGTAAAACAAAATGGGCTTGTTCCTAAAAAAACAACATAATATTTTTAGTGACTGTGGAAATATTTCATATCATTTCAGCCCCTGTATACTTTAATATAACATAACATTTAAAAATCGGCTTCATTTTCCCCAGACAGTTGCAAAATATTCTCCAACTCCCCTTTAACCTGCCTAACATTTAAAGCACCTTTTGGTCATAGTAAAAAGTTGAAACAATCAAATTGTCCATCAACAGGGGATTGGTTACATAAAGAATTCCACATCCATAAAGTAGAAGACTATATTGCCATTGAAAATAATGTTGAAAAATGTTTAATGTTTTAGCAGGGAAAAGTGAGACCCAAAGAGATCACAGGAGAGTTGAAATAAACCAATGGGGTAGAAAGAGGGCAGCACTGAAGCAGCCTGTCATGGGAGAACATGGAGTCAAGTAAATGGGCTTGCATCCTCCTGGTGGTACCTCATGTGACAAGAGACTGGAGGTTAATCACCAGGGATAAAGCCAAAGGGATTTGGTGGAGGGCAAGCCAAAGCTGATTTCTCAAGTCAAAGAACTAGTCAGTGAGGACTTCCCCAGAGAATTTCCACTTGTGCACCATGAGAGAGCCAGCCTTTGGATGCTTACCCCAAAGACAGAGTTTATGGATAGTCAGTTACATCTTAGCTGCAGTAGCAACAACCATGTGGGACTAGGACAGTGGCCAGGAAAGTAACAGATACTCTTCCTTCTATCTGTCACACACAAAGAAAGAGCTAGGACCAGGAGAGAGGGAAGAGAAGGGAAATAGCAGAACAGGGCCTCTCTCCCACTCGAAGTTCCCCTGCAGTGTTCAAACCTGAGCTGGGGAATTGTAAGAAGCAAGGTTCAAATTTTAAATTGGACTGCCCTGAACTTTTTAACAATAGAAAGTATTTAGAAAGCTATGGAAGGAAGCTACCCAAGATGCCAAAACAAGAAGGAAAGAAATTTGAAAGAACATTGTTAAAGGCAATAATAGGGGAAAAATAAACCCATTTCATGTTTGTAATCCCATCTAGATGGCTCAAGAATCTGGCTATAAATTCATACACAATATGCACAAGGCTACTTCACGATTCCACAAGAGTGAGCTTGGCTCTTTCACCACACAGCAACTATATCTTCTGCATGCGATTCAGATCTGTACCTAAGCAAATGAATAAATTATTACATGTCATGAATCACTGGAGTCCCTTAGGAGTAGTTAAAATGCTGAATGGTAAATCAGTAAGTGTCAAGAGTCCCCCACAGGTAAAACTGGTTTATAAACTGCAAAATGCTACATAAACTCAAGTTATTCATCAGATTATGTGATCCTCAAGGGTAAAGTTTGTATTGTGTTCATCTTTATACCCATCTACCTTGCCAACACTTAGCCGAGTACTTGGCCCATATTAGGCACTCATCAGATGTTGCAGAATGGATGAGATCAATTTCAGAATAAGTTTTTCAATATCTTAGAATCCTCCTTAGTTTTTTGCACAAATCTATAGTCATTCTATCAAAGTCTGTCTGATATCTTTAAACATCAGTGGCCCTCAGATTCCTTAGGTACAAAGTAGATGACGATGTTTGCAGCCGAACAATTCTGCAAAAGTGATTGAGGAAGTAACTCATTATTTAACTGGAATTATATTTCCACCATGAAACAACAAAATAGAAGCAACTACAAACTACTAGTTTGAGCTGATGTAAGATGCACTTAAGCCCATCTCTCTTCTTTCCCGAGACTCATGGAAATAAAAGTACAAAAAGGAATAAACCTCACCATACCAGCTAAGGATGTGCAGGATGGGATCTGCACAAAATTGCACAAGAGAGTTCAACAGTTTCTGGAAGATGGAGAGCATATGAGACTGCGTTGAGTGATGAATGCACCATAGAAAAGCTACAAAAAGGGTGGGATATGATATGCCTGTTAGAAATCATGACACATTCTGGACTCAAAGCTGAGAGTGAGAAATGTGGCCAAAAGTAAGAAGATTAATGAAGGTTTATATACAGGTCTACAGTGCAAATCAGTGTCTCCATGCTCCTCCCATACACCTACACTTAAGACTTCTAGCATCCAGGAAAAATGGGCAGAAACAGAGGCCTCTTTTGTTGAATGATAGCAAGGGCTTTTGTGGGATTGGGTACCCCAGTCTACAACCCTTCATTTTCTGGCATTGTAAAAGCCCATGACTGACAGTCAGCTTCCCACCAGTTCATGCTGTAGTGAAATCTAACAGCTAACACAACATTCCTATCCCATACAGGGCAGAGGCCTCCCTGGAAAAACTGAGCTATTAACACAGAAACAGAGCAAATTCACACAAGCAACCCAATTCTTTCTTTAGTAAAAATGGATAACCAAGTAGCATCAGGAGTTTAAGAGAAATTAGAATAGGAAAGAGAAAGACTAAAGTAAACAAACAAAAACTGATGCTGGATGAAATAAAAATAATTCAGGGTATTGGAGGGACCTTAAATTTTTTTTTTCAGAGTAATTCAAGCAGATTATTCATACATAAAAATACTATGTTATTAGAGGAATAAATAGGAAACAAGAGGGCTTTAAGAGATTTAAAATATGATTAACAAAAATTTAACATCAAAAGCAGAGCTGGAAAAAACTTGATGAATCTCCTAGAATACAGAATAAAAAATCATAGATGGAAAATATAAGGAAAAAAAAAGAGGTATCGAGACTAATCCAGGAGGTCCAAGGTATGACTAACAGAGTTCCCAAAAGACAAACAATAAAATGGAAAGAATTAAAACAGCAAAGAAATAACTGAAGAAAAAATTTCAGAGCTGATGAGAGTCATAGCTCTTTAGAATTAAAGGACCCCCATTGAGGCCTGAACAAAAAGAATATTTTTTAAGAAAGACCTACAACAAATTGTGGGATTTCAGAACACCAAGAGTAAAGAAACTATTTTAAATGCTTTCCCAGAGGAAAAAAGTCACCACAAGGTATGTGAAACAGACGAGCATTAGACATATTGGATGCTAAAAACAATAGAACAGTATCTTCAAATTTCTGACAGGAATTGTCTTTCAAGTTACACTTCTAAAGCTAGACCATCAGTCAACTGTAAAGAGGGAGAAGAAAAATATTTCTAGGGACTTCTCAAAGTTACTTCCGGTGCTTTCTCTTCTTAGGAAGATAATCAAGAATGTTCTCCCTCAAAACAAGGATGTTGACAAAGAAAGAAGACAAGTTGGGATATAGAAAATTGTTCATGAGACGTGCTTACACTAAAAATATATATATATTTCTTGTTTATCTGACATTGAAAATTAACTGAGCATTCTGTGTTTTTATTTGCTAAATCTGGCACCTCTAGAAGTGGGACCCAATCTAATGAGGTAGATAAGTCCCAGAATTAAAGCTATGCAGTAGGCCTAAAATTTACCTGGTCCTGAGTGGAACAAAAGGACAGAAGTTCTACAAGGCAGGTGTTCAGAGAAGAGGGAGCCTCTGAAAAATAGTGTGATTGGAATGGTAGACAAACTTATGGTCCTGATAAAGACTATTCAAGAAAAACTTGGCTGACAAATAAAACATTATACATGAATGTCATTGCCCTATGTTGAAATAAACTAAAATGTAGCATGATGCTAAGCTGCAAATAAAGTGTAAGATTTGGCTTTGATATCAGGGACACAGTAGAAATGAAAATGTAATGGCCAGACAGTGACTAAACTTCACGTAGTTATTACAAAGTAAAAGTCTTATTTCCAGCTTCTAGAATCAACCTACCAACAGAACATGAAAGATTCTGATGAAGTTGCAGAACTGAACTTTATAACAAACTTGATCATGTAAAGGGTAAATATAGAAAGTGGAATAGAAAGGAAAGATGGAGAGAAGGGTAGTGGGGATAATATCCTCCTCTTATATAAAGAGGAGTCGAGATACTGACAACAGTTAGTGGAACAAGCAATTGAAGCTCAGTATACCATTTAAAGTCACAAAAGTAAACTATAAGAAAATCTGAAGGCAATAACTTAACCGTTAAACATGGAACAAGGAGGGAGAACAGAAAAACAGATAATGTAAATTAGTTAAATCTTCATTTTTCATAGCAGGCTATCAATGGATGCTATCTAAAATTAATAAAGTATAAACTGAAAGAATAAACATATGATTTAAAGTTATGCAAAAAACTGCCAGAAGAACTAAAAGCAGTGTTACGGACTGAATGTGTTCCCCCAAAAGTCATATGTTAAAATCCTAACCCCCAAAATGATGGTATTAGGAGGTGGGGCCTTTGGAGGTGCTTAGGTCAGGAGGGTGTAGCCCTCATGAATGGAATTAGTGCCCTTATAAAAGAGACCTCAGAGAGCTCTCTCATCCCTTCCTACATTTGAGGATACAGAATAAAGATGGCAAACCAGGGAATGGACTCTTGCCAAGAACCTGACCAAGCAGGCACCTAATCTTGGATTTCTAGTCCCAAGAATTGTGAGAAATAAATTTTTGTTGTTTACAAGCTACCTACTCTATGGTATTCTGTTATAGCAGCCTGAACTGACTAAAACAACCATTAGGAGGAGAGATTATCTTTTTGGAAAGAAATCTAAGACAGGAGACCATTGCTTTTATTACTTTTATTATAAGCTCTTCATTATTGTTTGGTTTATTTTCATAGGCATATATTATTTTGGTATAGATTTTAAAACTTAAACCAAGTAATAAATCTGGGCTTGTAGTATGTTCAGTCAAACAGATTTGTGAGACCTCCTTGTCATTTTATAAGTGTTTCTTCAGTGAATTGAAGACAAAGTTATTATTGCTTCACTTAGATGCCAAATTGATGCAAAACTTAAATAGAAGAGCTTTGTTCTCTTAATCTTTCCTGTTTCCCTATCTGAAGCTCATACTAGGAAGATGGTTATTTTGGTCTGTCTAATCTGGCAATTGGGTTGCATCAGACAACGTTCAAAGTTGTTTTAACCCAAACTTTATAAGCTGAAGTTTTTGTAGTAGCCAAAAGGTGGCATCAAAATCAATCGAGTTCTTGCTTTTTAGTAGAAATCCCAAAGAAAAGGATCATACCCAAGTATCATGAATAACTTCCCTGCAACTCAAAAGGCAGAGAAAGTTACACACGTCAACAAAGCACTCCATTTTCCTTTGAGTCTGTTTTATCTGCTTTGACATTTTAGAAAACTCTCAGTGTTTCCCCTAGTGTCCTTTTGGTTAGGCATAGACAAAGCTCAGAATGACCAAATTCTATCCTAAACACTATCACACCATCTCTAAGCATGGGATTTTACGCTCAGTTAAGGAATGTTTTTTAGAGTTGAGAATCAAAGGGTTGCTCTAAGCACATCATGACACTAATGAGTACAAACACTGTTACAGTCTAACAAGTATGTCCTGGACTCAGTTGTCTGTAGTGCCTAACCTGCTTTACACATTCTCACAGAGATGCATTTCATTTACAGATGAAAATATATACACACACATTTTTTTTAATTTAATGGTACTTTTTACCAGTTTATGTTCAAGGTTTTAAGGACTAGATTAAACGTGGAACATGGAAAACCAATTTCACTGCAACTTTATCAATATGCAGCCTAAAGAACACAGAATTTGGGGTTAGAACATGTTACTTTTGCCATTTAGTGGTCAGCTAACCCTGAGTGAGTATTTTAACCTATCTGAATTTGCTTCCTAATTGTCTAGATGAGAGTAGTAATAATGGCACCACTTAGCAGTGCTAATAGGAGGATCTGATAAGAACTTTACACTGACCTCCAACTGGAGCAAATCACTGTCTTTTCTGTGCTACCCCTTTATTCTGATTCATTTAACAGTGAATCTACTGAGCACCTACTATAATGAAGTGCTGAGGATACAACAGCCAAAGAGAGAACGTCCCTGATCTCAAAGAACTTTGACTCTAGTAGAGGAAAATAAACAAGTGAAATTAATAACCAGGATAAATTCAAGTAGTGATAAGTACCCAAGACAATAAATCAGGGTCTTGTGCCAGAAAGTAACTAGAGAAAGTGGGGGTGAGTGTAATGTTTCAGATGTGATTGTAAGCATTATTCTTCAGACAGCACACTCTGCGAAACACACTAGATTGAAATCCATGGATTTCTTTTTTGTCCAGTTCCTAGTTTAATTTTTTCCAGTTTTATTGAGAATATACTTGACATGTAACATTGTATTAGTTTAAGGTATACAGCATAATGATTTGATATATGCATATATTGAGAAATAATTACCACAATAAGTTAACATCTATCACTTCATATAGCTACAAATTTTTTTCTTGTGATGGGAACTTTTAAGATCTATTCTCTCAGCAACTTTCAAATATACAATATAGTATTGTTAATTATAGTCACCATGCTGTACCTTCCATCCCTAGAAACATAACTGGAAGTTTGTACGTTTTGACCACCTAAAGCCCCTTTCCCACACCCCACCTCCCACTTCTGGCAACCGCCAATCTGTTCTGTTTCTATGAGTTCATTTTGTTTTAGATATCACATAGCATAATAGGCTCAGGGTCCATCCATATTGTCACAAATGGCAGGATTTCCTTTTTTACTGCTGAATTTTAAAATTTATTTATTTGTATAAAATCACATTTTCTTTACCCATACACCCATCCAGTGAGACTTAGGTTGTTTCCAGGACTTAGCTATCATAAGCAGTGCTGAAATGACCATGGGGGTGCAGATATCTATTCAAGATCATGATTCAATTTCTTTTGGTTATATACCCAGAAGTGGAATTACTGGATCATGTGGTAATCCTGTTTTTAATTTTTTTAGGATCTCCATACTGTTTTCTATAGTGGCTGCACCAATTTACATTCCCACCAATAATGCACAATAATTTCTCCACATCCTTGCCAACACTTGTTTTCTCTTGTCTTTTTTGATGATAGTCATTTTAATCAGGTGATAACTCATATGGTTTTGATTTGCACTTTCCTGGTGATTAGTGATGTTGAACACCTTTTCATATATCTATCGGCCATCTATATGTCTTCTTTGGAAAAATGTCTATTCAGATCCCCTGCCAATTTCTTAATCATTTGTTTCATTGTTTGGTTTTTTACTATTGAGTTACATGGGTTCTTTATAAATTTGGGGTATTAATCCCTTATCAGATGTATGATTCAAAAATATTTTCTCCCATTCCATAGGCTTCCTTTTCATTTTGTTGATGGTTTCCTTTGCTGTGCAGAAGCTTTTTAGTTTGATGTAGTCCCACTTGTTTATTTTGCCTTTTCCTACCTTTGCTTTTGGTGTCAGATCCAAAAGATTATTGCCAAGATCGATGTCAAGGAGCTTACTAGGAGTTTTACAGTTTCAGGTCCTAATTCAAGTCTTTAACCCATCTTGAGTTGATTTTTGTTTATGGTGTAAGATGGAAGTGGTCCAGTTTCGTGGCTTTGCATGTGGCATTCCAGTTTTCCCAACACCATTTATTGAAGAGAATATCCTTATTGTATATTCTTGGCTTCTTTGTCATAAAGTAATTGACCATATTTCTGTGGCTTTATTTTGGGGCTCTCTAATATGTTCCATTGAACAATGTGTCATAATTCTCTCTCCTCTTCTATTTTTTGAAAGGGTTTGAGAAGGACTGTTAATTCTTCTTTAAATGTTTGGTAGAGTTTATCAGTGAAGTCATTTGGTCCTGGACTTTTCTTTGTTGGGAGGTTTCTGGTTACTGATCAAATCTTCTTACTAGTAATTCACTTGTTCAGATTTTCTGTTTCTTCATGATTCAGTCTTGGCACGTTGTATGTTTCTAGGATTTATCCACTTCTTCTAGGCTGTCCAATTTCTTGGTATATAATGGTTCATAGTAGTCTCCTATGATCCTTTGTGTTTGTGTGGTATCAGATGTCTCCTGTTTCATTTCTGAATTTATTCAAGCAGTCTCAACTTTTTTCTCAATGAGTCTATCAAAAGGTTTGTCAATTTTATGTTTTCAAAAAAACAGTTGGTAGTTTCACTTATCTTCCCTATTGCTTTTTTTTTTAACGTCTTTATTGGAGTATAATTGCTTTACAATGTTGTGTTAGTTTCTGCTATATAACAAAGTGAATCAGCTATATGTATGTATATATCCCCATTTCCCCTCCCTCTTGCGTCTCCCTCCCACCCTCCCTATCCCACCCCTCTAGGTGGTCACAAAGCACGAAGCTGATCTCCCTGTGCTGTGCAGCTGCTTCCTACTAGCTATCTCTTTTACAGTTGGTAGTGTATATATGTAAATGTCACTCTCTCACTTCGTCCCAGCTTACCTATGCCCCTCCCTGTGTTCTCAAGTCCATTGTCTACATCTGCATCTTTTTTCCTGTCCTGCCCCTAAGTTTGTCAGAACCTTTTTTTTTTTTTTAAGATTCCATACATATGTGTTAGGATATGGTATTTGTTTTTCTCTTTCCGACTTACTTCACTCTGTATGACAGACTCTAGGTCCATCCACCTCATTAAAAATAACTCAATTTCATTTCCTTTTATGGCTGAGTAATATTCCATTGTATATATGTGCCACATCTTCTTTATCCATTCATCTGTCGATGGACACTTAGGTTGCTTCCATGTCCTGGCTATTGTAAATAGTGCTGCACTGAACACTGGGGTACATGTCTCTTTTTGAATTATGGTTTTCTCAGGGTATATGCCCAGTAGTGGGACTGTTGGGTCATATGGTAGTTCTACTTTTAGTTTTTTAAGGAACCTCCATACTGTTCTCCATAGTGGCTGTATCAATTTACATTCCCACCAACAGTGCAAGAGGGTTCCCTTTTCCCCACACCCTCTTCAGCATTTATTGTCTGTAGATTTTTTGGTGATGGCCATTCTGACCAGTGTGAGGTGATACCTCATTGTAGTTTTGATTTGCATTTCTCTAATGATTAATCTCTATTTCATTTATTTCCACTCTGATCTTTGTCATTTCCTTCCTTCTACTAACTTTGGGCTTATTTTGTTCTTCTTTCTCTAGTTCCTTTAGGTGCAAAGTTAGGTTGTTTACTTGAGATATCTCTTGCTTCTTAATGTAGTTGTTTATCGCTATGAATTTCCCTCTTAGAACTGCTTTGCTGTGTGCCATATGCTTTCGTATGTTATATTTCCAATCTCATTTGTCTCAAGATACTCTCTAATTTCCCTTTTGATTTTTTATTTGACCCATTTGTTTAGTGGCAAGTTGTTTAATCTCTACATATCTGTTAATTTTCCAGTTTTCTGAATTAATTTCTAGTTTCATACCATTTTGGCAGGAAAAGATGCTTGATATGATTCCAGACTTTTTACGTTTATTAAAACCTATTTTGCACTTCCCTGGTGGCGCAGTGGTTGAGAGTCTGCCTGCCAATGTAGGGGACGCAGGTTCGTGCCCCAGTCCGGGAGGATCCCGCATGCCGCGGAGCGGCTGGACCTGTGAGCCGTGGCTGCTGGGCCTGCGCGTCCGGAGCCTGTGCTCCGCGGCGGGAGAGGCCACAGCAGTGAGAGGCCCGCATACTGCAAAAAAACAAAACAAAACAAAACAAAACCCTATTTTGTGGCCCAACACATGATTTATCCTGAAGAATATTCCATGTATTTGAGAAGAATGTGTATTCTGTTGGTTTTAGATGGAATGGTCTGTAAATGTCTGTTAAGTCCATCTAGCCTAACATGTAATTTAGACCAATTCTTCCTTATTATTTTTCTGTCTGGATGATCTAACCATTGATGAAAGTGGGGTATTGAAGTCCCCTACTATTATTATATTGCTGCCTAATTTTTCCCTTCAGATCTGTTAATATTTGCTTTATACATTTCAGTGCTTTTAAGTTGGGTACATATTTATAATGTTATATCCTCTTGTTGGATTGACCCCTTTATCATTATAATCTTGTCACTTATTAGAGTCTTTGCCTTAAAGTTTATTTTGTCTGATATAAATATAACTACCTCTGCTTTCTTTTGGTTTCCATTTGTATGGAATATGTTTTTCCATCCCTTCGCTTTTATTCTGTGTCTGCGCATAAAGCTTAAGTAAATCTCTGGTAGGCAGTATATAGTTGAGTCTTGTTTTATTATTCATTCAGCCACTCTGTATCTTCAGATTGCATCATTTTATCCATTTACATTTAAAGTAATAATTGATAGGTGGGACTTACTATTGCCATTTTATTCATTGTTACCTGGATGTTTTGCAGTTCTTTTGTTCTTTTCTTCCCTTGCTCTCTTCCTTTGTGATTTGATGATCTTCTGTAGTAGTATGCTTAGATTCCTTTTTTTTTTTTTTACCTTTTGTGTATCTACTATAGGTTTTTGCTTTGTGGTTACCACAAGGCTTACATAAGACATATTACAGCAGTCTATTTTAAGCCGATAACTTAATGCAGATGCATACTGAAGTTCTACATTTTTATTCTCCCCCCAACATTTCATGTGCTTGATGTCACAATTTGCATCTTTTCACCTTGTGTATCCATTAATAAGTTACTGTAGTTATAGTTATTTTTACTACTTTTGTCTTATAACCTTCATACTAGATTTATAAATGATTTACCCACCACCATTATAATTTTAGACTATTCTAAAATAGAGCTTAATTATGTATTTTCTTTTACTAGTGATATTTTTACTTTCATATGTCTTTCCTGTTACTAATTAGCATCCTTTCATTTTGGCTTGAGGAAGTCTCTTTAACATTTCTTATAAGGCCAGTATGAACTCTATCAGCTTTTGCTTGTCTGGAAAACTCTTTATCTCTCCTTCAATTCTGAAGGATAATTTTGCTGGATAGAGTATTCTTGGTTGGCAGTTTTTATTCTTTCAATATATATATCATTGAATATATCAAACTACTGCCTTCCGGCTTGCAAAGTCTCACTGAAAAATCTGCCTGTGGTCTTAGAGAGGTTTCCCTTATATGTAACAAGTTGTTTTTCTCTTGCTGCTTTTAAGATTCTGTCCTTGTCTTTAACTTTTGACAGTTTAATTATAATATTTCTTGCTATGAGTTTCTTTGGGTTCATCTTATTTGGAACTTTCTGTACTTCCTGGATTTGGATGGCTGCTTGCTTCCCCAGGTTAGGGAAGTTTTAAACCATTATTTCTTTGAAGAAGCTTTCTGCCCCTTCTCTCTTTCTTCTCCTTCTGGGATCCATATAACGCAAATGTTGATCCACTTGATGGTGTCCCATAAGTCCCTTAAGCTATCTACTCTTTTTCAGTCTTTTTTTGTTTTGCTCCTCTGATTGGATGAATTCTACTGCCCTATCTCTGAGTTTGCTCACTCTTTCTTTTGCTTATCTAGTCTGCTGTTGAACTCCTCTAATGAATTTTTCAGTTCAATTTTTACATTCTTCAGCTCTGTGATTTCTGTTGATACTTTACCTATATTTTCTATCTCTCTGTTGAAATTCTCATTATACTTATGCATTGCTCTCCTGACTTTGGTGAGCATCTTAATGACCTTTATTTTGAATTATATCAGGTAAATCATGTATCTCCATTTCATTAAAATCTGTTTCTAGAGATTTATCTGTTCTTTTGTTTGGAACATAATCCTCTGTTTCTTCATTTTCCTTGATTCTATGTGTTGGTTTCTGTGCATTAGATAAAACAGCTGCCTCTCTGAGTCTGGTTTCTTGTAGGAGATAAACCTTAATATTCACCCCAGCCCCAGCTCTTAACTGTCTCTCAAACCTTTGTGCATGTCCAAGTTGCTTTCTTTGTTCTTAGTGGCTCTTAGTAGTTGAGTAGTGCCAAGATCTGTCAGTGTCCCAAAGGGGAGGATCTCAGTCAGTGATAGATGCAGGCTGATTGGAAGTCAGACCCTCAGACACCAGCTTTTAAAGTACATAAATAGATCTCTTTCAGGGAAAGACTGGGAAATGAGCATTTCAGTCTGCTCCCTCTGCACTGACAGCTGAGGGGACAGCCAGTTAAGAAGTGTTTTTTTGTTTGCTACAGTTGTCCCATTTCATTGTGGGACCAATGAAATGCAAGCCCCATGGGCCACCAGAGCCAGATCAAGGGGTGTGTCCCCTGGGTGGCAGTTGCAAAAGCTCGTGCACTAGATGTGTGCACAAGTTCCTACCAGGTAGTCAGTACAACTTGGAGCTGCCAGAGGGAGAACACAGAGACAGTGCCCACTGGCCTCCTCCAGGCTCTGGGGAAGACTGTAGTCATCCCCAGATGTGTGCATATTAGAAGTCTAACCCTCATGCAGCAGCTATTGAAGTATGCAAATAGCTTTCTTTCAGGAAAAGCCTGGGAGATGGGTGTTTCTGTCTGTTCCCTCTGAGATGGGTCTGGGGGAAATAACCACAGTGAGTTAAGAACTTCCTTTTTTTTTTGCGGTACGCGGGCCTCTCACTGTTGTGGCCTCTCCCGTTGTGGAGCACAGGCTCCGGACACGCAGGTTCAGACTTCCTGGACTGGGCACGAACCCGTGTCCCCTGCATCGGCAGGCGGACTCTCAACCACTGTGCCACCAGGGAAGCCCCGAAAACTTCTTTGTTTACAATAGTCTTATGAGTCTCATGGATGCAAGCCCTGTTGGCTTTCAGAGCTAGGTGTTTTGAGGGCCTGTCCCTTGGGTCAAGAGTCTTAAAAGTTGGGGCACTAGATGTGGGGTTCAAACCTTTCATTCCTCAGGGACAGGCTGGGATTTGGGCATTTCCTCCCAATTGTATGGCACTGAGCCAGGCCTGGGGTTTATGGTAAACTGTGTCTCAGCCTTTCCTACACATTTTGATGTGGGTATTTCCTTGTTCACCTGATACGTAGGAGTCACTCAGCTAGTTTCTGGATTTCTTTCAGAGGGAATTGCTCTGTGTGTAGCTGTAGATCCAGTGTGTCCATGGGAGGAGGTGAGTTAGAAGCCTCTTATGTTGCTGTCTTGGATTTGAACACTCTGAAATCCATGGATTTCTTGGCTATATTCCTGAAGACTGAGATCCTTGAGAAAACTCTGTGTCTTGTTTCCTAGAGTGATTCCAACCTTTTGCATAGTGACTGGCCCTTTGGAGACCTCACAAATGATATATTATAATATTGAATATGAAAGTGCTTTGTTAAAAAAAAGGACATGTAAGTTTCACCCTAATTACTCTTCTTTCATTTAATTTTTTCCATTATTATCAGAAAATTAAGGCCAGGTAGGTTGAGTCCAATGCCCAAAGGTCAACAATGGAAAGATGTAAAGTCAGGATTTGACTCTAGAGTATATTCTTTCAACAAAATGTTTTATCTCTTGTTCTTTCAAAGGGCTTTGATAAGTAAGGTAACTCATTGCCTCAGCTCATGTACTTTCAAGAATTTTATTTTTGGACAATTTGGAGGGAATATAAAAGTATTAGATTTTTTGGTAGAAACTTGTAATGCATATTAATATATAAATAAGCAAATAAAAATTACTCATAATTCTATTTTATAATATCTGTCATTAATTCTTTTTCAAAATAAAAAAAGTTTAATATTCTCCTGCCTACATGCTCACAGTGAACAATTGAAACAGTTCAAGAAGGTATAAATAGCAACAAGAATGGTCTTTTAAAATGTAAAGCGGATTGTATCACTCTCTTGATGAACACCCTTCCATGGCCTTCCTGCACTTATACATCAAATCCAAATACTTTTAAAGGGCACATAGAACCACAAAATCTGACTCCTATCTGGTTCTCAGACATCTTCTCATTCCACTCCCCTTTTTCTTTGCTACACTCCAGCCTCCTGGGCTTCTTTCTGTTCCAGAAGTACCATAGGCTCATTCCTGCCTCAGGACCTTTGCCCTTGTCACTGGCTTTAAAGATCTTACCAAGGCTTTTGAAAGGCTGCCTTCTTCCTAGCCTTCATATTTCAATTTAAAAGTCACCTACTCATGAAAGTCCTAACCTGCCCCATGCAACCACGAGGCAGCTCATTATATACCAGTCATTCTCTATGGGGCCACCTGTTTTGTTTTTTCCTTTATAACATTTATCATACAATTTGAAATTATCCTTGATTGTTTACATCTTTATTGTAATTGCCCTCTAATTGAATGTAAGCTTCATGAGTGCAGGTAGCTTGTCTATTTGTTTGCACTATAACCTCTGCCTTTAGAACACTATCAGAAACATAATAGTGACTCAGTAAACACATAAATAAAAATAAAAATATAATCCCACTACCCAGAAATAATTAATGTAGGAATGTGTATATCCTTTCATATACAGGTGTTTTTTGATACATGATATTCATATATATCACAAGGCAGAATTATACTATACATGGCATTTATTATACTAAATTATATAATTATACTAAATCATGGCGTAACCTGATTTCTTGAATTAACAAAATATCATGGGTGTATTTCCATGTCAATAAATACATCTCTACTCAATCACTTTTAATGATTAAATAGTATTTTATTATGTGACTGTACCGTAACTCATTTTTTTTTTTTACATCTTTATTGGAGTATAATTGCTTTACAATGGTGTGTTAGTTTCTGCTTTATAACAAAGTGAATCAGTTATACATATACATATGTTCCCATATCTCTTCCCTCTTGCGTCTCCCTCCCTCCCACCCTCCCTATCCCACCACTCCAGGCGGTCACAAAGCACCAAGCTGATCTCCCTGTGCTATGCGGC